>NW_020654229.1:3941449-3973833 GCF_003589595.1 Hyposmocoma kahamanoa | reverse complement strand
AACGCATAATATGTAAGTTCTCGTCAAAACGAATCATCTATCTGCTATTTTCACCATCAGGACCACGATTTAGAATTCTTCGATACTTTAATCGAATCGTTCGATTGGATATTGTTCTGGAATCAAAGGGCGCTTTCCGAGCTATTCAGAACATTCCGAGTTAAAAGAGCGTTTACGGAGTTAGTCGGTGAAATAGATTATAAGAAAAATGAAAATTCTTTTATATACATTTTTAAGACTTTAAAGGCGTAAAATATAGTCTTGCATTAAAATAATAAAATTGAACAAAATCCAGACTTTATTTAAAATAATAAGAGATTTCCATATTACATTCTTGCTTTGTAAACAATAGGACATTCGGTGACATTCATTCGATAACTGTGTTTTGAACGTTTGTAGCCTTTGCCGGTCAAGAAGTTCGGGTAATTGTACGGGTGTGACGTCATTTCGGTTCGGTTTCGAATACGACAGTTTGATGTTCGATTCGGGTGTTGTGAATAAAAATAAAAAGAAAGAGGTCGACAACTGAGTTATCGTAACGTTCTGAATCGACCCCCAGATCAGCTTAACGTCATTATAACATTTTATTTTCAACGAAATTACATTTAAAGGCCAAGTTTTATTGAAATCGGTTAACAGAAAGTGAATGAAATTCGATAAACCGTATTCATTCCCTAATTTGTTACCCTTAGAGGTGGATATAGATATTAGCTTCAAATTTCAATGGGACCACTACTGAGGTAACCCCTTTTCAACAAAAAAAAAAATCATTTTTTTTCTTTGAGTGTAATGACTCTTGTAGGGTTGCCAGTTTTCATAAAATTTTAAATAGTTACGTAGTTGTTGTCGATAGATTGTGAAAGATTAAATTTTGCCAAAAATGACTGAGTTGCGCATGTCACGACATTCTAATGATTACTAATTGCGTTATTGCCTTCTTTATTCTTATTTTGACAGTTTCGTAGTAGTGGTAGAACAGTGATATACCAAGTTTTTTTACGATGTTTGGCTGAATCTCAAGCGGGACAAGTTTTGTCTGAAATTAACAATGTTTATCAGAGAACAGCCGATATGACAGGTATTTATGCAAATTATTCAATTATTATTACGTTCTACATGTCGAATTACGCACTTTGCACTACTTATAATATACAATTAACGAGTTTTTGTGTTTAGTTGACAAAATAGTAACTAAGGTTATGTTTACGTATCATTTATAAGTCGACTTAATATTTTTGATTCTTTCAAGACTTAAAATTCAAATAAATTGGTGTTTTTGTATATTTGTGTATGTTTGGTATTTATTTTAGGTAAATCTGTCAATACCATAAGAAAAATTGTTGAAGAAGGTGAAAAAAATAATGGCGTGTTTTCTACACCTGGTAAACATAGGAAAGGTCGACCAAAGAAAGATCTCGATGATTTTGACCTCTGCGCAATTAGACAAAAGGTTCATTTCTTCTACACGGTAAAAAAACAGGCATGTATTATATATTATATTAATGCCACTTTCTTCAATAAAAAAACAGTATTAATGTAATAAATAAAAACATTTTATTTTTTTTCTCTGGTGACTACACTACGATTTTGTTACCTGTAGTTTTGGGATTTAATGGAAGCCGTGAACATCTAAGAAAGTTATAACATTCTCTGGGTTTCTCTTACAAAAAATGTAAAACAGACAGATCGGCACTAATGGAGAAGCCTAATATAGCAGCAAAGAGGGAACAATATTTAAAAATTATAATGCGTAATAGAAATTTGCCTCAAGAACTCCAAAAACAAATTACTTTTTTGGATGAAAGCTACGTACACTCATCTTACAAGCTTAAAAAATGTTGGCAATCAATTGAAGTTAGTGGAGTGCGACACAATATATCTAAAGGCAAAAGATATATTATTGTGCATGCTGGGAGTGAAAAGGGGTTTGTTCCAAATGCACTATTAATTTTCAGTGGCACAAACAAGAATGAAGATTACCATTCTGAAATGAATAGAGCAAATTTCACTAAGTGGGTTACCGAGAAATTAATTCCCAATTTGACAGAGCCTTCCATTATTGTTATGGACAATGCTCCTTACCATTCGGCAGTCATCAATAAGGCCCCAACCAGTGCAACAAAAGTTGCTGATGTAAAGCTGTGGTTGCTACAAAACAATATACAATTTGATGAAATGATGCGTAAACCTAAATTGTTAATGCTTGTTAAACGCCACAAACCAGAGGCCTTTTATGAAATTGACCAAATATTGGGGGATCATGGTCACACTGTGGTACGGCTGCCTCCATATCATTGTGACCTCAATCCTATTGAATTGATATGGGGAATTGCAAAACATAAAATTGCCTCTGTCAATGTAGGGTCCATTGATATAAAGGTAGGGATCTAGTTCATAATTCGTTTTTCTTAATGTTATTAAGTTGAACTCATAATCAATAATATTTTTATTCCGACAGATGGCAGCTGAATAAGCATTCCAAGAGATTACTGCCGAAGATTGGAAAAATTCATGCCAACATGTTATTAAAATTGAAAAAGAGTATTATGAAAGGGGTATGACTATGTATGACGACATTGAAAAATTGGTTATTAACGTCAGAGATGAGAGCAGTAGCGAGACCACTTCAGATTCATGTGATTCAGATGAGTTTGTTGTTGCCGGAACGTCTAGCCAAGATACAATAGAGTTTTCTGGGGTGGAATATCTCGATGAAAGTATTTTGGAATCTGATTGATTTAAAATTTAAAAAAAAAAACCGTGATATTATCCGAAATTTTTGTATTTATTAAAAAATTTTAAATTGTTATTTTGTTTAATTAGAATAAATTGTACAAACAATAAATGGTTCATTTTCCCTTTTATCCTATTTATTTTATTATAATTATTAAACCTGCTCGAATCTCCCTTAGTAAGGAAAAAGGTCATTTAAATTATAAAAACAAATAATTCTGTGAGGGATCATATTATGTTGCTATATAATATTATGTTGTTACTGTGGATGGATCGAGTCTGATGGTAATTGAAAATTAACTCTAAGGGCGCGTTTATTTGACGCGAATATGTCGCCGCCTCGCGGCCGTGACGCGGTGACGGAGTTCACGTGTTTAGAGACCGAACTGTTATAACAAAATACGCTTTATTTATTTAGAATTTACATGTTAAATTCAGAATTTTCAAGAAACAAAAACTTCACCACATTACTGCTTGCCGACTTGGGTTCGTCCAGTCACTAAAATTATGCGAAGTTTAACTACAAAGAAACAAGTTGTTATTGCATTATTACTTATTATTATTATACAAATAATGCAAAGAAAAAAAAAAGAGGTGAGATGATTTTGGGTTCATCCCATGTTGGAAATAAGAGAAGAGTTTGGAGAATTTCATATGAGGCTGGCTTAGCTTTCGTCCACTTGGCGACCGCGTGGACAACGTGCGGTTGTATTATTCCGCGAAATTTAAATGTTTTTGCCTACCAAGAAAGTTTTCGGGTCGTGTGTCTGGGCGCTAAAAGCCTTTAACAATAAATAAAAATAACAAGTATCTAAACATTTTTCGTCGTAGTATATCGGGTTGCCACATATTTGATCTAGGCGCCCTCATTAAATCCATACTCTTTTTTGCCAAGCTGTACGTACGTATGTATGATCTTACAAAAATTGAAAATTCAAATGAATTTGTGCTCAGTAATTGGATGAATAATGGGTCGAGGATGATTAAAATGAAACAAGTTCGGCTATTTGTTCCATAAGCGTGACCAACATTCAGTCGATAATCGATAGAATATTTATCGACCGCAATCACTAGCTGCTCGCAAGCGGGTAACACTTTTGCGTAATGAACTGTCATTTTACTCCGTCTTCAAAAAAGGCAGATTATACTTTATGGCTATCGATTCTACTCATCAGCGGCGTAGTCAAATACCTCGCACTAATTCTCTCTAAATATCAAGTACTATAAAAAGCGTAAAAAATCTTGAGTTTCGCGTCGTTATACAAATACTATAATTTAATACAATAAATATTAAACCCTAATAAACCTACATTAGAATACTTTATTTATTGTTATGAGATCCAGTTTTGTTTTATTGTAAATCATATGAGTATATAATACTTATTAATTAAAATTGTTATATTTATACAAATCTAACTTACTCGGTTTGGGCCAATTCACTTATCAATTGAGCCTACTATTGTATTCATTTGGGCAATCCTAATCACTCCAATGGGCCGCTTAATTCACAAATTATTTTGTGACACTTCATGTATGGTATATAATATTAGTGGAAATTTTATTGCTAATTCCACTATCCACTAGTACTTAAATTTATTTCCTACAATTTACTTATTTAAAAAATTTCAAAAATCTACATCTTTCTACAAACTCTAGTTATAATTTACTATGGTGTACTATAATTAATGTAATCATTACCTATACCATGCATTATACTTTTACCACATTCATTAATTACGGCCACTACATCCATAGTTTAGAGAAACTCCATTATTTCGTTTGGGCCACTATATTCGCTCATTCATTGACTTGAGCGACTACATATTATTATAAATATTTAAGCCACTCCAATCACACAATTTTGGGCCACAGAAACCACACATTTGGGCCAAAGATATCACTACTTCGGGCCACTTTAATTGCACTTTTGGCCCAATTTAATCTTCCAAAGGTGGCATAACACATTTTTGCTGCCACAAATCAGGATCTTGCGGCGGCGGCATATGGGCGCCCTGCCTTTGAGCTCTAGCCCGTTTGGGCCAGGGTTTCTTCATGTGCACATGTTCGACGTGAGCTCGTTGCTCGCCAGATGTGGTGAAGGTTTTGCCGCATGTTTCGCATTTGAATGGTTTCAGGCCCGTGTGAATCTGTAACCATATATAAACTGAATATAGTCTGTTGCAATCCATTTTGAGCAAAAAGTAAACAAGTGTTTGGTTAAAATTCTAAAGCAATCACTCAATAAATCGAATACGTGAACACTTTCACGTATATTTCAAACATTTCGACTTGATATCTCATCACTTTTTCCACCAATATTAATTTGAATAGGATAATGACAATGAGAATAAATAGAACCCATACAAGTTATATTTATAATTATATTTATATTTCTTCTGGTCCGGGAATCGAACCCGGGACCTCTGCGTGGCGGTCCAGGGTGGTAATCGTTCGGCCACTGAGGCAGTTATACTTACAAACATATGTCTCCGTCGGTTGTTGAAGAACGCGAAATGCTTTCCACATAGTGGACACTCGTACGAAGGCCGCGTCGAGCTGTGGACTCGCATGTGGAAGACCAGGTTGGTCTTCTGTGTGAAGGACTTGTCGCATCGGTCGCATTTGAAGCGTTTCTCTCCTGTATGCACCCACATGTGGTCTTTTAAAAGGGCCATGCTCTGTGGAAAAGACGTTGATATTAGTTAACATAATTATTTCTGCGTTTCGGTTTTCAAGGGTACGGGTGCGGGTGAAACTGCAGGTACATGTGACTTGGTCTCTAATTAGAGCCGTTAGGCTGCGGTTCCACCAGAGATGTGCGAGGTAGCTAGGCGACGCGAGGATGTGAAGCTGCGCTGTGACACAGTGTGATGATTTTCACCAAAGCTGCGCGAGAATGCGTAGCGGACTCTTTTCAGCTGTGCGCGGGCGGGGTGCGGTGGGGTGGGCGGAGACGTCGGCGAGCTCGCACGGTACCTTGCACACATCTCTGGTTTTTTTGTATATACAAAATAAGTGCCTCTGACTAAATAGCAGGCTTTTGAAGTTACAAGTACAATTTTTTACAAAGATTAATTTTAAGTACACTATGAAGAAAATACGAAAAAAGAAATAGTTACGAAGAAAGTTAGAACTATATTCCTTATTTTAAACCAAATTACAAAAGAGTGAAAATTCCAATAATTACAAATTCAAAGTTTTTGTTCAAAGTGACAATAACGTGATCAAGTGAAAACATAAATATTGACTCCCGCCGCTTTAAAGACTATTTAGAAAGCCCAAACAAGAGAACTATTATTTACGAGAAAGTGGAAACATGTTGTAGAGCTACATTGGAAAATATTTAATGAGGATCCCAATAATTAACCGAAGACATGGCTCTAAGGACTTGATACAAGTCAAAACTCTTAATTAAAAAGTAACTGCCTCCGGGGCCGAACAGTTACCATGCTGGACTGCCACGCAGAGGTCCCGGGTTCGATTCCCGGGACGGGAGAAATATTTGTATTGCCTAAATTTACTTTCACCTTCCGTCCTCCTAGACGTCGCTGAAGCCAGCAATTTTTATTTGTCCTCCTAGATGTCACTGAAGACAGCAATTTTTATCTGTCCTCCTAAATGTCACAGAGGCTTACGATTTTCATTCGTTTACCTTTACTTTGATCATTTATTTAACACACATTTAAAATATCTGTGCTTACCTGAAATATCCGACCACACTGTTCACACATACAGGGCGTTTTCATAGCAGGGTACTTGGTTCTGTTCTTGTCAGGGTGGGATCTTCTGAAATGCTGTGCGTAAAGTCGCAAATCGCGCAGTTGGATGCCACACTAGAATGAAAACGTATTGTTCAGGTAATGGTATGTTTTTTTCAAGGTTAGGCTACACGCCTGTCCATAACAGATGCAGTGCCACTCAGAGCTTTAAATCGTAAAGACTTGTATGACACAAGTTGACAAGTCCCATGTGCCTGTAATTTCATCGGCACCTTAACCTTTCAAAACCGGAACATAGTAATGCTGCTGATGCAATTTAAGTTGATGTACTGATACAATTTTGCTCTGGTGATATAATTTATTTCAGTTGCTCTGGTAATATTTATTTATTCAAACTTTATTGTACAAAACACTGAAGTACAAATGGCGGACTTAATGTCATAAGGCATTCTCTACCAGTCAACCATTGGGCCAAACAGAAAAAAACACAATAGGTTGGTGCTACACTTAAACAAGAAGAACAATATACTAGAAAGCTAATCGATAATTTGTATGGTATAAATAAATAACATAATATAAACATGCTTATAATACATACATAATAAATACGTAAAAATACGTAAAAAATACGTAATATGATTTAGGTTAGTCCTCTCATATAATTTTTGTTGCTCTGCCATCACTCTACACATACATAGTCTGTTTTTTTTTGAAGACGGAGTAAAATGACATGTGCGGGGTTGCCAGTTTTCATAAAATTTTAAATAGTCATGTAGTTGATGTCGACAGTTTTATCGATAAATTGTGAAAGAAGATAAAGTTTTGCCAAAAATGACTGAATTATGAATGTTTTGACGTTACAATGACTACTAATTGCGTTATTGTCATTTTTATTCTTATTTAGACAGTCGGCCGACTAGTACAGAAATAATTTTTTATTCATATACATTTTAACAAGAATAAGCAGATTTAAAATACGTCTCCTGTTTGTATTTTTCAAAGACATCGTTCTAAATACAGTGTATAATTATAAGTATGAACTTACAAAAATTGACATTTCAAATGAACTCGGAAACTATTTGGCGGCTATTTATTCCATAAACGTGACAAATATTCAATCGATAGTCGATAGAATATTTACCGATTGCAATCACTAGCTGCTTGCAAGTGGTCACACTTGTGTAATGAACTGTCATTTTACTCCGTCGTCAAAAAAGACAGACTATACATAATTGTGGTTAGAGACAAAGACAAAATGGCCAGCGTACCTGCTCGCATGTGACTGGTCCGGATGGTTCAGCTCTCCTATCTTTGTCAGCGGGGTCTCTTGGGTGTATCACCGGCCTCCTCTCGATTTTTCTCATCACTCGACCGTTCTTCTCTGCGTTCATGCTTTGGGAATCATTCCTTATACGGTTCCTGTAACGAGTAAAAGGATTTAGTGGTTTAGGTGCAAAATACAGGTACGAAATAAATGTAACAAAAGGCCATATTATGGGGTCCGGAACTGGTCATAACAATGATAACAGAAATAGTATAGAGGGTTATTTTTAAAAAGTAACTACCTTGCACGACTATGTTACTAACATCATCAACAACAAGTTCCAAATAATTCTTTAGGTTTTACTTTCATACAAAAATAAATAGATTTCGATAGATCGCTCTAAATAGAAATGAAACAGATAGCGATTTGGCCGGATACCGGATATCTGGCAAGCACCTAGGCCGGATAGCCGGATATGCGGTCGCCGGATATTTGACCCACTGCCGTAAACATGTCGCGGCCGGTTTACAGCGCGCATCGCCGAGATTGATTGATTAGTGAATGATTGCATTTTCATATATTGCGCCGGATATTGTTATACTATCCGGTATCCGGCCGAATAGTAAAAAAAGGCGGATAGTTACTGGACATCCGTTTTTTCATCTCTGCTCTAAACGGTTAATACTCTGTGCAGCACGGGAGTGGGAGTATTCGCTGAGGACGATTGCTCGTTTGAACTTGTTCTAATAAATACATATCTAAAAAATGGCAGATAGTACAACAACAACTGAAGTTTATTTTTGGTAAATTTGTTATGTTTAGTAAAAAGTCATGGAAGAAAAGTTGTTGTTTATGACGTTATAATAATAATAATAACGCACACGCTTAACATAGCCCCGCACTAGGGAAACCCTGTGTTGCGGGTGACAAGGATACACACATGGACACCACAAATTACACCCAAACTCACGATAGTAATAAATGTAGGCCATACAAATATTTCTCCCGGCCCGGGAATCGAACCCGGGACCGTTACCGGGACGTTAATAATACAGTCCTGCTAGGTTGTTAGTATTTTAAATATATATTTTTTTATGATAACTAGTGACAGGGCGACACGCCTGTCGTTTAGATCGTAAATATTTGAGGGACACTGCCACTGCGCCTATCACTCTGAGACTAAGTTGACAAGTCTCATGTGCCTGTAATTTCACTAGATACTCACGGGTCATTATCACTACTGTGTCGTGAGGACAGCTTCATATGTCTCGCGTGGGCCTCTTCAGACACGAATTTCACGTCACACACTTCGCAGTACGGGCCTTCTAGTGTTGTCTGCAATCAAATATATTACTTTATTATAATACTGCTAGATATGGCACGTATCGTTAGCATGTTTTTAAACATGATGTTTAAAACACAGCAATGCCATTACAATCGCGTTAAGCGAAATTAACGGGTTGTTATTTTTTGTTATAGATTTGTGGTCGCCCTAGGGTCTCTAACTTGACCTAAAGACTGCTACCGCGACAGGCCGAGATATGATCGAATAACAAGGTACAGTGCTTCTATTTTCTCAATGTCCCTCGGCAATCATCGGAATTCCGAATGCACACGAATAATAATAATAACATACACACTCAACATAGGCCATGCACATATTTCTCCCGGCTTGGGAACTGAACCCAGGGCCTCTGCGTGGCAGTCCAGTATGGTAACCATTCAACCACGGAGGCAGTTGAGTTATACAGGGTGATTGGTAACTCGATACATTCCTTTTAAGGGGTGAAACAACAAAGAAGTACAAAGAAGTAATTTAAGTAATTTGTACACATCGTTCCATATAATTTTTTTACAAGGCACTCCTTTTAATAAATAAATTGTTGTTTCTTTTTCGGTAGTTCTCATCATTTTTGAACCACTATGGCAAATGTAACAGTTATTTCGTACTCTATTGCTATTAAACAATAACTTTAATTCAATAACTACTAGATAAAATGAAAACAAACCAGAAACGGACAGAAATAAAATTCCAAAAAAATAACAAAGCTGAGAATCGGGATTTTTTAAAAAAAAATTTAAATCTTCAATATCTTCGAAACTACTAATTTTCGGACAGGGTATAACTTGACTTAATTTGCTTCAAATTAGGTCTACTTTCACCCCTTAAAAGGAATGTATCGAGTTACCAATCACCCTGTATAGGTTATTCAGGTTTTTTTTTTCAACTACATCAACGCCCCCCAATTGCTCTCGAGGCCCCTACCCCCTAGGATTCTTCAGCGCCCACAGGGGAGCTGCAGGGGCCACTCTGGGAAACTAAGTTCTAATGGGTAGAAGAATTTAATCAATGCGATGATTTTGAGTGTAATAAAGATAATCTAAATTTGAACTTACGGTCTTATCAATCAACCGATGCTTTTTCTTCTTGTGGACATCAATGCCTTTTTTGCTTACAAACGTGTATCCGCACAACTCGCATACGAAATCGGATACGTGTTTGATTCTAATATGTCCCATATAAGTTGTTAGTTTACTGAAAACACAAGTTTCAACATATTTTAAGAATTTGATGCTTAACATTTCTAAATAACACCAATATTGTACCATGATAATAATTGGAGCCTTATACACCCAGGGCAGAGAACAAAAAAGTAACAAGAATGGACTTCTCCGCGTCTCCCTGGCTTTAGATAGCGCACTACGCCCCGCACATTGTCTGAACGGCAATAAGGCTGTCGGCAAGCGGTTTCCGCGCTAAGACGACTTTGATATTTGAATATAGTTTTCATTTATTCACTACGAAGCTTGTATGTTAATGTATAACATCTTTGTACTTTACTATTTATAATGGTCGTGAGTTGCGCTGTGTACGGCTGTTTACCAGCATTTAAACGGGATAAAGAGAGGGGTTTTTTTCGTTTTCCGAAAGATGAAACGTGGTAAGTAAAAACTTATGTCTGAGACTCATTCAGTTATTATTTTCTTCATTTATTTAGTGCAGAGTTCTCGAGTTTCAAGTGTTTATATTACAAGCGCCTTATCGCGGCTCCTAATGTAAACAATAAAAAAAACGTAGGGTGGCGCCGTGATGACGTAAGCTCGCGCCTGAGCGTACAAGTGGATAATTTAAAAAAGTACGTGGAATTACGTCTATTTGCTAAGTTTCATTGAAATATCCCCTAGTTCGCCACTATATAGGACTTGACTGGAGATAATAAAAATAGGTTCTCACTACGACACTACTCAAAGTATATCGAGAGAAAAACGCCTTGAATTGGAGAAATAGCAAAATCAACTAAATAATTGCTAAAAGTAATTGCTCCTAAATTAAAGTTAGGCGCTATTTATAAAAATGAATCTTCATGCGTGAACAGCCACCCTTCGAGGTGGATGATTTTCTTCAAAATGAAATGGGACCACTATGGAAGTACCCCCTTTCCAACAAAAAAAGAATCATGAAAATCGGTTCACAAATACCGGAGTTATCGCGTAACATACATACAAAAAAAAAACAAAAAAAAACAAAAACAAAAAAAAAGAACATACAGTCGAATTGAGACACCTCCTTTTTTGAAGGCGGTTAACAAGCATGTCGTTGAAAGTTCAGTACCTATTGTTGAAAGTTACGATGTTTTGATTTTACATATTTACAATTGAAATTTCAATGAATCTAGCGGTCAGCAGCTGAACGACGACGAATCGATGTTTAAGTAGATCTCCAAAAAGACAAATATTATAAATATCTTACAAGAAAAATACTACGATAATAATATAACAGCTACGATATAATAATTACGATAATGAAATGTATTAAAATAAAATAAGACTTAGTCTCAACTTATATTGCGGAGGAACGGAATGGAAGTGAATTTTTGTAACGATGCTGTACATAGCATAATGAACTTTATGGTCAATTGTGTAACGTACAAACTAGATACGAGCCAAAAAAGTACGCGCGAGAATTTCGCGGAAGACTTTGCCACAAAAATTAGCCTCCATTCCGTAGATAATATATTATTTGCCATACCATAGATAATTTTATCCGACTATCATTTTTGCACTCCAAAGTAGCAAAATAGATAATCAAGATTATAACATACAAAGCGGAAAATGACGGACTGAGCTCAAGTATGTGAAACTTCGCGTATTGTTGGCACACGTACCACGCAAACTAAGCACTTCTACTGTATATATTGTTCTGTGGTGTTGATGGTATGTAGGTAACGCAAAACACTTACTCGAATTCGCTAGGACAGTGCGGGCATTGATATCTAGCTCCTCCGTGCCATTTTTCATGTTCCCTTGCTACACCTCTGAAAAAAAGTTAAGAATTTTTTAGTATTTTAGTATTATATACAACGCTATGCTCTGGCCTCACAGAGGCGGCCGCGGGTGCATAGTTTATATGAACCCTGCCACACTGAACCGCGTGGCGGGGCAGCGCGGTGCGGGTCCGAACGCCACAGCGACCCGCTCCCCAAGAGGTGGAGCGGGAGCGCCGCCTCGCGGCGCAGCGCATGCGGGACCGGTGGAAAGAGGGTTTGGCGGATCCCCCCTATGGCGCTCGTACCATAGAGGCGATCCGCCCTGTCCTCGTAGAGTGGGTAAACCGGTTCCACGGGCCACTGTCGTACCACCTTGTGCAGGTGCTGACCGGGCACGGCTGCTTCGGCCACTACCTGCACAAGGTGGCGAGGAGGGAACTGTCCCCGTCGTGTCACGGGTGCGGCGCTGCGGATGACACCGCGCAGCACACCCTAGAGGTGTGCAGCCGGTGGGATGAGCAGCGCCGCACTCTGACGGGGACTGTAGGGCAGGACCTCTCGCTGCCGAGCGTGGTTGCCGCCATGCTCGATAGCGAGGAGTCCTGGGAGGCGGTGGCCTCCTTTTGCGCAGAGGTTATGTCGCAAAAGGAGGCCGCGGAGCGGGTGCGCGAGGACGCGGCGGACGCGCACCCGCTCCGGCGCAGACGTACGGGGAGAAGGCGAAGGCAGTTCGCTGCTCGCCTGATCCCCTAGTGAGACCAGCGGGCTCTGGACAGGGACTCCGGAGCCTGCATTGCACGGCCTCACTCGTCTGGGGGGCGGGTCGGAGGACAACCGACTCGCCCCTCCGTTGGCGCGGGAGCCCTGGCGTAAGCTAGGGCGGCCGGGCGGCGTCGTGGTGAATGTTCACTGATCCCACGGCGCCGACTCAACCGGCGAGAGGGAAACCCGGGGGGGTTTTAGTGGGGTAGGCCCTCCAGTCTGGAGGGAGAGTCCCCACATAACCCCTGAGTCTCCCTGGGCTCAGGGGTATCCATAAAGATTTCCCCCCCGTAAAAAAAAAAAAAATGGGGTCCGAACGCCATGACAAACAGGCGGATCAGTTGCGGGGATAACTCGGAGTGAATGCGGGGCGAACGCGGGGCAATTCTATGTAACTGAGACACACAGAGCAATAGCAGCGGGCGCGGTCCGGGAGCGGGACTTTAGCGGGCTTTGACGTTGTATTTTTTTACAACTCCTGATTGTGTTTTTATTAAGTTCCAATATGAATTCGACCGATAAATTTTTGTGTTGCTTCCGTAACGCAAATAAAAGCAGAAAATTTTCTTGATCATTATCTGACGGCGATGTGGTTTATTATTTAAAATCTGTGTTGAAAAAGAAATGTGGTCGCTATTGACGTCACACTGGCCGCTGTTCCGCTGCGAACTACGCTTGGGACTGCTAAGTGGTATGCCCCGGTGCTCATTTGCTTCCCGCAGATCCGCCCCCGGACCGCTTTTCCCGCTGTACCGCCCCTGTGTGGTCTGAGCTTAAACGTAGTCGTTTTCGCTATTACTACATGGACATAAAGAAATTTCTTACCGACTTAATGCGATTCTAATGCAGTTAACAAAATACTGAATAGTATCGTTTCAGAATACTGCTAATTCCATCTAGCGGTGAACGATGTAACTAATAGACTAGATAGATAAAAACTATATTCATTTCCATGACAGCTTATTTACATAGGATCCACTAAAACTAACATGATAATAATTATTATATTGAACCACTTTAAAATAACACATTTTTTTAAGAAAAGGAACGTATAACTACACATATAACTAATTGAAGTAAATACTTTTGGAAGCCATGGCAGCGAAAAGGCACTGGATCAGCATAAATGCCAGCAGTTTTCAGCGACGCTGGTATTCTGCCAGAACCGTGTTAAAAGAGACCATTCATCATCTCAGACTGTCCTCTGGCGTTATCGTTTATATTAATAAAGATTATATTTATTAAAAATGTGAAAAACAATATACCACAATGTGCGTGTGCACATGCGTGCGTGCATGGATATGTGTGTACATGTGTTTATATCAACATTCTATTACTCGTGTTATGGTCATTTCAATGCATTCTTACCTATTTCTAGTGACAAATGGGCACCCCTTGCAACTGAACTTCTCAGTGTGCTGTGCCGTGAGGTGTTTTCTAAGTGCCCGGCCCGTTTTTAACCGAGTCTTGCAGATGAAGCATTCAAACGCACCACTGGTCTGAAAACACAGCAAAATTAGGAACATTTTGTCTCTCTCTGGGATAAGGTATACTCCGTCCAACCATTTCAATCGATTTTATTTATGAATGTGAGCTTGAAAGTTTTAATCGTGAATGTTAGCGGGTTCAAAAAAGAACATATTGTCTGATTGGGACCGTGATGTTGCGTTTGACAATTTGTGTACTCGAGAATTCACAATTAATGTTTATGAAGATTCAAGTGATGATCCCCGTTCACATGGAGAATAATCCGACGATTCATTATAATGAATCCTCATAACAATCTTCATTACTCGGATATAATATTACAAAATCATATCTTAGATGGTCTATGACAATCTATTAGATGATCACTCTACGTAATTAACGAGCTTTGCCGAATAAAACTAACAAATGCTAAAGTCACGTGTTATGCTCATTTCTGTCAATTCAAAACTTTAATACTATCTCCTGTAAACTTGGCAATTTCGACATACGATACTTTACGTAGGAGGGGTCGATATGTCAAAATTTAAATACAAGATTGGACGGTGTATAATTCCCATTTGTATAGAACATGATTAACTTTTCAGATAAACTTGTTATCTATTTTATTATTATACAGGGTTATTTGAAAAAATTAACAACCTCCCAGGACTATATTACTAATATAAACAACAATTCTGTTGTTGCATGACTTTTAGTAATTTATTAGATTTTACGTACAAAAATACAAATATTTAAATAGATCACTCTAAACGATGATAATTCGGTGTGTTGGATGCTTGCACGTTTGAACTATCTTACTACCAAACACAGAACTAATAACTGTTAGACAGTACAAAAAAACCTAAAGAAAACGGTCATTTACAGAGTGTATCGCGCGCTCCCTCTGCCGGTGGACCTCGACGGAGTCTGGGTGCGGAACAGTGGTGGTAGACGAGAGACCTAGAAACTGTCCTACGTTTCGCGTAGTGCCTATTTTGATCGTTAAAATTAATAGAACGTGCAAGTAATTATTCGATTTCATAGTGATTAAAATATACAGTGTTACTATCAAATGTCATCTCATTGTACGATCCCTAAATTTTCTCAAACGGTGTCTGAAGATTCGGTTCACGGATATGAGGTTGACGGTACAAATGATTTTTTTTTAGGACAACTTACACAAACAATTGCTCAAAACAGCAGATATCGTGAGTCGAGTTTTTGTGTTGTTTCATTTACAAGTTGCGACGGCATACGTTTATACATAGGAGTATTAAAAAAAAAACTTAAAGCAATTGACTACTTACAAACTAACTGTTTAAGATTAATGTAACATATATTTATTGGTTACTCTACGTGTCAACTAGTTAGGTGCAATTTTCTTATTACAACTTACAACTTTAATTAATATACAACAATTGCAACTTTAATTTGTAAAAAGTCATGGAGTAAAAGTTGTTGTTTATGATGTTAGTAATATAGTATAATGTATAGTTGTTAGTCATTGACTTACAAATAAATGGACGACGGGTCTAATAGAAAAACCACGAAAAAAATGTCCCAAGTCAACCTATTTAAACGTAGTGACATGTAAAGGAATATGAAAAACCTTAAACGTTGAATTTAAATTGTAATGTCATCGCAGTACTGTCTAATTTTGCTTGCTTCGCTGTCAGCCGAACAATGAATGACAGTGAATGACGCTCTGTATACGATTTTAACGCCCTATAAGTTCGGACACTTTTTAGCGCGGACCCGACGTCCATATAATTGTAAGTCAATGTTGTTAGTATTTAGTTTAGTTGTATTCTCCAAATAATCCTGTACAAAAACACCATCTCATCTCGTCAACACCATCATAGGTAAGGTGGCAGTACTTCCCTGGACGAACTTTTTCACAAGCTCTAGTGCTGCTAAATTTACTTACTTACTTTCGCATTTATAATATTAGGACTATTACAATTATACAATTTCTTACCTCGCTATGCCTAACAGCATGAGCGTCATACCGGTCCCTGACGAGGAACCCTCTGTAACACACGTGACATTTGAACGGGGCGTTTTTGTAGCTCGAGCTCTCCTGCCTTTGTTGCACTTCGCGCATTTGCTCTTCGTATGTCAGAGTCGTTATCGTGAACAACGACTCGTCCAGGTGGTCGATCTTTCTACGCTTAATTTCCGTTACTTTGTACCTGAAAATCAAATTAAGTTTACTTTTTAAATTATTGTTATTGGTTTTTAAAATTTAGGCGATGTCAGAAAACTTAACTTGAATGGAAAATCAAAATTGAGATAGTACCGGTTCCAGTTCTTTTTTTTATTTTATAATAACGCACACACTCAACATAGCCCCGCACTAGGGAAACCCTGTGTCGCGGATGCCATGGACACACACATAGACAACCACAAATTGCACCTAAACTCACGGGAAAAATAAATAAACAGTTCACAGTCGATATATTACATATCATATAGTATATTTTTTATCGAGGGACTAAAACGAGCCAATATATTCCCGAGGTGGTTAGTCACTCCAGCTTTAGCGAGGATGTCTATTACTCCGAGGTTTTATATTGGCTTTTAGTAACCTGTACTTTTCACTTCGACTGCGAAAAAAAAAATTCATTCGTTGATGCTCTACAACAAAATCACGAACCAAAATTCTGAAGATTTTGCGGTATTTTTTTTCCAACCAGACACAGATACAGCAACCGCAACAAAACGCTACGAGTAGCGGGCTTTGAAAATTATGACACTCTTTCGAATGATTTACGTTTACGTCGCGTCACTAAAATAAACCATAAACAAATGCAGGTACTTTTTACTGTCTACTACCTCCACATCCCAAGTAACTAATTTTTAATGTACTTAAATGATTTCCCGAATCCCGAAAAAATCCGGGGCAAAAAAATGTTGTTGTAAAGGTCTCCACTTCTGTCTCTGTTCCTCCAAGTTTAGGTAATTTTATTTTTTTAAATTTATATTCAGGTTACAAAGACCCACAAATACTTATCTTATAGACTAACATACATAACAATATGATAAAACATCAATTACTAATTATTTACACGTATTGTCTGCGACGTGTGACGCAACGTGGGTGTCCGGTAACCGGCCTAGGAAACGTTGATACATTACACCCTTCGGCCAAAACTCTTCCTTCTTGAAGGTCGACCGATGTTGAGTTGGTACACTCACTACAAATGACTTAAAATTCACAATTTAACTGCTCGACCCCCAGGATAACATTGACTTTCACCCGTATATCCTCCACAATATTCGCAGATATATTATATACTCTACCTATTCCGAGCACAACTGGTAATAAGTTACTTTTCGGGTGTAGTATAACACTACTTTTAAGAAGTGGTTTAAAAGCTGATCAACTTACTTGTCCATTGTAACTTCAGGGTCTTCATCTTCAACGCTCTTTTGAGGTTCTTTTTCCTTGTTTTTCACTTTCTTCACTGCTTTTATATGCTGAAAAAATTATATCGTTGTAATAGGAAATGGAGATTATCAATTTTTTTTGAACTTTCACTTTGTCTATAAGAGTGAGGCCAGAGGAACGTAACTTTATGAGTCGAGTAATTTAAGCGGATTCGGTTTCATATAAAGAAAGAAAGAAAACAAATTTATTCAGCACAGACATGTTATAAGTACAATATTATGATTTTATGCTTAAAATGTATTGCATTGAAAAGGGCCCAACTCTGAATTGCGGTAAGGATGTCGAAGACAAAGAATTTGAGAACGATTCAAAATTTCAAAAGTAGGCCAGGACCAGAGAAAAGGGTTATAAGGTAGGATGACTATGAAAGAGGTCTCATCGTCACAACACTAATATAATTATTATTAAAAAAACCTAAACTAGAATTTCTCTAAATTCCCAATAATGAACACCGAATAACCACTAATACAGACTGTTACATGTAGGAAATGAAACTATTTTTCCGGATTTATGCTTTAACATATGAGTTAATCAATCAACCGTGACCATGGGACCTGTAAAGGGCCCGAAACGTCGGTTTGTTTGAAAAAACCATCGAGTATATAACCAGAAATGGAGACGAAATGTTATTAAATTTGTTTGAAACTATTCTGCCATATCATTACTGTGACAACTGCGCTCCGATTGGCTAGCCCGAGTTCGAAACAATTGACGGGTGTCGTTAATAGGTGTTGTCAACTGTTTCACTTCAATTCGACCAGTTAACTTGAGCTTTGCTATAATGGACGAAAATTGCAAAATTACATATTTCATATTTAATTACCGATGAAATGTGTTTCCGTTTGTATTGTAATTAGATGTTTTGCTGTTTTTCCCACACCACCGAATGGAACAGCACGCCATTGTCAGAGATATTAGATTTATTACAATAAATACAGAATATTTTTGGAATATACGGAGACGTACACATAGGTCAGTAGTTGGCCTGTCTATATTTCAGTGCAAACGAGAGTTGATATTTATAAGAGCTGAATCGTTAATGAGTTACCAGGAATATACGGCCCTTATTTCCTCTCTAAAACAAATACACGCGATTTAAATCCGGAAAAATAGTTTCATTTCCTACATGTGGTTGTTGTCGACAGTTTTATCGATGGATTGTGAAAGAAGATAAAATTTTTACAAAAAGGCGGAATGGTGAATGTTCCTTTTTTTATATAATAACAAGTGACGGGATGAACTAGTCGTGTGCCTGATGGTAAGCTACACGCCTGTCCATAACAGTTGCAGTGCCACACAAGAGCTTTAAATCGCAAAAATCTGAGGGGCACTGCCATTGCGCCCGTCACCTTGAGACATAAGTTGCCAAGTCCCATGTGCCTGTAATTTCACCAGCACCCGTACCCTTCAAAACCGGAACGCAGTAATGTTAACATTACTGTTTGGCGGCAGAAACGCGTAAGGTGGCAGTACTTCCCTCGACAAACTCTTTCACAGGGAGCTCTACTGCTGCTTTAAATGATTAATCTGTTTTAATGATTACTAATTGCGTTATTGCCTTCTTTATTCTTATTTTGACAGTTGAATCTATTATTTAATAAATAAATTCATATAAATTTTTTGAATTAAAATGATTTAAAACATCTCCTCTTTGTATTTTTAAAAGATATAGTTCTAAAGGCAGTGTATGTATGTATGTATTAAAAAAGTTGTCAATTCAGATGATCGATGACGATTCAAATGAAACAAGTTCGACTATTTGTTGTTTAAGCGTAATCAACATTCAGTCGATAGTCCATATAATATTTATCGACAATCACTAGTTGCTTGCAAGTGGGCAACACTTTTGAGCAATAAACGGTCATTTTACTACATCTTTAAAAAGATAGACTATTGAAATTAATTTGCTGGCGCCACCATCTTACCTTATTTAACTTTAATTTCTTCTTCTTCTTGACTTTCTTTTCTCTTTTTTCAGTTTTCTTCACAACGACGTCACTGAGCTTCATATTGTCTTCGGAGTCTTCGAATGTATCCATTACTTCATCAAAGAATATAGCCGAATTACTTTGCTCGTCCTAGAAGAAATTATCAAACCGATTATATATTTGATTTTTTTGAGCAAGTCGTGCGCTTTAGATATATCTAAGGTATAGCTTTAAATCGCAAACGTGAGAGGGCATCGAGTTTATAACCACACATAGAGAGGAAATGTCATTTAATTTGTTTCAAAACATTCTGCCAAATCATTACGGTGACAACTGCGCTCCGATTGGTCAGCCCGAATTAGAAACAATTGACGGGCGTCGTCAATTGTTTCACTTCAAATCGACCAGGTTAACTTGAGCTTTGATACAATGGACGAAAATTTTAAAATTACATTGTTTTGTTTTGTAATTAGATGTTTTGCTGTTTTTCCCACACCACCTAATAGAACAGCCCCCATTGTCAGAGGTATTTATTATCTGTATTGCAATAAAATACAGAATATTTTGGATTATACGGATATGTATACACAGGTCAGTTGTTGGCGCTGTACTATTTCAGCTTTTTAACCGACTTCATAAAAGGAGGAAGTTCTCAATTCGACTGTATGTTTTTATTTTCTTTTTTTTGTATGTATGTTACGCGCCAACTCCGGTATTTGTGAACCGATTTTCATGATTCTTCTTTTGTTGGAAAGAGGGTACGTCCATAATGGTCTCATTTCATTTTAAAGAAAATCATCCACCTCTAAAGGTGGCTGATCACGCATGAATGTTAATTTTTATAATTAGCGCCTAAATTTTACTTAAGGAGCAATTATTTTAATGGTTGGTTTTGCTATTCTCCAATTTAAGGCGTTTTTCTCTCTCAGTATACTTTGAGTAGTGAGAACCGATTTTTATTATCTCCTGTGTCAAGTCCTATATAGTGGCGAACTAAACATCCCCATATTTCAATAAAACTTGGCAAATAGATGTAATTCCACGTAATTTTGAGGTCGGTTTTTTTAGTACTTCGTACTGAGATTATCAATTTGTGATTTTTGGATGGCCCTTATTTTGTGTCTATTTCTGGTTATACACTCGATGTCTGAGGGATACTGCCATTGCGCCCGTCTCTCCCTGAGACATAAGTTGACAAGTCCCATATGCCTGTAATGGATCGCCGTAAAGCTCACAATACCGCTTGGCGGTAGAAATATGTAGGCAAGGTGATAATACTTCCCCGGGCGAACTCATTCACATATTGCTACTTGGTTTAGTTCCTAGCATGTACTCTAATATGCTGATTTGGTTTTACCAGGAAATGAACACGAGGTTTGCTCATCAAACATCCAAAGTGATAAATATAATAATGTTAAAATTTTGGGTCTTAAAAAAGTGGTGTTGGTAGGATTTCTGAAATCCATAATTAATATGCTACTTATTGTAGTTAAATATGTAAGTATTTACCTTTATATCAATTTCAACCAAAGTCGGTATCAAACATCTTGCACTTGAGTCACTGCTTATATCGTTACCAATGTCATTTATGTTACCAATGTCGCTTATATCATTACTTATGTCATTCACATGACCAATATCACTCATATCATTACCAATGTCGCTTATATCTTTACCCATATCGCTTACGTCATTGTCACCAATGTCATTGGTATCCTCAATTTCGACTTTCAGACCGTCGATTACAGTGGATTCTGTCTTGACAAATTCCTGTTTGTGCTTTAATAGCACGTCGTAACGATTTGGTTCGTCTATTCTTATAGATAATGACGATTTTAGCTTGTGTTGAGATCTGTTTATTGTTTTTATATCTTCGACTGTTAGCTGAAATTTAAGCAGTTATTAATTTTGTGGTCTAATCTAATACAAGTAAAACAAATATAAAAGCTATTATAGTATTAAAATAAGCATAAAGAAGGGAATCTAAATTATACATTCTTCATAGTAAAGCATATTAGAACTAATGTGTGATTGCGATGCCCTAACTAAGTAAATGTGTACCTGTATTTTAGGCATATTTTTTGGGGCAAAATTCTTTACATTACAGTTTAAAAAGAGATTTTCTATATTTATATTATGGTGTTTCCGTGATTCCCAATCCAACCTATATAATTAGAGACATTTAAAAACATATCATCTTTTTCACTCTCTTTAAGTTTAATAGGAGGAACAATAAAGTTTGTACTTGTTATCTTACTTCATGTCTAGAATCGGCGTCACTATCAAAACCCGAACGCAGTAGTGCTAACATTGTGTACTAAGGAATTTAGTACATAAGAAATTACAGACACGGGTCTATTAGAAGCTTTAATAAATCGAGTTTTGTATTTTTTTACCGTCCGTGATATATACAATGTTTTTCATCATATTTGTGAAGAAATAAATACAATGTTTATTTCTTGTATGAGTAAGTATGGTACCCAAAACAACAATTATGGATTATGTAAATGGCGGTTTTTTTTTATCAACAGATGGTCAGCTGGCTATTCTTCCATAGATAATAAAATTCGAACGTAAAAAGCAAATACGCATACAGCCATGACGAAATTTGTTAAATTTTTACACGGAACATAATTAAAATCAATTATAAGAAATTCTTAATAATAAAGTCTGTTTAGGTACATAACATTTAAAGCGAATGTTTTAATTTTGAACTTAAGTAACTTCCTTGCTTGAACGTGAAACTGACCTATGTAAGGAAGTATGTCGCGTTACAAATTTAAAAACCTCCTTACCATGGCTAATGAGAAGAAAAAAGGCCCAAGGGCCAAGTTCGCCATCATGCAATCATGCTATTTACGAGCAAGTGTGATGAAAAGTAATTATAGCTGGAATAAGATAGTGATGTTTTTATAGAGACGCAAAGTGTACAATGTTATTTACTGCACTGGCATCGCAGTACTGTACTGTACTTTACTCTCATCCTCTCAGTCAATAAGCAAGATATTAAGGAATCAGAGGTTTCATTTATTTATGAAACAAGTTTATTTCTCCCGTGAGTTTTGGTGTAATTCATAGTTGCGTGGGATTGCTAGATCTGAACGCATGCGTGATTTAAAAATTATAATTCAGGCGATGTGTGAACGTATCTGAATGTGGGAGTGAGGGGGAAGGAATGTGCAAAAGTGAGGGAGGATATGAAATTAAAAGAAGACGAGCGCGCGGCGTTTTTGTTTTATGAATGACCGTAAGATGGGATATGTGAAGAAGCAACAAGAATAAAGCGATATTTTTCATCTAACCCTACTTTATTCTTGACATCTTGATTATCTTTGACAGTTGTCTATGTTTGTGTCCATGGTACCCGCGACTCCGGGGTACCCTATATAGTGCGGAGTAAACCATGGTTTTTTAAATTTAACGAAGCATCAAAATCTTGCACCTCCACCATATGTAGACTAAGGCTCGGCCACTCGAACAGCCCATTTTACTTAGCTAAAATTAGGGTAAGGGACAGCTCGCTTTGCGAATGCGGGCAGGACGAAGAAACTTCGGATCACATTTTCTTTAATTGTAACAAGTACCCCGTCTCCTTGCACAATATCCTCCTCTCATGAATTCCCAAACCCACAAATTTTAATACGATTTTAAGTCTTGTGATTATATAACCAGCAACAACATAAAATTATAATTTGTTCGTCCAATGGTCCAGCCTAACATATTTACTAACATTTGTCTATATATATCGTTCTCTGTCCCTTTCAGGTAATTCAACAGCTCTGCAGCTTTAAAATCTAATAAGAAATTTTTATATCACATTGTGCTCTCACAATACTCACAATAGCAGGTCTACAGAAGCCCTTAAAAATTACCAAGCGGAAAAGTCGATACTGTACGAAATCTAAAGGGTAGCGCCATTAAGCAAAAAGAAGAAGAAGATTATATAGTGGGCGCGTTAAAAAAAAGTCTAATATTATAAAAACTATTCACTTACGTAGTTATTGCTTATAAGCAAATCTAACATAAGGCTCTGGCTACGCATCGCTTTACTTTTAAGCTTGCAACTGTTTAGTAACCGAATGGCGCACTCCCAGCACAATTTTTGGGGTAGCCTGTCGTCCTGGCTTGGCTGGAAATCAAATATATATTACTATATATTGATTATTAAGAGATACTACCTCAGCTCGAATTAAAATTAAAAATTAAAATTTTCCCGTACTAATACGGTTCATTTTGCTTAGGGCGAGCGGGAAAGATACTGGCTTTATTTAATTATTTAAATAAATTATTTTTACGACTAAAAAGTCGTTGAAAGACCATGTACAAAGACACGACGCAAGCACATAGAAGAATTCGTGAGGTCCGTTGGTTCGTTCCGTGGCTTAGTTGGTATAGCGTCTGGCACGGTATGCAAGAAGACGTCGGTTCGAATCCGACCGGATCGAAGGAATTTTTTCTGAGTGTTCGATCTTTGTATTAATAAGTATAACAAACTAGTGGAGTAATTTCACAAAAAATAATTGAATATCAATTCAATAAAAATTTAATTAAATTATATTTTGTTTTTTACAAACGAAACTAAAACCATTACAAAAATATATATCGTAAACGTCTTCTATTTAATTCAGTTTATATAAAATAATCATTGGTATATCTAATGTACCTATTGAATACAGCGGTTTTCTTGTAAAATTACGAGGTAAGTTTGTGTTTTTTTTCTATCGTGACAATTTTCAGGAATACTTTTTTCACACCATATAATAATCAGTGAATATCCTCAATTTTACTATAAAGTGTTATAATTATTAATACAAAGATCGAACACTCAGAAAAAATTCCTTCGATCCGGTCGGATTCGAACCGACGTCTTCTTGCATACCGTGCCAGACGCTATACCAATTAAGCCACGGAACGAACCAACGGACCTCACGAATTTTTCTATGTGCTTGCGTCGTGTCTTTGTACTTGGTCTTTCAACGACTTTTTAGTCGTAGCGCCATCTATGAGAAATCTATGACAGATTTATCACCCAGTTAGTACCTTTACAGCTACCAGTCCTGGCGAGAGATGTCGCTATTCACTGTATTAATAACTAGTGGAGTAATTTCACAAAAAATAATTGAATATCAATTCAATAAAAATTTAATTTACTATACATTTTTTTAATTGATTCAACACTAACTGTTATGGGGAATCAACCAAAGCCATTTGAGGTAGTATAGACTCTTAAGTTATCAAGATTATGTTATATTATATACTCGTATATTAGAATAGATATTACCACAATTTTACTACAGAATATATCACGCAGAGTGTGCGAGGAAATTGCACGATTTAATTCCACCTGCCCACTTCCATATCATCGGGGGACCATTAATTCCCCAC
Organism: Hyposmocoma kahamanoa; assembly: GCF_003589595.1. Taxonomy (NCBI): domain Eukaryota; kingdom Metazoa; phylum Arthropoda; class Insecta; order Lepidoptera; family Cosmopterigidae; genus Hyposmocoma; species Hyposmocoma kahamanoa. The sequence continues at coordinate 3,948,856 of NW_020654229.1, read as the reverse complement.
CTGCAGACTTGTTCCCTGAACATTACAACTTGGGCTTTTCAAGGCGAAAATATAGGCATTATTTTGGTGTGCATGCTACATCGTCGACTTCATTGTCACTTTCCATCAGGTGTGATGGAGGTCAAATATGCGTTTATTATTTAATTTAAAAAAAAATCAATAAACCTACCGGCATTCCAATGATTTGCTCATAAGCTTGCTCCAATTTGTACTGATTGAAGTGGTACATCCTTGTGTTCTTTACCAGGCAAATTCTGCATACCTATTGTTAAAAAAAATAGACACTGTTGAAGGTATTGTTTGAAATATATAGGTGCTATATAAAAATTTTCCAGTGAAAATAATTTCTTGATATACTATTCATGTAGTGTATAGTAAATCCTGTACAATTCACAATTTGAGCCAAATGGCTTATCAATAAACTGCAAAATTGTTTAAGTTTGGCCACAGTATAAATAATGTAAAATGATACCGCCAAGATATTACACTGTAATACGAATCTGTGTACTATCTTTACAGTAAAAACCATTTTCTTTACTCATATTTTTTACAATAAAGCATTTCGTCGCCTTACTTCCTCAAACTCGTATCTTAAAGCACAAAGTTACTGAAATGCAAAAAATGGATGGTATATAAGTTTCCGGAACTGGCCAGTTACATAAACAATATTTAAAAAGTAATTACAACATTTGAGAATGGAACTCTTTGGCTGTAGAATACAGTTTGTTTCATCTGACTGTCACTTGTTTTTACATTGTGGCGTCATTTTAGAAATTGGTTGTCTCTGTCTGTGTCATCACCATGGATTTAACTCGTGAAAATTTTCGTAGTATGATTTTCTACGACTTTAACTGTAATTTGACAGCTCAGCGGAGCTTCGCTCGGCTTCAAGCTGCTTTTGGCGATGAAGCACCATGCAAGACGACTATTTATAGCTGATTTGCAGAATTCAAACGCGGTCGTGTGAATCTCAGTGACGAATTTTGTGATGGTCGCCCGTCCACTGCTGTGAACAACAAAAAAATCGATGCTGTGCGCTGTATGATCAAAACCGACAGGCATGTGACATACCATGAGATTCAGGCATCTTTAGGCATAGGCATGAGTTAAATACAATCAATACTACACAAACAGTTGGGTGTGGGAAAGCTGTGCTCTCGGTGGATCCCACTCAATTTGACTGAGGCTCAAAAAACGGATCGCGTCACTTGGTTTAATGCCATGCTTACCAGATTCAACGAAGGGGCGTCAAATTTGGTGTGGGACATAGTAACAGGTGACGAAACATGGATTTATGGCTACGATCTCAAAACAAAGCAGCAATCGAGCGCATGGGTCTTTCGAGATGAGCCGAAACCAACCAAAGTGGCGCGCGTGCAAAGTGCCTCAAAGCGGACGATTGCTTCTTTTTTTAATAAAATTGGACACGTGGCTACTGTTGCTTTGGAGAATCGTTGTACCGTGAACAATGATTGGTACACGACCATTTGTTTGTCGGAAGTTATTGAAAAACACCGTAAACGCCGTATCATCTTGCACTACGATAATGCCAGTTCTCACACGGCCAGACAGAGAAATAAATTTTAAACGGTGAACAACGTTGACCTTATGAGCCATCCCGCGTACAGTCCCGACCTGGCACCTTGTGACCTTTTATTTATTTCCAAAAATTAAGAACCAGTTACGCGGTCAACTATTTGGATCACCCGAAGAGGCTGTCGAAGAGTATGAAAAATATGTTTCAGAGATTGTCACGGAGGAGTGGCATAAATGTTTTCAAAATTGGTTCATTCGTATGAAATTGTGCATTAACGCTAACGGAGAATATTTTGAGAAACAATAAATTAATTTCTGACCATTTACAGCACTTTTTTCTTATTCATTCCGGAAACTTGTACTGCGCCCCACGTATACAAATTTTGCAGGCTGATTTCACATCATATTTCCTTCATATTCTCACAGTGGCTTTTGCCTATTCTTAAAATAATGCATCCAAATTAACACCCTTGATAAGAAATTTAAAAAAAATTGAAAGTTTCGCCATCTCCTGAAAAGTCACTCTTTATAAGATACGAGTTTGAGAAAGTAAGACATCGATTTTTCAAGTATCGAAAATGAAATGCTAGGAGCACCGAAAATCCCAGACCAAAACTAATTTCGAAAAGTTTATTTCCCAAATTGGTTCTACCAGGAATCGAACCCTCCTCCAGCGGCGATAGTGCAAACCGTTGAGAAATTGCTGCTTGGGAAATCTGAAACTGCCTCTGTGGCCGAATGGTTGCCATGCAGAGATCCTGGGTTCGATTCCTGGGCGGGGAAAAAATATTTGTATGGCCTACATTTATCTCTCTCGTGATTTGGGTGTAATTTGTGGTTATCTGTGTCTATGGCACCCGCGATACAGGGTTTCCCTAGTGTGGGGCTATGAGTACGTGTGTTAGGTATCATAGGTATCAGGTATCAATTTTTTGAAATAAAAACGTGAATATGACTTGGTTGGTGCAATAAAAGGCTAAGTCCAACTAATATCATTCGCTTTGAAACTTACTCTCATTGCTGCTGGCGCTTCTAAATCATCAACAGTATTCTGAAACAAGAAAATGAAAAATTTATAAATACCGCTTAATAATTAACTTAGCTACGTCTGCAGCTAAGTTGATTATTAAGCGGCAGGCACGGTTCAGCAGACCTTATAAAAATTTTTTAAGTGTTTGTTAAAGATGTTTATTTTGGCTTAACGCACCTGTGAGAAATTTATGAAGTTACTCACTCTGCCAGGAATCTTTGCAGCTGACGATAGCTGTATTTTTTTTTAAATTAATTTATTTAATTTTGGCCACTTAACCCATACAATATAATAAATACCTTAAGGACTAACATATGTATGTAATACAACATAATTATTATAACAAAGATCGAAACATTCGATCCGGCTGGATTTGAACCAGTACCCTCAGGCAATCCATGCCAGATGCTCTGCTAATTAAGCCACGCAATGGACCAGCAGACCTTATGAATATCTCTATGTTTGTTGCAGATCTCTGTTTTTTGGTTTTTTCATATGTATGAAATAAAGAATATTTGATTTTTGTATTGGGTTTTTAAAGGTTTAAATTTGTCAATGTCAATGCACCTGTGACAATCAGGTTTGGTATTGTTGTTGTAGTTTCTCTTCTTGGCGAATTCTATCGAAATTCAGTGGTCAGATTATGAGCAAAAAATGTCTTCCTTGACATTGGCAGAATCATCAATTGTTTCAATTGAGCTATAACATTATAAAGAAGATTTTTTTACTTTGATTATTATATAAAATCGATGCATAAAGTATCTCTTATAAATATGAGGAACAAATAAGTACACGTACCAGTGCAATAACAGGTACGGCACCAACTCGCACTTTTCTCAGTCCACAACTAGTTTGATAAAAATCCTCAGGGTCAAAATGTTCCGAGCAAATTGTGCTACGATCTTTTGGCTTCCAGTCGGTGACTCCCATTGCTTTTACCCAGGCGGCACGTTGTTCGGGATCTTTAGGAAATCTGTAAATAAAAATTTACTCATTTGTTAAAATGTGTTAACCATCCTTGACACATAAAGTAATAATTTTGTTGACATATTAAATTTTGCATAAACCATTTTTCTTTCATTACTAATCGTAGGTATGATAACTTAAAAAGTAATTAACTGATCATAATGTCATTACAAATCTTTTGATATATAATTGTCCTCTAAACTTCATTATTTAAATGAGTAATGGCAAAAAGTTGCCAAAAATATATTCTTTGACTGCTGTAAATTACGGTGTTCCCTATATGACATCCTTCCTTCTTCTATCCGTCGTCCTACTTCCTTTAAATGCCTTTTGTCCCTATCCTATCACACAAAAATGTGTCACTGTAAATTTGCACAAATATGAAACACATTCAATTGTAAATATTTGAGCAAAAACGTGTGTTCCTCAACTTAACATTGGCGAAATCATTGATTACTTCAATGGGGCCATAACATTTAAAAGAAGGACTCTATACAATATTATTGATACTTCAATATTACAAAAAAAAAACAGCAAAGCAATACTATAATGGACAAGACAAGAATTGGGAACGCGCTTCTTTTTTAAAATAATAATAAATATCAAATATTTTTAGGCAAAGTATGCAAAAAACAGATGCAAAGTTGTGTTACTTGTTAATTCAGAATCTGTTGCGCTACAGGTAGCTAGATCTTTAGGCTGTTCCTTCTATTGCCTTCAAATAAGAAAACGGGCGACAACATTTTTATATAGAGCATCAAATGTATCCGTTACTAATTTTTATGCTTCTTTGCTCTAAACATCTTATGCAGACGACTTGTTCAGAATAGAAAATATTTACTTACAAATGAAACGTGATTCCATGGGTCTTGGTTGTTTTCTTGGTGTCATTATTGCAATTTTGAACGCTGCACCTCATTGTTAAACAATATTTAACACATAAACCAGGCTTAAAAATGAAAAACTTGGCTTACTTATGTATAGCTTTCTATCCTTTGCAATTAACTAATATAGCAATAGAACAGTATATTAAAATAAATTACAATGGCTTTTCTATTTCCTATATTTTGCACTAATCATTGCTGGAAACCACTGCTTTATTTCTTATTTTATTTCAACTTACAAATAATAAACAAACACGCTACGCCATCTTGTGTATTTTTTAAATCTTTTCATTGCATTTTTATCTGTTTAAAACCGGCTATTACGCAAATATAATTTTCGTAGTTCACATCTCTAGTGCATCATAATACTTTCTCTTTCATGTAACGTAAATTTTGACATTCGCAAGACAGAGATAGTTTTATGTTTACTATACCTATGTTTACATTGTAAGTATTATAAAATGACAAAATAAAAAAGCACATACATTGACATATAGCAAGTATCTATCTCTGTCTTCTATATAACAATGGTCTATGTCAGAGTGAAAGGCGAATATCGATAGCGAATGCTTGCCACATAGTCGCATTATAACATCAACTAAGGTTATTGACAGAGGTGTATGTGCTGCAAAGCTAATTTATTTTATTTAATAAGTTTATCATGTAAATATTATAAAAATGATATAAATTACTTTACTTTACAAGTATAATAATGTATATTGTCACAAGAAATTCTAAAATTGTACAAAGCTATACGCAATGTGCTAAAACTTCATAATACAAAGAAGTTGGTGTAAATAATCGGCTTTTTACAGTATTTTTACGAAAATAAAGGTATCAAAATGCGATGCTGTGCGCCTGGTTGCAAGAATGACTCCAGACATGTCTCAAAATCACAAGGAATTACGTTTCATATGTGAGTTTTCGTTTTTCTGCTACACATGTAAGACAAGATAATAAACTTATCCCCTATCCAGGGGGGATAAAAACTATAGCTAAACACTACAGTTCTCAGTTCAGTTGACCTTGGCTCCGTGATGTAATTAGTGGAGATGATAGTCGGTGAATAAAAAATAATTTCATACCCACAGTACCTATTAAAATTTGTCAGTATTTGATAGCAGTCATCTGAGCCACACTGCCATATCTTAGATGTTAATTTTTGTTCAACAATTTATTGATAGTAGATGAATTGCTACTCACAAAGATGTAGGGCTGCAAAGGTTAGTAGACTAGTGTCTGATTGGTCCTTAAAGGGAAAGATCCGAGTTAGTTAAATTGGAAATGAAACTATTTTTCCGGATTTAAATCGCGTATATTCGTTTTTTCAAACAAACCGACGTTTCGGGCACTTTACAGGTCCCATGGTCACGGTTGACTGAGGTTGTACAGTCTTCAACCAGTTATGTCTAATATTACCCTATTTTTTCACTATAGTTACAATAGTTATTAATTAAATACCTTATTTTGAATTTTACAAAGAAAACATTCCAATTTATGCTACATTAAGTTTTACAAATTATTTTATTGAATGAATTTTTATTAAGTTCAATTTATTATTAATTAATAATAGAAATTAGAATAAACTAAAACATATTAATTAGTACTGCAGTCTTATGTCTGTTTGGGATTTTTCATTAGAGGAAATACTGGATCCCAAACTGGTGGTACTGAGAAACCATCTTCCCTGTTGAAATTAGCATGTTTTTTAATTTCAATGGCCTCTTGCAGTATCCTGGGTAGATAACGGACTTCTTTTGCAAGGACCTGGGGTTTGTCAAACTTCATTGAATGTGTAGGTTTATCCATGACATGCTCGCAGACTGCAGACTTGTTGTTAGTTAAATCGGTCAACTGAACTAGGTGGGTCTTCTAGTTCATTTAGTTCCATCTAGTTCCTTAGTTCGTCTTGTTGTTGCTTGGACGTTAAATGAACGCTCTAAACTAGTTATTTTATACACATGAAATGGACATGCATGTACACTGAATATTTAAAAATACACTTTGTATGGAATAGAACAGAATAGCCCTGTCTGCACCATGCAAGATGAGCCAGTTCATGTGGGTCAGTGTTGGGATAGTTAGCTCTAGAACTAAACAATGCTCTATAAGGTGCTGAAATTTGATCACTCACTATGGGCCTCATAAGAAGGCTCAAGGTCACTCAAAAGGCAAAGAAAAGGGCTGTGCTCATTTTCATTGCGAGATTGAATCTGTAATGAGGATAAAATATAATTCTGCAAGGGAATCAGAGTAACTGACATAGCACAAAGGATTGCAAAACTCAGAACAGATGCCCGTACCGGATGATGCAGCGTGGGCAGGCCACTCATAAGGTTGATGGTCTGGTGAAGGCTGCGGGAATCTGCCGGATGCAAGCGGCGCAGGGCAGGTCGATATGGCAGTCTTTGGGGGAGGCCTATGTTCAGCAGTGGATGTCTTTTGGTTGAAATGATGAGAAACTATACAAGCCTAGCGCGTTTCACACAAACGCGCCATGGGAAGAAGGCAGCCAGTGCACTATTGACATCATGAGACGTGGGAACACACCCTTATATCTAGGGTTCGAAATTTAGATATATGGGTAGATAAAGTTCTAGACGCATATATTATGATTATTACTTTTGAAACTCTTTAAGTTTTATTGCCAACTTCATGAATATCCTGCAAACATACTAACTTAATATTTCTTTGCAGCTTTCCAACTGAGTCCTCGCTCCGGTCCGCATGGCTTCGTGCTATTGGGAAACATTCCTGGGAGCCAAAAGACCGAAGTGCTATATGCTCTGTACACTTTTTAGCTGATGACTTCTATGAGACGAAGAGTGGTCTTAGGAAAGTTAGGGCTGGCGCTGTTCCTATTGTATTGCAGGTACATTTTTAATTTCACTGTTCAAATTACATTTATTCTTACTTTACTACTTATTATAGTTGAACAGTTTTATACTCTTGTAAAAAATTACTAGTATTGATTCTATTCCATAGGTTAAC
>NW_020654229.1:3905288-3931449 GCF_003589595.1 Hyposmocoma kahamanoa | reverse complement strand
TGGAGGTCAAAAGCGCACTTATTTAAAAAAAAGTTTTTGAGGAAGATCGGAAGCATTAAATACTGGCTGATGCTTTTGTGGTGCTGTATCATATACTAAATTTTATTCTACAAAACCTGTTATTGGCTGTACTATTTTAAGGTTTACTTTGTATATTTATGATATTGTAAACGCTTAAAAAAAGAAAATTACTGTGAAAATATAAATAAATCAACAGAAAGCCAAATTATCAAACGAGTGAGAATTTGTATACTACAGAATGGGACACACTGTGCATTTGATAACTTAAATTGATTATAAGTTGCAGTTAAATATATCTAATTATTTTATATTATTTAGAATAAAACAATCATTATGACTGAGGCTTTCGATCTGTATAGTAAAATTACAGGTGTTTTATTTAACATTTGGCGAGTTGGAATCCCGGTTAAGACAGGCGATTATTTAAAAATCTTTGGATGTAGTTGGAATTGTTTTTAAAATCAAAATGAAGTCTATTTCAGTAAAATTTTCTATTTACGGCATTTAAGCTACTTTCGGTCCGTGTGGCGTAGTCGTGAGACACACAGTATATACGACTTTCATAATCTTTAATAATTATTCCTTGATGTCCTTCACTTTTCAGTTTAGCGAAGAAGACAAACTACCCCAACGGCTATGTGTAGAATGCGCCTACAGACTATTCAACTGCAGCAAGTTCAGATGCAAGTCTCTTCGAGCTCACTCTTTGATGATGGAATTAGTGAACAGACACGACATTGTAAGTATTGCCATAATTGAATCGAGATCCAAATAATTTATACCTCTGTAACGTGTTAGTAGCGACACCTGGCGAGCTGGGTTACTTAACACTACGCCACGGCGTTACTTAACTGGTACGTAGTAAACTTGCTAAGTGGCGTTATTAATATAAATATTAAACTTATATTGGAAATACCTAGAGGGCGCCCGGTCAATGTTTAAAAGGCGAACCATACTCTCTAGTTTTCTTCTCTCTGACTCAATACGATACGAAATCATCTTACCTATTTCTGCCGCAGTAATAAATAAAAAATGTCAGTATTACTGTGTGTTTTGAAGGGTAAGGATGCTGGTGAAATACAGGCAGCTGACTTGTCAACTGATGTCTCAGGGTGACCTTTGCGATTTAAAGCTCTGAGTGGCACTACAACTGTTATGGACAGGCGTGTAGCTTACCATCAGGCGCACGACTTGGTCGTCCCGTCACTTAATAAAAATATCTTTTGCAGCTTCAGTGAGGTTTAAAATTAAAATTTAAAATTTTATTTCACACAACAAGCTTTATAATTTGTTAGTAATAATAATAAGTGAAAAAGTTTATTAATTAATGTTAGTAGATATTTTATTATAAATCACATCACTTGACTCACGAACATCTTGTATATAACCAGAAATAGAGACGAAATGTCATTTAATTTGTTTGAAACGATTCTGCCATATCTTGACTGTGACAAGTGCGCTCCGATTGGCCAGCCCGAGTTCGAAACAATTGACGGGTGTCGTCAACTGTTTCTCTTCAAATCGACTAGTTAACTTGAGCTTTGCTATAATGGATGGAAATTGCAAAATTACATATTTAATATTTAATTACCGATGCAATGTGATTTCGTTTGTTTTGTAATTAGATGTCATGCTGTTTTTCCCACACCACCGAATAGAGCAGCACGGCATTTGTTAGAGATATTATCTTTATTACAATAAACAGAATATTTTTTGGAATGTACAGAGACGTACACATAGGTCAGTTGTTGGCCTGTCTATATTTCAGCGCAAACGACAGTTCATATTTATAAGAGTTGTATCGCTAATGTGTTACCAGAAATATATGGCCCTTATTTCGTCTCTATTTCTGGTTATTGGGAGAAGTAATCCTTCCATCTGCACAGTGTGTAAGATGCTGTTGGGGCTGTCTTTTTCAGGAGATTGGCAGTAAAACAATCCGACTCATATTGTGAAAACTTTTTTGTATATTTTATGTGTAATTATAATGTCTTACGCTAAGGTATAAATTTCAATGCTCCGAGGCGGAGAGAGAAATGGACCGCAACATTCCGAGATCGGTCTCAACAGCGTTGCAATTTATACCTTATTTCAATTGAAATCGAGCAATGCTCGGTATTTCTCTACGTGATCGTATCAGAAATGAGGATATCCTTAGAAGAACGAAAGTCACCGACATAGCTCAAAGGATTAGCAGGCCGTTGAGGCAGAAAGGTTCTCGAATGGAAACCACGAATCGGAAGCCGTTCAATGGGACGGCCCCCTACTAGTTGGACGGATAACCTGGGGGTCGATTCAGAACTTTACGATAACTCAGTTGTCGACCGATTTTTGATTTCTTTTCATTTTTATTCACAACACCCGAATCGAACGTCAAACTGTCGTATTCGAAACCGAACCGAAATGACGTCACACCCGTACGATTATTCGAACTTCTCGACCGGCAAAGGCTACAAACGTTATTCAGAACGCAGTTATCGAATGAAAGTTACCGAACGTCCTATTGTTTACAAAGCAAGAATGTAATATGGAAATATCTTAGTATTTTAAATAAAGTCTGGATTTTGTTCAATTTTATTAATTTATTTTAATGCAAGGCTAATGCATTTCTATACTTTAGGCCCTTAAAGTCTTAAACATGTATATAAAAGGATTTTAATTTTTCTTATAATCTATTTCACCGACTAACTCCGTAAACGCTCTTGGATAACGATATCGTATCCGAATCCGAGTCGAACTTTTAACTCGGAATGTTCTGAATGGCTCGGAAAGCGCCCTTCGATTAGGTTAAAATATCGAAGAGTTCTGAACCGGGGTACAGGTAAGGGTGGCGGTTAACCGATGGATGCAAGTCGCGTCTGACCGGTTAGTCTGGCAATTTTTGGGGGAGGCCTATGTTCAGCAGTGGATGTCATACGGCTGATATGATGATGAGCTTTAAACGTACATTGGTAAAATTAATGTCCTTTGCCTTCCCGTTCGCCGGTTCGCGCTGGCTCTTATTTTAATGACGCTGTCTTTTGCAGTTAACAATACCAGTTATTAACACAATAGACAGAGAATCGAACCAGTTAACATCACAATTACAACTAAAAAACTTCGAAATTGATCACTGCGATTTATACATAGAATTTAACGAAACTAAAGCAGAACATTTGGAGCGACACCCTGATTTTGATGCCATAAATGTAGATGTTCGGGTTAAAAATGAAGACAGTGACATTTTTATTAATGAAACTGATTTTCAACAAGATATCGTACAACCCGAAAGCGTTCCTGAAAGCGTTAAAGACGAATCCAATCTAAATGAGCCTAACACGATGTCAGATGTCGGCTTCACATCCGACGATAGCTTACCTCTAGAGGTATCGAGGAAGAAACCCAAAAACCGGAAAATAGAAAAGAAGGAAACCGTAAAAAAAGTTAGAAAGAGATCGGTAAAAAAAGATTGCAATGAACCTAAAATCGACAGGAGACGCAAACCTTTTTTGAATGAAGATTTAAACGAAACTTTGTTTACTATAACCGATTTAACGTTTGAAGAGCAAGTGGCCGAGATTGAAAAGAGACAGGAAAGTGCAAATTACAAAAATTCAGTTTTCAAATGCACAGAGTGTTTTAAAGGATTTCTCGATGAGGATGCCTATAATGGACATATGAGTCGGCATACAGATGTAAGTATATATTGCAATAGAATAGAATTTAATAATTTCATGTTATCAGTGTCACAATATTGCAATTCATAATCTCAGTACAGTGTACTAAAAAAACCGACCTCAAAGGTCATTCGTCCCCTAGTTTGCCACCTTTAGAGGTAGAATATTTTCTTAAATTTTTATTGAATTGATATTCAATTATTTTTTGTGAAATTACTCCACTAGTTTGTTATAATTATTAATACAAAGATCGAACACTCAGAAAAATTCCTTCGATCCGGTCGGATTCGAACCGACGTCTTCTTGCATACCGTGCCAGACGCTATACCAACTAAGCCACGGAACGAACCAACTCAATCCACCAAAAAAAGAATCACCAAAATCGGTTCGCCGGAGTTATGGCGTAACATACATAAAAAAAAATAATGAATAAATATACATATACTTGACAGATCTGTTTTTTTTGTTTTCCTTCGCTCCGCATGGAACAGGCGAAAGTCAGAGACCATACGCCTAGTCATTAATGTATTCCTTTTCCTCTTGAGTTATTGGTTCATGATTTAAGGAAATTAATATGAATGATGTTTTAAAATGCCCTCCACTCTTAATTTTTTTTTAGCAATGCGGCGAATATCAATGTGACATCTGCAAAACTCACTTCAAGCACCAGCACGCTCTACGTAAACATATAACAGCTCACCACACGCAGAGGTTTAGTTGCAACCAGTGCCCTTATGTCACTACACATAGGTGAGTTCGTTACTACCCATAAATAAGTTCGTCATTTATCGAGTTCTTAGGTTAACTTCATCACTTCATATAATCTTAAGCTCATGAAACCATATATAAGGTATATATATATATATATATATAATATTAGAAAAAAGATAGGCATACTTCGACCTCCTTCCGCGTTTGGTAAAATTAAGACAAAACTAATTGAAAAACAAGTTGGAATTTTATCGCCAATTTACAGCTACACACGAGTTAACGGTGAATGTCATGATATATATTTCTAAATTACTTCAATCAATCAATCAATCAATACTTTATTGCATTTTCTACAATGTTTTACAGGGTGGTAGGTTTAATTTTTGACAGATCATTGTAGACCCTGGATAGGGCACAGCAACCTGGTGAGGAGGACATACTTATAATAATAAATTAATCTTTCAAATCATTATCCTGAATAAATTCTGAAACATCATAATAACATTTTTCTATTAGCAGTCTCTTTACTTTAAAAAAAAATATTATGTCGCTTTTCTCATCTACTAACGACCTTGGTAATTTATTATAAATTTTGAGCTTATTCTCAATTTATTATCATGCCGTGATGTATAAAATGTAGCAATATCTCTTCGCCTACTGAAATATTCTGGACATTTGCGTACGAATTTGCATGCCTCTAAAATGTAAATACACGGAAGGGGAAGTATGTCTAGTTCTTGGAAGTATGGTTTGCGACTGTCGGTTTCGGCAATATTGACAAGTATTCTAAGGAGCTTCTTTTGTGCAGTAAATAGTGTTGTCTACACTACTTCCCTATAAGATGAGTTTATTACTTTTATGGGTTTATTGGATAAACCCCTCAAAACGGGACGGAACAAAATCTACTTCTCCTTGTAACTCTCGGGGGTCGATTTAGAACCTTACAATAACTCAGTCATCGACCGATTTCTTTTCATTTTTATTCACAATACCCGAATCGAACATCAAACCGGCGTATTCGAAACCGAACCGAAATGATATCACACCCGTACAATTACTCGAAGTTCTCGACCGGCAAAGGCTACAAACGTTATACAAAACACAGTTATCGAATGAAAGTTACCGAACGTCCTATTGTTTACAAAGCAAGAACGTATTATGGAAATCTCTTATTATTTTAAATAAAGTCTGGATTTTGTTCAATTTTATTATTTTAATGCAAGACTAAAGCATTCCTATATTTTATGCCTTTAAAATCTTAAAAATATCAGAGGATTTTCATTTTTCTTATAATCTATTTCACCGACCATATCCAAATCCGAACTCGAATGTTCTGAATAGCTCGGAAAGCGCCCTTCGATTCGAGAACTATACAATCGAACGATTCGGTTAAAATATCGAAGAGCTCAGAATCGGGTTCCTGAGCCCCTTCAATTAGATTACCTAGTTTCTACTCAAAGGTAACTGCTTGTCTATACACAGGTGAGTTCGTCTTTTCATATTAGCAAATTCCTATCATATTTATAAATAAGTTCGTAAGTGAATGCGCCATTACAATTTGTATGTAGTGACGAATTCATATAAATACACAATTGAGCGACGTGCAAACAATACTCTAGCCCATGGGTTCCCAAAGTTTTTGGCTCACCACTCATTTAGGCAAGATAAAAAAATTTCAATGCCCACCATTGTTTGGACTTACTTACAATTATATGGACGTCGGGTCCGCGCTAAAAAGTGTCCGAACTTATAGGGCGTTAAAATCGTATACAGAGCGTCATTCACGCTCTAGTCTTCGTTTGTTCGACTAACAGCGAAGCAAGCAAAATTAGACAGTACTGCGATGACATTACAATTTAAATTCAACGTTTTAGCTTTTTCATATTCCTTGACATGTCACTACGTTTAAATAGGTTGACTTGGGACATTTTTTTCGTGGTTTTTGTATTAGACCCGTCGTCCATTTATTTGTAAGTCAATGATGCCCACACAAAATAATTGAAAACATGCAGTTTTTATTTGAATATAACACAAAAAATCACAAGGAGAAAATAATATACCGGGTGGCACAGAACGACCGACAAAGCCGAAAACCGTGAAGAGTCTTAAATATGTACTTAATTGTAATGAAAGTCTTTTTGCTCTAAGTGTAATAGTTTCCAAGTTATTCAATGATAAAGATTTGCTTGAAAAGTCTGTATTGTCAACCCTACATCATAAAACACAGCTGTTTGGAGGCAACTACAGGGAGGTACTCAGGGCAAAAAACTTTGTAATTTAATAGGTCGCTGACCTCTGTCGTTGATCAGCACCCCATCAGTCGCTTTCTTTGATCAATCACTTTGTTTGATCGGTCATCATGTGAATCGTGATTAATTATGCGGGTATTTTATTGTATTATTTTGAGAGTAATTAACACCCCTAAATTCCGTGTTTGACGACCCAATATTTACATTTACCGAAAAAATGCACCTCTCATAGAATCTTCGGGAGACATGTTGTTTCGAAACTATGCGTTGTTATAAACTACCTACAACAATTTAAGAAAAGTAAAGTTTTCTAAATGATTCTGACAGGAGTTCAACCATGTTTTCTACGTCATAAGATAAGACTAACTTAAATAAACATAACTAAATTAAGTAAACACGTTCTACAACATGTGTCAAATACTCAAATTACAAGTCTCGTAACCCTTAATCCGACCCTAACGTAAAATAGTAAATTGAGGCAGCCAATCACGTCGCTTAGAGATGCACATTTGATACCTGTTATCTGTTTTTGGCAGCATAATTGGGAGATCGTTTTTTTTGTACTAGTCTATTTTTCAATGCATTTGGAAATCGTTTTAATTTACAATACAAGAATTTACTAACTTTAAAACGAAGAGTTCATTTTAATGAGATCAACATTTAAAACGAAAATTTCTGTTAACTTGAGATGAGTAGTTGAAATTTTAATAAATGTAATGTAAAAATAAATAAATCGGTTCTTGGAGGCCTGCAGACCACCTCCACGGTTCGTTTTCTTATTTTTGAGTATCGATTATCACATTGCTAAATTTGATTATTTATTACAATTCATTAAGCGACCTGTACTTACCTTACTTTTACTTTTGAATTGCTCATGGTACTTATACCAGACAAGACGATTATTGCGAAACCTATTTCTTTATCATAATTGTCTTTTTAAAATTAACATTTAGATATTAGTAATCAATGATACCCGATGCGTACGCCGCCGCTGCGCGCATCTCTATGCAGAGTTGCCAAGTAAGAAACTTTGTCCCTTTATGTGACGATTTGACATCAAATGCGTTTTTTATTTTTAGCGACAAAAAAAAATTTGGTATTTATTGGTGCGTGTTTAATTAGGTTTAATCGTTTAAAATTTTATATTATTTTTATCTTAGTATTCAGGAGTCTTTTGCCTGTACTGTGACCATTCTGTTTAGTGATATTTGCTTTAGTCTAATTGGTAACACTTTTTCATTCATAAATTAGTTCAAAATGCCTGGTTGTATGGTAACTCGTGGTCTCATGTTTTTCTCGTGTTTACAACACAAAACAACGTTTACTTATTAACTTTTGGGTTGTGACAGCAACTTATTGGAATAGTGCTGTTTATAAGTAGTGTTTGTGTTAAGCAAGTAAAGTGTATTAGTGTGTTTGTGTGGAAAACCACATTGGCGTGTGACCGGCACACCCAGGAATGTGTCTGAAATGTCTGAATGTCAGCAAGAGTAAAGGGGACGTGGACAAATCGAACATCCTTTTAATTTAAAGTAAGTTCAATGTTTTTTAATTACCTATTCAAGTGAGTACACTTATTTCTTCTGCGAGTGCCAATGACACGAACGCCGCCTGTGGGGCAGTAGATGTACTAACACGATTGATTCGCGTAGGGTTGTTGCACCGCGAAAAGTTTAAATCTGGACGGACATTTTCCAACTGCTCTGATTTTACTTTTAAAGTAAATAAAACTCATGTACTTATGTAGGGTTCTTAACGTGATATTTTCGGCTTTGTCGGTCGTTCCGTTCCACCGTGTATATATGTAGTGTAGTTTATATAGATAATTCAGTGTTTTTTTCAAATGCGGTAGCATCCCCTGGCCTGCATCAATACTCTTCAGGGCCCACTGGATAGGGACCACTTTGGGAAACTATGCTCTCGCCAAATTCAATGTCAATCTCATTTATTCATTGCAAAGGTTAACAAATTACACGTGAAATAGTCAAAGAAGGATGGTGAAAGCTGACCCAAAATCAACGAAGAGATTGAACCTTGAAGTCATGTCTGTAATATATCTGGTTCAATAGATAATAAAAATTACCAGTAATTAATTATTTATAAAATTGTGCCATCCCTAATGATTTTTTGATATGAAGGGAGAGATTGCAAACCTTCGAGTAGTAATTTAAGTTCAGAATCGAAAATTGACGCTGGATGTGTGTTATGTAATAATAATAACCCCGCACTAGGGAAACCCTGTATCGCGGGTTCCATGGACACACACATAAATAGCCACAAATTACACCTAAACTCACGAAAGAAATAAATGTAGGCCACATTATTTTTCTTCGGTATCCGTCTTACTATAGCCTTTTTCCACTCGGTGGGGAAAGTGTTACTTTTGATTGGCTTATTTACTATCGCTGTGATGATTGGGAGTGTGACATCCAAGGTTGCTGTAATCATTTCAATATTCAAGCCATCGTGTCCTGCCGCTTTAGTTTTAATGCTGTTGAGTATTTTATTTAGTATTTATGTTTAATACTTCTGTCTCAGTGGTCAATTGCAAATCAAAAATTCCGTTTATGTGCTTACTATTAAAATTTGAATCAACGTTTGTATTTACGCTGGTCACCGGTAGAGTAAGATAATGGTCATTTATTTTTTCTGGATCATTACAGTGATCAGGAATCGAGTAGGTATATCCATTGTCAAATAGACAGGTGTTTTTGATATTTTTCCATAGCAACTGAGGTCGTTTCAGGTTATTATTTATGAAGTAGTCGTAGTATGCTTTTTTTCCCGCACTATTGTCGAGGTAACTAAGTTCTTTAGGTTGCGGTAGTACTCTTTCGTGGACTTTGTTTTCTTTTGCAGTGACGTTGCTTGAGCTCCATCTCGTAGTTTCATCATAAATTTGACCGTGACAGTAATCCAGGGTTTTGGCTTATCTCTATGAACTACTCGTTAAAGTGCATGCAGGTCAAATAAGACTAAAATATATACATTAAAAATTTGTACCATATCATCAACGTTCACTGCTTCCAGTACAATTTTCCAAGGAATAGCTCGCAGGTCCGAGTCAAATAAATCCCAATTGATATCCTTAAGAAAACGTTGATTGTGTGTTTGTTTCATTGGTTTATGCTGCCTAATATCAAATTCTACCACAACCATTGCATTGTCACTTACACGCGTGTTATGTATTATTTCAAGATTTCTGCATCGTGAGGAAATATCTGATATAACAATTTCTAAAATAGTTTCGATTGTGTCGGTAATTCTGGTTGGTTTATCGACTGGTTGCTCAACGCCAAGCTGTTCGCAGAAAGTCAGTAGTTCTCTTGTCTGTGTGAATGTGCATGCTTAAGATTGATATTCAAGTCTCTCATGATACTTATGTTGTCCCAGTACGCCATAGAGTTTGTAGACTCACAGAGCGCGTCCAGCGTATCTGTCACCTTTATACTTTCAGGTCTGTAAGCTGTACAAAGAGCTAGTGTTGCTCCGGGCAGCTTCACTTCAAGCCATAACTGCTCAAGCACAGAGGGCGTCCTCTGTCGCACTTTGGCAGTGATGTTTCGCTGTATATAAAAAGCAACACCACCACCAGACTTACCTTGTCTAGCTTTATGGACAAACCTGTATCCAGGCAGTGCAAGCGCTAGCATTTCTTCTCCATCCTTTAGCCATGTTTCATTGATGGCCAGAATGTCCGGTTGATAGTTCAAGGCGGTCACATTGACATTTTCGTGCCCTGTATTTAGATAACATCGAACATTCCATACCCCTAGTCGCAAACTATTGCGTCGTGAATTAGCCATAACAACCATCAGTACTAGAATTAATTACGATACGTAAATGGACGGTGTATATAATAAAAGTGAACGTGTAAGTGTTAGAAGTGATTAGGTGTAAGTGTAAAGTAGCTACTGATAAATGTGGTGTTATTGTTATAGTAGAGTCAGTGTATGTTGGATTACAATTTAAACAAGCTACATATTCATTGAAAAGCTTAGTTACAAATAAGAAGGTGGCACGGGGAGAACAGACAATTTCTATATCCAAACACTGAGCTTTCCAAAAACCTTAACAAATCTGCCTCGGAACGAAGTCGGTGGCGTATCTGTCCATGTTCTTGGCGTACAAAAATCTTTCCTTCACGCGTCTAAACATACCTGAAATCTAAGTTACGAGTCAGTATTCCGGCTATACGGAATATAATGCTTCACTTTCGAGAGCCGCTCATTGATGTAGATGGAGGTTATAGGATCAGGCAGCTGGAGACCCTCTGTGGTGATTTCACGGCGCATGCGCGCGGCCCCCAGTATCTCGTTCCGCGTTGCTCGATTTACTAAGATAATGACTATTGGTCACGAGCGCGCAGTTTTTGAGGTCTCCATTGACGTACGCGTTGAACCGATACGCACTGCGCTCACAAAGTCCCTGTTATCTAGTGTAACACCAATCTTCTTCGAAATAGCTAGAACTAGGTTAGCACAGTTTTCATTTCCTGTTTCTGGACAACCACTTATCTCCAAGTCATTGCTCAGTGAATCCTGTTCTCGATCAGATATATCTTCCTGGAGATGTAAAATTTTGTCTTCCAGAGTTTTTATACTTGAGCTTCCTTCCAACTTCAAAACTCTTGCTTCTAGTTGCTCTGTTCTAGAATTCTGTGCTTTTATAATGTCGGTCAGATTGCTAATTGCTTCGCTCAGACTGTTTGTCTGGACACGTATTAATTCAATCATATAGAGTTTCAGTTCCGTCATCATTGCGTTTTTAGAATCAGGACTGCCACGGCACTGCAGTGCGTCTGGCATGTTTCCGAAGCGCGAACAGATTACTTTTATACGCACTCTGCGTGACAGTGGCAATGGCAACCTGAAGATGTTTGCCCATCGTTTTTAACCGATTTCAAAAAAAGGAGGAAGTTCTCAATTCGATTGCATGTTTTCTGTTTGATTGTTCTTTTTGTATGTATGTTACGCGATAACTTTGCATTGTCAACCGATTTTGATGTTTTTTTTTTTGTTGGAAAGAGGGTACCTCAGTAAGTAGTGGTCCAACGGTGGCAAACTAGGGGATGAATGACTACTGAAGTCGGTTTTTTAGTGCTCTGTACTGATTACGACTGTACAATTTTAAAGTTTTCGGTGAAGATCATTACTGGTAAAATTAAGTAATGGTTTGTGCATTTTCCTAATTTTCATATTTTAATTTTTGTAGTTCTATATTTTAATTATTTATAAAATTTTCAAAATTCATTGCAATCATACTAACATAGCATTGAGATTTTCTTTGGCTATGGCCTGCAATAAATGGTTTATTATTATTACTAATTATTAGCCTACCTATTTAAATTCCAATTACGCGAGCAAGTCGTGAGTAGAGCTAGCCTAAATTAGCATTGACAAAAAAATGTTCTTTACACCTGCCATCGTTTTGTTATAATACATTCTATATCGAATTTGGCTAGAGTATAGATACGACATAGCTGCGGGAATACCCGAAATTGGAGGACCCGCGAAATGTTTTTAGGCTCGTATTTAGTTTGTACGTTACACAATTTGACATAAGGTTCATTATGTTATGGTTACGAAAAGCTACTTACTTATTGTTGCAGACAAACAGCGAGATTGCACGAAAGATGGCACAAAGGCACCAAATACCAATGTCCTCACTGTCAAGATGAATTTGTGTAAGTTAAGGATGCGATTCGGTTTTTATTAAATCCGATTCTGCTTCTAAAAGCAATGGAGCTTCTAATATCTGCCGTCCACTAACTAAAACGCTGTCACTTAGACAAATGGTCTAATAACCGTTTTATATACCAAAAAAACAGCACAAATTTCTCTTATATAAACAGTTAAAATTAGTTAACGTGTTCGCCTTATCGGAATTTACCCTAACGATGCCTAGCTGAAATGTTATTAAAATAACTTTTAAAATAAATTTTAATATTCTAAAACTGTAGAGCTAGCACGACAGGGTGTGACTTGCGCGAGAGCGACATAAAGCGCAAGATATGGATACGAGAATAGCAGTATCTCATCCTTCATGTCGCTCTCGCGCAAGTCGCGCCCTGCTGCTAGCTCTACTGGGTTATGGATTTTAAGATATCTCAAAAAAATATTTTGTCACTAAGTCGCGTTTTTGGTTAACGGACGGCAGATATAATCTCAGTATTACAATGACCAGTGGTTTCAAAAAAATTTGTGTGTTTTTATTGAATATCACAATGTTCACCATCATGATATTCAATTATTTTTTTGTGAAATCACTTCACTAGTTTATTATAATTACTAAACACTTGGAAAAAAATCACTTCGATCCGGTTGGATTAGAACCAACGTTACCCAGCTAAGCCGCAGAACGAATCACTGGACCTCACAAATTTTTCCATGTACTTATTGCCGATCTTAATTTTGTTTTTTAATGACTTCTACTGCTAATTTAAAATCATCTCAGTTGTATGTCGATAGAATGACAATGGCAGGACTTTGTACGTTTGGTATTCTGCTAAAACTTATGAGTAGTGGCTTGCCAGTGGTTAGCCATCAAGTTACCATTGAACTGTCATTTAAATTTTTTGGTATTCTGATCTTCAATGGCGAGTCGATGGCGTAGTCTACTAATTATTTGACGTCTCTTTCGATGGGTTGTCGATGGCTTATAGTCATCAAAGAGCCATGAAGGAATTCACGAAGACTTGGCAGTATGGTTTTGAACCTTTGCCTTCGAAAAAAATGAGAAAACAACAACAAATAGTGAATAATTAAACACTTGTTTGTTTCACTCAAGCTTTGAAGTATATCGTAGTGATTACATTTTGTTTGTAGTGAGTCAAATACTGTTAAAAATCGAATCGCCCAATAGATGAATGAATGGGAACGTATCCCTTATGAACATACGTATGATCAGGATTTAGTTCTATCAATTGTAGAGCATCTTATACTATAGATAATAATGTTTTATTTTCTCTCACATCAGATAGGTACATAGTAATAGTTCAATTTTGTGAGAGATAGGAGTCTAAACTAGAATACCCTGTGTCTTAGGTCTCCTGGTCTCCCTATCTTGATTGTACAGTTTATTTACTCTACTTAAAGTGTAGTTAAATTACATTACACTAAACCACTTCTTATTAATAACGTTAGTTTAATATATAATATAGATATAAACATATTGTTCACAGCAAATTTACAACCTACATGGGTCACATTCGCATAAAACATCCTTCGGACTTTGTTTGTCAGCTGTGCGGATATTCCTTTGTAAGCGAGAAAGGCATCGAGCTGCATAAGAAGTTGAAACATAGACTGGATACCGACGAGGTAAAACAAACCTTATTTCTAACTCCTTAACGGTGCATTTGTTATCGTCACCAAAGAATCACCTCTTAAAAGTTCCACGACCAAATAATAAAAAAATGTTTCGCTCTCAATTAATTATTACCTTACCGTTCTTCCTTTTCCCCGAAGGTAGTCTCGTAAAGATTGCTATCTAGCAATAAGGCCACCTGTTGCACATTAACTTACTACTACTATTATACTTAAGCTGTTGTATGGTATTTTAACTGCAATTTTATATGCAATAAAGAATATTTCATTCATTCATTAAAATACTTAAAAGTTTATTTTTGGTAAATATATTATGTAAAAAGTCAAAAAAGAGTTACGTCAGAAACGTTTATTACTCCATTAGGCACAGAAATATATAACCCACATCCTCTCCAATCCTTGTAATTCTATCGACTAATGTTGTAGATAGAGTTACAAGAATTTGAGAGGATGTACGTTACATTTTTCTCTATCTAATGGAGCATGCATAAGAAGAGAGCAATAAACATGTTTGACGTTACTCCACTTATGCCATTCTTCCATGAGGGGTTAGTATTTTAAAAATTACCCAGTATAATTATTTATTACAGATACCTGAAGATGGGCCGTTTTGTGAAATGTGCAATGTTAGATTCGTTTCAACGGAAGCTCATAAACAACATCTGAGGGTATCGGCTAGACATAATACATCGGACAAGTAAGTATCGAGTTCCAACGACGTCTATGTACTAGAGTACTTTCTGCGGCATTCCATACACACGCTTTGTTTCACTGGCGTGCGGTGAAGACACAACACTTCAATATCATAGATTAATCAGCAACAGAGTGTTCTGACTACACAATAATAGAGTAGGGATAATATGAATAAAATACTATGGTTACCATTAAATTTGAAAACAGCATCAGTTCTCGCTCGCACACGCTCAGCGGGTAGACGTGTGTATTTGTTTCTTGTATAGTGAACTGTCTTTGTAAAATATCGACAAAAATGGTGCAATGTAAAAAATGCAAACTGTTCGTTTCGGCATCAAAGGACGATATAGTGAAATGTAAAGGGGAATGTGAAGCAATATATCATAGAAAATGCGTAAAAAATCTGAGAGTTTTTTTGAAGAGGGAAATGTGTAATGATTGTATTCAAAAGGAAGACTGCAACTTGCCGGGCAAGGAAGGAGAAGTGTCGGACTTGGATAAGACTCCTGCGAAAGGGGTTCTTGCAGGTATCAATAGAAAATTAGAAATTATATACAAATTGGAAAAACGTATTGAAGAGTTGCATGAAACGGTGGACTTTTATTCTGAACAATATCAAAAAATGATGGAATTTAGGACCGAGACTGAAAAAAAATTAAAATCTTTAGAGCAGAAAAACGTATACTTAGAGAAATGCAACAATGCCTTGGAGGAGCGAGTCATGTACTTAGAGCAGAGAGACAAGGAAACCAATCTGGAAATTATAGGACTACAAAAACTAGAAAATGAGAATGTAAGAGAGGTGGTTTCTAAAGTGGCTCAAGTATTGAAAGTAAGTACAAATGATATCGAAGAAGCGAGGCGGGTAGGAAAAGAAAAAAATAAGGAGGGTATGCCGCAAGCAATTATGGTCAAATTGCGCTCAAAAGGGGCACGAGATCAATGGATGAAAGCCCGCAAGTTGAAACCTACTAATGGCGATGTATATGGCAACAAAAACATAAGCCGAATATATATTAACGAAGACCTACCCAGAGTAAAGCGAGAAATTTTCTGGGAAACTAGGAATCAGCTGAAAGGATTATTTGACTATATTTGGGTACAAAACGGCAATATATTAGTAAAGAAAAATGAAATCGACAGTAAAATTCACAATGTTAGATCATTGTCATATTTAGAAGTACTAAAAAAGAATAAAAATCTAACAAAAACAAAACTGTCTAAGTGCGGGTAGCACGGTGGGAACACACTACATGATTTGGATTTCTGCAAAATAAATGGATAGTGTCGGACAAGATGTAGACTTATCATTTACTAGATACGAAAATTTCAACCAATATGACGATGATAGTATTGTGCAAAAGGGTGCATTGAATATAATGCATTTAAATATAAGATCGTTAAGAAAAAATTTTAACCAGTTTTTGGTGTTAATTAGTCTGCTGAAGCGGCCAACTGATATTATTATTTTATCTGAAATCAACATTAAACAAAGTGAGGTTGCAATATACAGTATAAAAGGCTATGAAATATACTCATATACGAGAGAGGAAAGAAAAGGAGGAGGGTTAATTATATATACCACAGAAAATCTCAACATCCGCTTTGAGACACTAAACACTGGGTCAGCAGAAATCATACATGGTATGTTAAATTCGAACGGAGTAATTATGCATATCATTGCGGTCTATCGACCGCCGAACAAAAAGAAAGAAGTTTTTATAAGGGAAATTGAGGTACTACTGGGAAAGATGCCGGCAATGGATAATATTGTTCTTATCGGGGATATAAACATTGATGTCTTAAATAGCAAAATAAAATCAACTACAACGGAGTACAAAAACGTTCTGTGTGAATTGGGTCTGCAAAGTGCTATACCGGATACAGAGATAACACGGGAGGCAATAGTGAATGGGCACATTGAGACGTCGTGCTTGGATCACGTATGGGTGCGAGTGAGACAGACGCGGCGGCAACACGTGCGCGCCACTGCGTTTGTTATTAACTGTTGTGTATCCGATCACCACGTAATAGGAATTTGCTTGAGTGGTTTACTGTCAAAGAACTATATCGAACAGGGTAGTCAGGTGCAGCCGCGTTTTTATATGTGCCAACGTTTGGTGAATCAAGGACTTGATGCGTATGAGTGGAATAATTTAATGGAGATTTCCTGCCCACTATTATTGTACGATAAAATATGCAGTGTATTTGAGGATGTTTATTTAAAAAGCCGTAAGTTACTGGTGTATAACAAAAAGAACCATATCAAACAACCATGGATGGACAAACGCTTATTCTGTATGATTCTAAAAAGGGATAAATTGTTTCGTATTTGGAAAGCAACGCCTAAAAATATGAATAAGCGTTTGGACTATACTCGGTTTAGGAATAAGGTAAATAGGTTAATTAACTTTGCAAAAAATAGGTACAGAAGAGAACAATTAAATA
The DNA here is from genome assembly GCF_003589595.1 of Hyposmocoma kahamanoa. Classification (NCBI taxonomy): domain Eukaryota; kingdom Metazoa; phylum Arthropoda; class Insecta; order Lepidoptera; family Cosmopterigidae; genus Hyposmocoma; species Hyposmocoma kahamanoa. Next base: position 3,914,343 of record NW_020654229.1, on the reverse strand, counting down.
AATGTAAGGGCGATTCTAGAAAAACGTGGGCGCATATTAATGAGTGGACTGGTCGTGTGAGGCCTAATTTAGACGCTGTTATAATGAAATATTTAGGTAAGACCGACAATGTGTATAATATATGTAGTAGATTTGCTACGACTTTTACAAAGGAAATATTGGAAATTAAACACTATTGTAATTTAAAATTTTTTGACAGGAAAACATATGTGATTGAGAGTAACGTATCATTTAGATATAAAAAAGTAAACGCGTTTCAGGTGGAAAGAATTATCAGAGATCTAAATAGCCATAAAGCCCCAGGTGTAGATAAATTAAGAGTACAAGACCTAAAATATATTAACCAAAAATTGAGTCCCATTCTAGCCAGGTTCATTAATATGTGTGTGTCTAAAGGGGTTTACCCTGAGAAGTTAAAAAAAGCTTTCATACGACCTATACATAAAAAGGGGAGTTATGTAGACTATGCTAACTATAGACCTGTGGCAATATTGTCAGTAGTCAATAAGGTTATGGAAAAGGTAGTTGTTGGCCAGATAACACGGTTTTTAGAACAGCATAATATCCTACTAGACGCACAGCATGGTTTTAGAGGGGGCAGGAGTACTGGTACTGCTCTTAGCTGCTTTGCCGAGACCATTAACACAAGCCTTGATGCAGGTCTTCAGGTTCTTGTCCTTTTTATAGACTTTAAAAAAGCTTTTGATACATTGGACCATGATATTTTGCTTCAGGCGATGAATGAGTGTGGAATAAGAGGGCCAACTAATGACTGGTTTAGGAGCTACTTAAGTAAACGATCTATGTGCACAGTTATTGGGGGGCAAGAGGGTAAGGTTGCCGAGATCGAACTGGGTGTACCAACCGGGTCTGTGTACGGACCGGTCGGTTACATTATGCACGTCAATAGCGTGGTCAACATTATCAAACGGTGCCAGGTGTATATGTATGCAGATGATATGTGCCTTATATACGCATCTAAAAATGCACAAGATCTGAGTACTAATATGCAACATGATTTAGAAAATGTGACCAAGTGGGCGCATGATAACGGAATAATTATTAACATGGCTAAAACTAAATGTATGCATGTACACTCGCCTCATAATCGTGTTGCTAAATCAGTGGACCGTAGGGTTTTTAATATGGTAGGTCATTCTTATGAATGTTTACATAATGATAAACGTGGATGTAATTGTCAGAATATAGAAATGGTGAGCAATTTTAGGTACTTAGGATTAGAAATTGATCAGAATTTAAATTGGAAAACCCATATTGATCATGTTTGTACAAAGCTAAGATGCATTATTAGTAAGCTTTATCAATTAGTCAATATTTTAGATAGGCAGACGTTGCTAATGGTGTATTATGCATTGGCTGACTCGCTGATTACCTATGGTTTAAGTATTTATGGTCGTACTTATAAAACTTATATTAAAAACATCAAAAACATTCAATTAAGAATTATTAAAGTCTTGACAGATAAAAACACCAGGAAAAAATTTAAAGACGATTATGAAAAATTATTTAATGTATGTAAAATATTACCGGTAGATAAAAAAGTTGAATTTGTGATAGCCCTTGAAAATTATTACAAAAATCACGACAATTTATTAGTGTATAACAGGTACAATACAAGAAGAGTAAGAGAAAGGAAACTAAACAGATGTAAATTTAAAAACAATTATGGAAAGAGAACAGATAAATATATTATACCAACAATTTATAATAAAATAGATTGGCTGAGAGATAGAAGCAAAATTAGTAAAAAAGTATTGAAAAACAGATTAAAAAATTATTTACTAAACAATGTAGTAGTATAATTTAGGTAAATTTTTATATAATTATGCATCATGTTAAGTTGTATTGTGTAGCTTAATTTTAAGTGTAATAGATATACGAATAGGATTAATGAGCGTTGTCTTGCCAACAACCTGATGTCCAGGTTGGCAAGGTATATAGTATAGGAACAAGCTGTATATCTATGGATAAATAAATAAATAAAATAAATAAAATAGTACTAAAAAAACCGACCTCAAAAAGTCATTCATCCCCTGGTTTGCCACCCTTAGAGGTGGAATATTTTCTTCAAATTTAAATGGGACCACATTTGAGGTACCCTCTTTCCAACAAAAAAGAATCATCGAAACCGGTTCACAAATAAAAAACATACAGTTGAATTGAGAACCTGTTATTTTTTTTTGAAGTCAGTTAAAAATATAAAAAAGACCATGCTGCATGGTGTAAAGATCTTTGCCTTTCCGCAAGGAAAAGTACACATACAAATATAACATCAATATTTTCAACAACTCGACAGTATTTTTTTTACTTCATTTTTTTTCTTTTTAGTAATATAATAATTATAAATAGTAAGCGAAAACCCCTGGGTCAAGGCAAAATGAAATGTATTGTGTAAATATCATTCGTAAACACTCAGTATTAACTGCCTATCTAACTCATTCCCAATAGAAATAGACTGTATCACGTCTGTCCACGGTACGACGGTACTGATTACTCTTTGACAAAATTCAACAGTAAAACAAAACATCACTATTGATAGCGTTTTGTTTGGAACATGTAGATGCTGTCAATGTTCTTGTCTAGAGATCGAAGTCGTTGGTTTTCGCGCATTTTCCTGGTAAAGTTTTTTTTGGTCTTTCTTTTTTTTGGTCACTATTTATTGCCTTAATTTTTTTTGTAATATCTAGTGAGCCTGTCCATAACAGTTGCAGTGCCATTCAGAGATTTAAATCGCAAAGATCGTATGGGCACCGCCACTGCACCCGTCACCCTGAAACATAAGTTGACAAGTCCCATGTGCCTGTAATTTCACCAGCACCCTTACCCTTCAAAACCGGAACATAGTAATGCTGACATTACTGCTTGGCGGCAGAAATAGGTAAGGTGGCAGCACTACCCTGGACGAACTCTTTCACAAGGAGCTCTACTGCTACTAACTGCTCATGCTACCAAATGTAACATGGTCATTTTATCTAATTATAAATCAAAGCTGTTACATCTACTTAATTTTTTTTACAGGGAATCACGCGAACCAAATAAACCTAAAAAGGGTAGAAAATCAAAAGAGGCTAAAGAGAGGGAAAAGAAAGTTCGAGAAAAGAACAGCAAAGAAGATTTGGATGATGAAAAGAGACGGATATATCCTAGTCAGATGCGGAAGGCAGAGGGACCTATACCCTGTGAACAGGTAAATAAAGAACACTATTATATTTTTTTAAATCTAAACCCGAAATCATAAAAACCACTAGATATTAAGAATAATTTTAATGAAAAAAAAAAATCGGTGACAAAATTTGAAAAGAGCAGTAAGTTATACAAATAAGTGTTGGGTAATTTTCCAAAAAAATTTTGATAGTGGACTTTTTCCGGATAAATTCCCGAAAAATTGGAAAAATTAGAAAAATATAATTTCGAAGGCTCGTATGTTCAACGTTTAGAAATATCTTTTAAAGCTTAAAAAAAAAGTATAGCTAAAAGCCATCTAAAGTAAAACGAGATTTAAAATGATTTCAGAACTGTGAAAGGAACCTTTTTAATGCCTCTTCCGTTTTCGTTCAGTATCTTTCATCTTTGTTCAGTATCTCTATCAACTTTTGACAGACATCAACGTCAAATGTGGAAAATATCCGAAAAAAAAATTTTAAAAATTGTGAACAATATTGACACCCGATGATTAAAACACGCCGTTGCTATGGCAACAAGAACAGTGTGGGGGCAGTGGGTGGAGTCAGCGCGCGAGTTTATGTATTTGACAGACAACAAAGTATTAAACTAACGCCGTAAACTAACGTCGACTAGACAAATCAGCGCCGATCGCTCAATTTTATTTACTGTTTTGAGGTCACCACGCGTTAGAAATTATTGGGAAATATTAACATAAAAAATCTTTGTATTAATAATTATAGCGAACGAAATTTTATTCACAATTTTTAATTTTAACTTTGTTTTTGACAGTGTGGACTCCAACTGGAAGATTCTCGAGCATACCACGGCCACTTCAGACGAATGCACCCAGACAAGAATCGAACCAACTACCCTTCGATGAAGTCGCCTTGCATGTGCGAAGTTTGCGGAAGAATGTTCCAGGTACTTTAATACAAGCTTTTGCTCTGCATTAAGCATTAAGGGCAGTAAATAAGAAATTACAAAGAACAGTTTGTTAGAAGCCCGAAGCCGAAGGCTGAGGGCTTTAATTACTCGAGTTTGTAATTTTTACCGCCCGTGCTAGATACAAAGTTTTTCATCACATGTGTGAGGAAATAGATACAACGGTAATTTATTTTTTATGTGAATAAATATCGCTTCACAATGCCACATTAACGGATTTTGCAAATGTCTGGTATTTAGATTTTTTTTAAAACATTTTGCCTTCTATTCTTCCTTAGATAATACAACTCGAACTAAAATGTTACAAAAGGCACAGATGGAAGTAGCCACAATTTATTAGATATAAAATAAATAATTTTCAAATTCTAAAATTACTGCAGAATTTGAATTCACAAAATAAATTTAGTAAAATATATAAGTTTATACGAAGTATACGTTCAGATTTTTCGCCCATAAACAGTTTGCTTAATCTTGACGTAAGAAAATTCATAGGGCAACAACGTAATGAAAAAGCCCATGGGCATAATTTAGGACATTACGGTCGACTTTTCCTGCACGTCATGGCACTGTTTACGAGCAAGTGTGATGGAAAATAAAAAATGGACTGTATTACAATAGAGCTGGTATTTTCTCTTATATTTACATACGTTATAGAAAGGTTGACCGTTCTCGGTGGCTATCGATAAGACGAGTGCCTCTGCCACTAGAGATGGGCTACCCCGGGCGTTTTAGCTTTATTAACGCCTGGTTTATTTATTTATTTATTTATTTATATCGGGTTAAAATCCATTAACGCCCAAAATCGAAGGCAAAATCTATTTACAACTAAATATGTGTTGTAAATCGAGTGTTATTCGAATTGACGATTTTATTGTAAATATTTATTGCTTTCTGATCTAGAAGATTCGATTTGCCTGTGTATTGAATCAGTTCGCTTGAAAATAGCATTTAAATAAATCGATTCAAAGAATTGTTGGATTGTATAAACTTGAATCGATTTTCATATGTCCACATAGTATCCACATTATTGCAAGATGGTGGTGGAAATTGCATTTTTTAGTCTAAAAAAAATATTGTTTACATCGTAATTTGTAATAAGTATGCAAAGGGGACAAATTGTTAACGCCGATAAATAAGACTCCACTATTTGTGTAAATCAGGTTTTTCTTTAGATTTTTTTTCAATAATCAGAAAATAAAATATGGCATTTTCCTTAGAACAAAATAAAATCAATAAATAATAAACGTCAAGCCATCGTAGCCAGCAGCCCAAAGAGGCGCTAACATCTGCTAACCTAAGTTTTAAAAGAACCATACTTTCGATCTGAAATTCACATCCAATATCTCACAATATAATTACAAGACAAATAACCAAAACAATATAGCAAAAGTCTAAATTTAACAACTACTATGGCAAACATCTGAATATATTGTACCAGAACAAATTAATAAATTACATAAAGAAAGTCGTGATGAAATCAATCCTAAAAATATCAAAATCATACTCAAAACATACTTCACATACACAGACACATAATGTTCAGACGCTAATTTTTGTCATAAAAATTTACCCTTAATTAATGTCTATTTACATATAGTAATAATACATATTATTTATAAATACTACATCTGCATATACTCTATATACTCACTATAAAATATATACATTTAAAATTTAACTTATTCTTTACTTAATGTGCTAACATTTGGAGCATCCTGTACACTTGTTAACAAACCGGTTTCCGGACGATTCGCTCAGCATCTAGTCGAATAATAAAATACGTTGCGTTTTCATTTGTTGTACAAATGTATGCCTCCAAATAAAGATAAAATCAATGTCTACCTACTTAGATTTTTTTTTGTATAAGTTCGTTCGTAGCAGAAGGAAAGAATGTCATCGAGACAAACCCAAGTAGGGTTATATTTATGAATACTTTTTTCTTTATACAATAAGATAAATAGAAATAAAAATAATAAAGCCTCGAGAACAAAAAAGGCTGCTTCAGATTTGGGTAAGACACAGCCTGCAGACGGCTCGATATATTAGTATATTATATGCCAAATTCCGTATTCGCTGTTTCTGACCACGACAATGGGTTAAAACTGGCGCTTTGGGTAAAAACCCGGGTGTGTTTATTGGGGTTTAACCCATTAACCATCTCTGGCTACCGCTCGTTGCGTCCTCTCGCACATCTCGTCCAGAGCGCGTAACAATAGCTTTGTTGAATTACTGTAGCGTTATGTTTTCTACTGTACTTTTGTCATTAAGCACACCCCGGACACTCCATACGATAGTCGAAAGTTATTTACCTATTACTACATACAGCAAGGCGCTATCTGCACACGTGGAAATGTGTGCGTGAAGTGACAGGGTTACCAATATTGTTTGGTTAGAAAAATAAAGAAAATAATAATAATAATTCATTATTGTCAAAAAGCCGTTTTTGCCATGTCTATTTAATGCGTTGTTATATTATGATTTCACAGAGTTACGCGCTACTTAAAGATCACCGTTGGACCCACACAGGAGAGCGTCCGTTTAAGTGCGACACGTGTGGGAAAAGTTTCCGCATGAAACAACGACTTGTCGCGCATCGGCGAGTGCACAGGTAAGTCAAATTTATCACCACATTTAGCCACACTAAGTTTTCTCCTATAGCACTAACATATGGTGTCCTGTCCGTGCCTTCTTGGGCGCCCTAACAGTCTCTACTTAAAGATAAGTTTTAACAACTAATTCTTAGGGTCTTATTCCAGAACTCTACTCAATACTCAAGTCAGGACATGAGTATTGCAGTGAGCACTGAAAATCATACTCAAGTCCTTGCCATTAGTGTCGTATTTCCAGTGCTTCAAATCATACTCAAGTCTGCTCAAATCCCTACTTGAGCATTGAGTAGAGTTCTGGAATACGACCCTATGTGTGTTTATATCAATCGGAATCTTATTATAGCCTAATAATCTTGTGGGTGCTATGGACACACACATAGACAACCATAAATTACACCCAAACTCACGAGAGAAATAACTGTAGGCCATACAAATATTTCTCCCGGCTCGAGAATCGAACCTGGGACCTCTGCGGGACAGGCATGGTAACCATTCGGCCACTGAGGCAGTTGCCTATTAAATGTCCCTATCTACTGATCCGAGAGATAAGGAGTTCCGGGAGACTACGGGCTCCCCGGTAAGACCAGGGTATAGCGGGCGTCCGGGCCGAGCCTTCCGCCAGTGATACGCCTTCACGGGCGTTTCTGGCGGACCTGGACTAGTTGGGGTTTGTGGTTAGCTGCAGTGACGAACACGTTCGGCTGCCCCGGTGGTGTGTGACCGGGGCGTTTGTCTCGTAGCGGTCTAGAGAGACAACTATGTCCAGACATTGTCACAGGACACTGCTACCGGCATCTCCGGCACTAGCCTGGAGAGCTAGTAGAGGATGAGCTAGACATCCTCCGGTCACTCTAGCCGCGTAGGAATTTGAGAACTGGAGAGATGCCGTTTTTCGGCGTCGGGAATTGAGCGTGCCTTACAGCTCCTCTACCAATGAGGAGATTTGGTAGTCGACCTAGAGGCGGCTACTCAGTAGTGGTAACAGTTAGTTTCAAAGAGCGCGACGGGAAGTGAGCGTGCCTATAGCTCCGGCTACCTATCTGCAAAATAGGGAGGGTGCTGTACGTGCTCCCGGGGCGGCTCACCTAAGGCCTTACAGAGAACCGGATGAATCTGTGCAAACTGACAGATTTGGGGTTAACCAGACAGATGGTCCCTGTGCGGTCTTGCTCCAGGAGGGGGACTATAAATAAAACTTGTGTAGAAATATATGGGACTGCCCCTTAAGTGAATTTGAGATTGTGAAGACTACTGTCAAGAAAGCTAGTTTATTGTTGTTTCTCGTAATAATGTTATGTCTGTCACAGTTTTTCGTGAGAAAATTAATATTTTTCTTTAACATAAATAGCATTTTCGTAAATGTACTGTGACGTTAGTGTTAGAATGTTAATAACTTTAAACTTATTTCTTAAAGATACTCTGAGGCTTTCTGCAAGACAACGATTCTATTATTGTCGGCGGCGTTACTGCAAAGTAAAATGCCGTATGTTATTAAAGGTGTGAAAGTAGCTTAAGTAAACCAGTCTAGACGTTTTTTGGATAGAGTGTTCATATTTTGTGTAATAATTTTCAGTGCCATGAAAGCAAGTTACGTGTGTAACTTGTGTGGAAAACACTTCTCGACTCATAGCAACAGACAGCGGCATATGTTTGTGAGTATACGCTATTTTGAAGATTTTAAACTTTCCTTTACACTACATTTTTATTGAATGTCAGAATGTTTCGCCACCATGGCATTCAATGCAAGAATACAACGCAACTGATTCAGGTCGACCATAGATCAGGTAACGTTCTTGTTCGTAAGTTTCATTTTAAGTATGATTGAATGTTTACCTACCTGAAGTAATGGTTATTTTATAGTACACATATAAAACATTAACGCTATAAAATATCTAATGAAATAATCTATTAGACAGTAATGACATAAAGCAACAAATAAAACACAACGTAACAAAAATATTTAGACAATTTAAATGAGAGATAATGAAAGTTGCAAAGGAACGTTTTGACAAGAGACTTCTTGCCAATGTCACATTGTTTTTTTTTAAATTTATTAAGGCTTTGGCAAAGCCATCAGCCTAAACATGAAGTTTAATTATGTTTCTGTAAATATGGCCGCCACAAAGAGGATAGGCAATTTTAGGCGGCGTGCATGGATTGACTCGGGATTCCTTAAAACGGGCCGATACGGGTAGTCTAGTTCGAGATTCGTATAATTTCGCGTTTTAATCTTAGATTAGGGCACAATAGCACTATCCTATTCCACTTTAAATTTCACAAAATAATTGAAAGTCAAAATAAAAACGACACTTTTCCCT
>NW_020654229.1:3900859-3905188 GCF_003589595.1 Hyposmocoma kahamanoa | reverse complement strand
ATTTTCATTGCTGCAGAACATGATAAGTTATATTAAATGTGGCTGAGTTTGGCAGATTTGGGAATATTCGGGAAGTTCTTTATAATTTTTGGGAAGATACTGAAAACTTGTTGTTTTCTGCTACTACGAACAGACATCTGAAGCGAAATACAGGACAATGTTATAAACATAACCTATATCAGCTTTATAACCCCAGCTTCAATTACCTTTTTTGATGCTTTGTGAATGAATCACAACTATTGATAGGTCTCCTTAATGCACGTCGTCAAAAACACTGGATCACAAAATACACGGGATGTCGACATCCTTCTTTAAAAAGAAATAACAAATTCTGGAGTTCTGGAGTTCTGGATTCTGGAGTTGTTTGAAAAAACAAATATACGCGATTTAAATCCGGAAAAATAGTTTCATTTCCTATGTGTAACAATCGCGAAAACCTAAGAACTCGATAAATTCTGGAGTGTTACTATAATTTCAAACTTTACTCCGTTGGGATATCATTGAAAGTTCTATCCCTATTATTGCAAGTTGCGACGTTTTGATATTATATTGAAATTTCAATCAATGTGCTGCCATCTGCGGTTAATCGCTGAATGACGACGAATGGGACTTATTAATTTAGTTCTCCAAAAAAGAAGCTACCATATTGCAGGGGTATAAGATATACTTTCATTTCTTGTCACAAAAAAATTATTTCGATAAACAGATAATTGATATTTATTAAAATGAGACTCATGAAATACCACTACGGGAAATATTTTTGGTGAGGCTGTTATTTTTGCACTCCAAAACAGTACAATAAGGCATTTTTCTACGAATTGACAACCATACCGTACAAAGTCAAAATGGTGGACTGAGTTCAAGTAAATCTAACGAAGCCTACTGTTGGCACGCGTAAGATGCACACTAACCACTTCTACTGTATTTATTGTTTTGTGGTTTTTAACTCTAGATATATTATTTCAGATCCACACAGGGCTGAAGCCGTTCAAATGCGAGATGTGTGGCAAGTGTTTTAAACACGCAAGCGAGAAACGGGCCCACATCACTTACGTGCATCTCAAAAAGCCCTGGCCGAAACGGACACGAGCTAAACGACGATCGGAAAACAGACAGGTCAGTTGAAAGAGTGAATGAATGGGCGAATGAACATAATTTACAATTCGACATTTAATTTTATTCTTATAATGTTTTACATAACACGACAACATAAATAGAAATACATATATATATCGAATTTACGTGTCAGGACGAACGTGAATTGTTAGCACCCTTTTCGTTAATATTTTTAGTGCATTACTAAAAGATTTGCAAACCAATTATAAAAATACATTTTTATAATTAGATAATAATTGAATTTTGTAATACACTTTTAGGCAGTAATTGAATTTTTTGGGTAGTAATTAATTTAACAAATGTATAATACGTATTTCAATTCAGTTCTATTTCAAGTGCCCAGCACTGTATGCACCATTTTCCCATCAGGGTAGGCAGAGACTACAGTCTTCTACATGCTATAATAAATAAAATAAATAGGGAACTCTCCGTGGCAGTCCAGGATGGTAACCGTTCGGCCACACTATTTTTATAATATCAAGTGACGGGACGAACAAGTCGTGGTAAGCGACACGTCTGTCCACAACAGTTGCTATACGGCTCAGAGCTTTAAATCGCAAAGATCTGAGGGGTACTGCCACCGCGTCCGTCACCCAGAGACAAGTTAACAAGTTCCAAGTGCCTGTGTTTTCACCAGCACCTTTCAAAACCGAATTGCAATAATACTCACATTACTGCTTTGCGGTAGAAATAATTAAGATGGCAGTATTTCCGTGAAGGAATTCTTTCACAAGTAGCTGTATTGCTACTAAAATGTTATTAGTAATTATAACTATGGCTCTAGTGAAAAAGGGTACAAATAAAAAATACCAACTTTTCAAGGATACGAAAAACACTTCACGCTTAATGACGCCTCCTACGTAAAGTATCGTATGTTCAAATTGCCAAGTTTAGAGGGAGCGTTTTAAAGTTTTAAATTCGCTGAAATGAACATAACACGCGACTTTAGCATTTGTTAGTTTTATTCGGCAAACCTCGTTACTCACTTAGAGTGTTCATCTAAGAGATCATCATAGATCATCTAAGATATCTAGGATTTTATAATGCACTATCTGAGTACGAGCTTTGCCGAATAAAACTGAGGAATGCTACTCGAGTGTTATACTATTTCATTGAATTCAGAACTTTAAAAGCTCCCCTGTAAACTTGGCAATTTCGACATACGATACTTAGGAGGGGTCGTATATATTAAGCTTTAACTGTTTTTACTAGAGTCACATAAAATGTCTCTTTTTTTTCAGGGTTCTTTACCTCCCCAATCTCAATTGCCATCGAGTACAACCGACTTGGATATCGTGCAACCAATCTGGCCCACCTGCGACCCTAAACTGGACCACATTAATACCATGATGGACGACAAGCCAATGTATTATAATTTGAAAATATAACAGAAGGAACAAAGTGTCATAGTAATAACATTTTTTATTGCTATGGCCATAAATATAGCGTAAAATCTGTTTTAGTAGTTTTACTGTTAACAAAGTGGTGTATTATGTATGCCTCGTTGTACGTCACCATTCATCTCTTGTTGCTGTTTTCCTAGTGCAGGACTGATGATGGCACTTATCGTCCTCCCCCTTACTTATGGTATGCCCTTTTTGAAGACGCAGTAAAATGGCATTAGCTGGGTTGCCAGTTTTCATAAAAGTTTTAAATAGTCATGTAGTTGTTGTCGATAGTTTTATCGATAAATTGTGAAAGAAAGGTAAAATTTTGCTAAAATGTCTGAATTGTGAACGAAACGAAGTAATGATTACTAAATTTGTGTTATAGCCTTCTTCATTCTTATTTTGACAGTTGGCATACTATAGTTTATTTCACATAGTATAGGTACATATGGTGACGTGTCAGATTTGAAGTTTCTAGGGATGTAGTAACGTAAAATCGAATGAAATAAAATCGCTTTAAATATCTCATCGAGATAATATTTTTTGTTCATTTTCTGTTATTTTTGTAAACAACCATATTTATTTACTAATATTATGCACCCCGAATTGTGTGAAAAAAATATAAAGAAACAAAAAACAAAATTCGAAAAATGAAACAAATTTTGTGGAAAAAATAAAGAAAAATATAAACAGAACAAGTACAAATAAATTGGTGTAGTGGTTTAGTTTTGTAACGAAGAGAGATTCGATTTAGGGACAGTAATTTAAGAACGAATAGTAAACAAAATAAAAAGGTTTCGATTATTATATTATTAACTTACTAAAAAAAACTACACAACAAATAAAAAAAATCAACAGTAACCATACAAAAAGTCAACAACAAAGCATACAATCAACAGCAACGAATGAAATTTGAACCCGTTACTCCAAAACCGTCTTACAAAAGTCAAAACAAAATAAATCGACTCGCAGTCAAGAATGCACTTGCATTGTAGCGAGATAGACAAGAGCCGATTCGATTTTACGATTCTATGATGTCAATCGCCATGGAAAAACATTCCGTATTACGCATTATGTAGTTGGGGTAATTTATTTTAATCTTTATTATTTCTGTTTATATCTACTTAATATACTGTTAAAAATTACAACTCCGACAAAATATTGTTTGATTTTTGGTACATTATAACAAATTTACTATTTCTTTTAGTAAGATGGTTGAAAGATAAGTCGAAAATAAAAATAAAAATTTTGAAATGACACAGTACCCATCTTAGGTGAAATAGATTATAGTATCGAAATCAATTTTTATTCATATAAGTTTTATATGAATAAAATAATATTATTACCAAAAATATGATTTTTATTTGTGATATCCAGTGACAGGACGAACGAGTCGTGCGCCTGGTGGTAAACGACACGCCTGTCCATAACAGTTTCAGTGCCGTTCAGAGTTTTAAATCGCAGAGATCTGTGGGATACTGCCACTACCCCCGTCACCCTTAGACGTAAGTTGAATAGTCCCATGTGACTGTAATTTCACCAGCACCCTTACCCTTACTGCTTGGCGGCAGAAATAGGTAAGGTAGCAGTATTTCCCTGGATGAAACTTTCGCAAGTAGCTCTACTACTACTACATATGAAGACATTGTGTTTTTAATAAGCATAGTTATGTATGTATGTATAAATACAGTGTATGTATGTGTGTGCCCAGCGGTTGGAGGAATAATGGTCCGACGATGATTCATATGAAACAAGTCCAGCTATTTATTGTATAATCGTGACCAATTCAGTCGATAGTCGATATAATATTTCCATAACAATACAT
>NW_020654229.1:3810293-3900459 GCF_003589595.1 Hyposmocoma kahamanoa | reverse complement strand
ACGAAAAAAGGCCCATCCAAAAATGTTCTGTATTTATTGTAATAAAGATAATATCTCTAACAATGGGGGCTGTTCCATTCGGTAGTGTGGGAAAAGCAGCAAAACGTCTAATAACAAAATAAACGGAATTACATTTCATCGGTAATTAAGTATTAAGTATGTAATTTTTGAATTTTCGTCCATTATAGCAAAACTCAAGTTAAACTGATCGATATGAAGTGAAACAATTGATGACTGCCGTCAATTGTTTCGAATTCGGGCTAGCCAATCGTAGCGCAGTTGTCACCGTAATGATTTGGCAGAATACTTTACCAACAAATTAAATGACATTTCGTCTCCATTTCTGGTTATATACTCGATGGGTTCTGGTAGAACGGCGACTTAGCTCTACAAATGGACATTTTGAACAAAGAATTTAGGCTCATTTGGTAGCCACAATGCGGCCCACCACAGTAGAAATTAATGAAAAAAAAAATAGAAATGGACGTACAACTTTTTATGAGATTTTAGACGCAATAATTATATGTACATATGTGTGAAATTTTATAAATGTAAATACAATAATTATTTAGGTCCAAATTTGATTTTTTTGTTTTATTTCGTTAGTATATTATTACATGATTCTCATAGGCTTGCTCAAGAAATTCATTCTCAAACTTAACGTGGCAGCATTTTTTTTTGTACTTAGTGGCAGGACGAACAAGTCGTGCGCCTGGTGGTAAGCGATACGTCTGTGCTTAGCAGTTGCAGAGCCACTCAGAGCTTTAAATCGCAAAGATCTGAGGCGCACTACTACTGCGGCCGTCACGCTGAGACATAAGTTGACAAGTCCCATGTGCCTGTAATTTCACCAGCACCCTTACCCTTCAAAACCGGAACGCAACTCATATTACTGCTCGGCGGCAGAAATAGGTACGGTGCCATTACTTCCCTGGACGAACACTACAAGCCAAGCTGCCACGTTTGTGTGGGGTTACCATACTTGTCTCATTATTGCTGTGTGTGAAACAAGATAATAAACGTTTTGTCTACCTATCTATGTGTAATCTGAATGTCATCAGCATCCCCGCTACCAAAGTTTCAGACCTTTTCGTCTCGAAAGACCTTTATGAAGACCTCTGTGGTCGAGTGGCTTGCTCACCGGTTTTCATGGTGTCGCCATCTCTGAGGTCCCGGCCACTGCGTCCGTCACATTGAGACTAAGTTTACAAGTCCCATTGTATGTAATTTCATCAGCACTCCCTTCAAAACCGGAATGCTGACATTACTGCTTGGCGGAACGAAAATGGTGTATTAACAAAAATGGCGAGTGGTCCCCTAATTCGAAATAAGGAGCTCTAATGTTACTAAAATATAGCTCATAGCCCCGCCAAGGAAACCCTGTATCGCGGGTGCTATGGATACACATAGATAACCACAAATTACACCTAAACTTATGAGAGAAATAAATGTAGGCCAAGCATATATTTCTCCCGGCCCGGGAATCGAACCCGGAACCTCTGCGTGGCAGACTAGCATGGCAACCGTTCGGCCACGGCCACGGAGGCTGTTAAAATTATCCCCTTACGTCATAAAAAACTACGTCATTTGAACCGAACAACAAATATTGTTGAATAGGTATGTCTGCAAACAACTATTAACAGTGGGATTTGTAAGATAATAAACAAAAAAAAAACATAATATACTCCCGGACACATAAATCGAGTCACCTTGCATTTTGACTCTTAAAGGGCAGAACACAAAAATATTGTTATCACCGTAGAAAACAGGTTTTCCCGGTTTTATAAATTCAAATTATCAACAAGGACTCTTGGAAATGACGTTTAGTATACCAATTTCAAAATAGCTTAGTAGTTTTCGATCAATCGAATATTGTTTAAGTTCAGGCAAATTAATACTGAAAATGCAAGGTGGCTCGACTTCCGTGTCCGGGAGTGTATTTGTGAACGAATTCTACATTTAATGCAAATATAAAAATAAAATTGTAAATATTTTGTACAAACTTCAAATAATTTCGAAAATGTTGAACAACTGAAATAACATTGTTATCAAAAAGATAGTCTTGCAGGCGCGCTTCGTGTACTGCAGTCGAGGGTTGATCCAGGAGATCTACTCCCGTTCTCCAAAGGAACCTTCTCTTTAGAGGACAGTATGTGAAGAAAATGAATGTTAAAAATCAAATCTCCAGGTTGTGAAGAGAATTAATACGAGATTACAAAGTCGAGAACATTAATATATATTTGGCGTTCTTATTGTATTTTTAAAAATGTAAAGACGCATGATGCGAATGAAATATCGTACTTTACATTATCGCTGCATTTAATGAGTACTACTTATTTGACAGTAATTGTTACGGATGGAGAAGAGAAGTAGACTCCCTCTTAGAATAATAACGCATAGAATGATAGTTTCATATCAAACGAACTGTCACAAGTGAGGCAAAAATCAATATTCCTGTAGGCTAGTTTTAGTAGTAGGTTAATTTTCGGTTTTAGTGAATATTTATATAAACATACAAGTTGAAACGCGTTACTTCCTTGTGGAATTTGATGTTAGTATCTATTTTATGTTTGTCTGACGTATTTTTACACTAATTTACCGCACATTTCGTCATTTTTAGCTAAAATTCTGGAGCTGTTCGCGTTGCAAGTTGACCTTGAGCACCGAAGGCCCGCCCGCTCGTGTAGGCCCATTGGGCGCGCTTCAATTTGCCGCGCTTAGCGTGTGCGGGCTAGGTTTCTATGCGTTATTATTCTAAGGGTACTAACTATAGTATAAATCATTTATATGTCCAAAATGTATAGAAGGGCATAATCCAGTAATAAAACGTTTTAAATTGTAGTTCACTATTTTTGACGATAATAAACCCGTAGAACTATTTCAAGCATAATCCGATGAAATGTAGAACAATTCATATTTTGCCATATGTATTTTTACTTAGTTTTGTTTAACACAATCATAAGACTATGTTTAAAGTAGTAAATAATTTTATGCCACTGGTAACACAGACGGGATCAAAAACATTTTTTGTACCGACATTTTGTTGTTTCTTAAACTCGAATGTTTTTTTTGTCTGCTTAGTGCGTTTGTTAAATTGTTGTGTGTTGTTAAAGTTTTTGCTTATTGTTAATATTTTGTAATAGATAATTAAAATTTTAGAACATGTGAACTTCTTAAAAATAGAAGGTTTAGCATACCTGCATTTACACTTTGACAATGACATTTCTATGTTTACATTTTGTACATC
Organism: Hyposmocoma kahamanoa; assembly: GCF_003589595.1. Lineage (NCBI taxonomy): Eukaryota > Metazoa > Arthropoda > Insecta > Lepidoptera > Cosmopterigidae > Hyposmocoma > Hyposmocoma kahamanoa. The sequence goes on along the minus strand of NW_020654229.1, from coordinate 3,897,212 downwards.
TAATTATAATTCATACTATACTGTAAATGCATTACATTTAGTGCAGCCAATGTCCTAATATAACGGACCCCTAACCGACCTTTTGGTTGTAAAAGCTTTCTTACGCATTCAACGGAAAAGCTTTTCGGTTGAAAGCAGTATTTAAGAAATGTAATTAAAGATCAAAATGGCTTAAAGGTGTTTTCACACGTCATTCATTAATGATGCAATAAGGAAGCCATAACACAATGAAGTTTACGTCTCACAGATTCAAACTCTGAACCAAGTAAAAGGTTAGGGGGTCACATATCAAGTGCTATCTTGCTTACACGCTTATTTTCGCACAATGGCCGATAGAGACAAGAACAATGGTATTAAAGGCCTGGTTTACCTCTGGTCTTATGGCTGGTTTACCCATATTAAGCGACGAAGTAATTAAGTAAGTTTTAACTTAATTTTAAGTTGTCTAAAGAATACACGTGTTTTAGTGAAGTTATAAGTACTTTGACATTTTGCAAACAAAACAAAACGTTAGCCCACCAAATGCTTCAAAGCTCAAGCCACGTTTATTGCGGAATGTGCTGTGTGTGGGAGTGTCAGCGCAACTTTGTCTAAAAATAGGTTTGATTGTAATCTACTTATCTGGTTATCCATTGATGATTACACCGTGTAACACGATTTTTGTTTCTGTGTTATCAATTATCATGTTCTAATTGATTTTATCATAAAAACATGAAAAAACTTCTTCAAATAGTTGAAATTTGCTTACCATTATGGAAACGAACACTTTGGGTTTCCATTGATTTAAAAAAAAATTAATGTTATTTGTATTTCAAATAAATAGTTAAGTATATCGCAACCAAAATTCTACAAATTGGTATCAAAGAACCTAGAAACGTGTAAATATGCGAGATTATGTAAATACCACTAAGTAGCAATATGAATAGGCAGCTATGTAACAAATAATACTGTGACAACCACGAAAGCAGTGTCAGGTCAATCTACTCTTTTTACATATTTTTTGCTCGAAATAGAAAAAATAACAGAAAGAAATATGGTAACCTCGGCCTTCTTCCAAGGCTCAACTTTATCATGTAATATTTGTGCTCCGGAATAATAAACGTATTTAAACCATTGCAAAATAGCTTCTTATTTATCAAATCAGAAACTTGTTGCAAATTTGTTACATAGTTTTACTTAACAGCTGTTGCGTGATTGTTTACACTCACAAATTTAGTTAATTTCTTCGTTACTTATAAGCTGTAAACCTGCCATAAGGGGGTCATCACATCTATCGACATGAATCGTATTAAGCCGGTCAAAAAATATTTTTCTGACTGGCTCAAAACAGTAAGTGTAGTGTTTTCCTTAAAGTGTATATATTATCAAATAAAAACTCTTTCAAAAATTTTTCTCGTGCCATCCGACTAAGATCAGTTATTCAACAACTTTCACAGCGTGCTTTTCGTCCTGTTCTTCGACCTCGTCTTCCTCGTCAAATTCTATGTCATCTGCGTCTACGATAGCGTCCTGGAAATATCACACAAATGGTAAGCTCGGAAATAAAAAAATAATCGGGATCCATGATATTCGCCACGAACAAAGTCATATTAAGCCATTATACGTCAAAAGTGCTTTTAAACATGAACTTGTAAATATATTCGAACTATATGAAACAAATTATATAGGCTGAGTGTTTTTAAACGGGACAGTTTGGGGAAATACGAAACCAAAGAAGATACAAGGAAACTATTTTAGAATCATTAGTATTTTTTTGTGCAAATAATTTTGGCATAGTCAATTTTTTGGTCAAGCGTGAGTTTAGCGCTAACAGACTAAGTTTCATGAAGGGATTATTTCATTGTACGGGACGAAAAAAATCGGGACAGCCGAAGTTGGTCAAATTTAAAAAAATAATATTTCATACAAAATGAATTAAATTGGCTAATTTTTAATTAAATTTTTATTGAATTGATATTCAATTATTTTTCGTGAAATTACTCCACTAGTTTGTTATAATTATTAATACAAAGATCGAACACTCAGAAAAAACACTCCGGTCGGATTCGAACCGACGTCTTCTTGCATACCGTGCCAGACGCTATACCAACTAAGCCACGGAACGAACCAACGGACCTCACGAGTTTTTCTATGTGCTTGCGTCGTGTCTTTCAACGACTTTTTAGTCGTAGCGCCATCTATGAGAAATCTATTGCAGATGGCTGGCTGGAAGGCTAATTTTTTTTAATGCTGATAAACCCAGTCTCTTGTAATAATGATTTTAATGTGACAGCAGAAGTTGGAGAAATTTAAATAAAATGTTATTAATTTTGCATCAAAAAAACTTTTTATTAAATTTGACCTTTTCGTCACGTAGAACCTTCATAACGACCTTCATGGTCGAGCGGTTTGCACACCGGTTTTCATAGTATCTTCTATTTATTGTCTCTGGTCTGGGTGTTTGTGGTACCGTCGTTGGTTCCGATTTCCATAACACAAGTGCTTTAGTTATTTACTCTGGGATCAGAGCAATACAGGTGATGTTGTCTAATATTTATTCTTACCTGGTACTGCTGGTATTCTGAAATTAGGTCACTCATGTTGCTAGCTGCCTCTGTGAACTCCATCTCATCCATGCCTTCCCCTGTGTACCAGTGCAAGAACGCCTGCAAGAACAAGAGAAATCGCACTATTAATATAATAGTGTATTAACCATTGACTTACAAATAAATGGACGGTGGGTCTAATACAAAAACCACGAAAAAAATGTCCCAAGTCAACCTATTTAAACGTAGTGACATGTAAAGGAATATTCCTTTACAATTTAAATTCAACGTTTTAGCTTTTCAATATGAAAAAGCTAAAACGTTGAATTTAAATTGTAATGTCATCGCAGTGCTGTCTAATTTTGCTTGCTTCGCTGTCAGTCGAACAAACGAAGACTAAAGCGTGAATGACGCTCTGTATACGATTTTAACGCCCTATAAGCTCGGACACTTTTTAGCGCGGACCCGACGACGTCCATATAATTGTAAGTCAATGGGTTTTATCAACTTTATGTCACTCCTTGTAGCTATGTATATATATATATATATATATATACATATATAGGGTGTCCCAAAACACAACGTCAAGCGGTCACTGGGCGAGAGGCCAGGTTATATCATTTCTTCGGAAAAAATAGTTTCATATTTTTGAATAAGGACTGCTTTGGCCGGATCTAGCACATAAAGCGTGTCTCATTTTGAGTTAAGTAGATATAATTTAGTTGCTTCTTACAATATTCTAAAGACGGTTTTATTGACGTGTAGAGTATCAAATTTTACGTTCACTAATGATAGAATCTTGAATTTCACATATTTTGAGTTGTAACACTATTGTAATAGCAGTGCGATATTAGCGAGCCGCAGAAAGAAATTATCTACTGCAATGATAATAAATACCGCCACGTTGGCCCAATGCGGGTTGGGGACTTGACACGTTTTCCGATGGTCCTGAACCTTCTTCTACGTGCAGGTTTTATTACGATGTTTTCCTTCGCCGTTCACAAAAACCCGAGGCAAATTTAAATTTCGCACATAAATTCCATGACATTCAGAAGTAAACGAGCCCGGACGATAAGCCCTGGATTCGAATCCGTCGTGGGTTGTTTGAGAAGTGGTAGGTCGAACCATCAGGCTACAGCGGCTTTTTATTTATTTATTTGCATTGGTAGACACGTTACATTTAAACAGTTACGTGCACCCAGAAAGGGTATAACAAATGATAAGTCTTATAAACTAAAATTAAAATTAATAATACATTTTGAATAAAAGAATGAAAATTAAAAATACAATTTGAATACAAGAATTAAAATGATGAATAATACAATTTGAAAGCAAGTTAAGGGTTTACATAAGGGAAGCAATATTACTTAACACGTTATAATTGAACATTTTCAAAAATGTTCAATTATATGACATTGGCTTATATTATTGTTTTTGGTCTCATTTGTATACGTATATGATTTTTTTTTCGCGATTATTTTTTAGTTTATTATTATTATATTAGTATTATATTAGTTTATGATTATTATTTAGTTATTTGGGTCTAGTTTGAAATTATATTTAGTGCCGGGCATGTCAACCCGGACAAAAAGCCGGGCAGAGTATGACACATAATGTTCGATCAATGATTACCTAACATATACGTACGTCTTTCATTTGAGATTTTGCTTAGTTTGTAACTTTTAAATCCAATTAGCAATTAAAGTATTTTTTTTATTCGAAATATAATATATGTTTTTCGTAGTCTAGAAAAGTGTGTATGCCATCAAAAATCCTATAAACCAAGTGGCAACAGCAGTTCGTCAGGGCCACGCCGGTCATGTTATACGGCTAAATACGTGGCGTTTGCCACATGCGGCGTGAACGAGTATCGTAAAGTTAGGCGCGTCGTGCAGGTCATTTTAACCCCCCATAATAGGTAGATGAGATGCCGGTCATTTTGACCCACCACGGCGATGAACGTGTTAACGAGTGTCACTTCAAAATATTCATTAACTGAGTAATGGTGTTTCTGATTTAGCAATAACTTGAGTTTATTACAAAAATTTCATATTATGCGAATTATCTGCCGATCCAGATGCGGATTCAGATTCTTTATCACCGTACTGAATTTGTGTCTAATTCTTTTGCTCTAGCAATCCGTCTTTGGCACGCGCTCCCGCTAAACATAAGACAAGCTCAGACAAGTTATCTTTCTGGCGCATGTTGCGCAATTATCTTTTTGACAATCTTCTAGACCAAGACTCTGGATAATGTTGCTGTGAGTACTTATATATTATTAATTAATATTATATATGTATATGTATTGTTTATTATATAAGTATATTAAGTATGTTTATGCTGTACAATATTTTTTTCTGTGTCTGGTAGAGAATGCCTTATTTACTTATAATAAGTCCGCCATTTATGTATTGTCTAAAAAGATAAAGAAATAAATAAATAAACATTCCCAGCAACTCTAGTTCATATTGGAATTGGGATAATGGTAGAATGAAATACAAAGAATCAACACAAGATACGTACCTTAGAAAATTATGTTCATGATATTGAATAAGAAAACTAGAAGAGGTAAAGAGCCGTCAGCAACTACCACAGATTAGAAAGTAAAGAGAAAAGAATAATTGTGGTCAGTTTAGATATTGATTAATTTTTTAATTATAAAATTTAAACAAATCACGAGTTTAAACGACAACAATGTCAAGTATCACGGCTAGTGACCAAAAAACATTGGCTTAAGAGACAACATCGCCCCGACAAGGCAAGGCAATACTGTTTCTCGCCTTAAGTAGGATTTATAACATTACCCGTCTCCGGAACATGGCAGTAAACTGTTCAGAGATCCGTTTGAAGATTTCCTGGACAGCTGTAGAGTTTCCTATGAAAGTAGCTGACATCTTAAGACCACGGGGTGGAATGTCACAGACAGCTACTTTTAGATTGTGGGGAATCCATTCCACGAAATAGCTGTAGAAGATGATAAAATACAAATATTATTTAATTAAACTTAAAACAGTAAAACAAACATAAGGGTGCGTACAGATCTGGTGAATGCGCTGCAGGTGCGAAGCGCGCGCGCTGCACGCGCATTGCACATAAGTAATAAGTACCTCGTTTTATCTTTCGGAAACGAAAGTAACTCCTCGTTTTATCCCATGAAGATAAACAGCCGTACATGGCACAATTTACGCCCACTATTTTATTAACGTACGTTCGAAATAACGGCTCGCTGTCAGCCTTGTTGCCTTTCCGTCAATATACGGGCCACGGTGTGGTATTTAAAGTCAGGTGATTTTTCTCATATTTTTTTTATTATTTGCCTTCCCTCCGAGCGAGTTACAATATTTGCTTTATTATACATGCGTACACTGATATATTCGGAGAAGTATCGACATACCTAGAGTTTTTATTCTGTATAGCGAGAACCTGCTCATCGACCTCTCGCATAGACATGGATCCACGGAACATCGTAGCTACAGTAAGATAGCGTCCATTCCGAGGGTCGCAGGCCGCCATCATATTACCAGGGTTGAACATCTGAGGATCAATTATTTTCATAATATAGAAGCGTAATACAATTAGCTGAAGCTGGAAACGCCCCGTAGTTGTAAGAGCCGATATCTTGCAAGAGTGTAACATTTACAGAACTTGAAGTTAAAATTCTACCGCCGTTAGTTGAAAGGGGCTTGTGATGAAAACTTCACATTAGAAAAAGAAAATTTTAAGAAATTAAATTTAAAAATCTACTTTTCTCTTGCGATAACTTCATACCTTATCCGTCTAGGAAATAAAATAAAAATAGTGACAGATCGGTCTTTTTTACTGATACTGATGCGCCCTTTTAACTAACCGGGGCCGAATTATAAATAGAAAGAAATATACCAAACTAATATTAAAAATGCGAAAGTAATTCCGTTTCTCGCTGAATCAGCGAAACGAAAATGGCGGACTGAACGCGAAGTTCCACATACTTAATATGTTGAACATCGCGTACTGTTGGCACACGTGCTATGCAAACTAAGCATTTCTGTTGTATTTATTGTTTTAATATGTTTACTTCCATTTTTGTTTACTTTACCTGGCTCATAAGTTCGCTGACTGTTTGTGGACGGTAGTGGAATGAATTCTTTGCTGTTAAAGGCGCGAATCCTGCAAAATAAAATCTCTGGCATAAATACTTATTAGCCGACTTAAAAAAAGGAGGAGGTTCTCAATTAGACTATTTTTTTGCACGTGTGTTACGCAATTACTCCCATGTTTGTGAGCCAATTTCGATGATCCTTTTTTGAAAGAAAGTCGTCAATTGTAACTTAAAATTCCGAGTGATGAAAACAGTTGTTCATTTGACAAAAATCAGGCTTAGGTAAACGATTTCAAGGTACACTTTGCAACTGATTATTTCTTGTGTTATTATAATAATTTTTTTAACCGACTTCAAAAAGGAGGAGGTTTCTCAATTCAAATATATTTTTTGTGCGCATATTACGTGATTACTCCATTACATTTGTTAAATTCGTGAGAGCATTATGGTTCCTTTGAAATTAGAAGAAAATAATCCTCTTCCAACGGTGGCAAATTAGGGGATGAATTAGATTTATTGGATTACACCTACTTTCCGTTAGCCGATTTTAATAAAACTTGGCAAACACATGTAATTTTTTTTATGAAAAAGATTTTTTAATACAGTTGCTCAAAACGTGGTATTTTTCGCACTACAAATCGTGCGGAAAGTTGGATTTCTCGCACTAGTGCTTTTTACTTTTCCAGTTTTTTTTTAATTTACTGTTGTTTTAAGTCTTAAACATAGAACTAAAGAAGTTGTATATTTATTTAATATTTATGTGCTTTGTGACGTACATAAGTCATTCGTCATTCAAACTTATATTTATTTACAAATACTATATAATGAACGTATCGAGTGGAGGTCCACAGTCTCTGCCTACCCCTGAATGGGTGACAGGCGAGATTTTTAGTATATATTTATTTGTTCTAGGAATTACAGATAAATTGTATCTCACTACCGTGCACGGGTTCCTAAAGAAGTTTGAACAAAAGTACCAGGACTTCATAATAAGAAAAGTGGTTACAGACCGATATTACAGAAAATAAACAAAAACAGCACGTTAGAACTAGATTTCCATAGACTTTTAACGAATGGTTGCAGTGGTTGTATTTCATTATTTTAATTTACTAGCAGAAAATGGGTTGTGTAAATACTGTTTTATTTTACTTTCAATGTAGTTTTTTCGCAAATGTATTAAAAAACGTCGTTTGATACACGTGCGGATTTGTCATTTTCACTTGTCTCGCGTCTTGACCCTCGCCTCTGGCTCGGGCCAAGAAGCCTCGAGACTCGTGAATAATGACTAACTTTCTGCACTTATATCAAAAATAACTATACTTCATATGCTTACTTTAGACCGTTTAAATTCGGCTATTCTCACATTCGGTGTTCTTAGCCTAATTACCGTAGCCATTGTTTTTTTTTTCGCTTTTTATATTCAATAACATTGAAATATGAACAACTTTAAGCTAAACTATCAATATGTCTAAATGGCATTGGAATAGACAAAATAGTTTTCTCAGAAATAGTAGGTTTTTCCTAAAAATGTTTCAACTTTCTTATTATCGTATCCATGGCTACGGACCGGTAATTAGATCTAATTACCGTTTCCATAAATTGTTTATTTCTTAATAGCTTGAAAAGTACTTTGTCTACTCTAATGTCATTTAGACATATTGATAGTTAAGCTTAAAATTGTTCATATTTCAATGTTATTGGGTATATTAAGTGAGAAATAACAATGGCTACGGTAATTAGGTTGAGGACACCGAATGTGAGATTGGCCGTTATTGTAAAACATTGACATTACATACGGACTTAAAGACAATAAATAGTAATTTTAATGACCCCAAAAAGAGTTATTCGGTATCGGTAGACTGTTACAATTTCAGCACTATCTAATTTAAAAAACATACCTGGCATAAAGAAGTGTAATCTTGGGAAGGGCACCATGTTTACAGCCAATTTTCTTAAGTCAGCGTTCAGCTGTCCCGGGAAACGCAAGCACGTAGTGACACCGGACATGGTGTACTGAAAATTAACAAAAGCGCTTTGTTCAACATAATGGTCGAATGATATAAATAATTCGGACAAATGTAAATCCCGCTTTAGTAGTTTCTGTAAAGTGGTGAATTTCACAAAATGACGCAATGCATTTGAAGTAATGCAAGAAACTCGACGATGACTACGTCGTCCGTGGCCCAGATGTAAGCACTAGATGGCGCTAAAACTGGGATGTAGTTAAGCAAAAAGGATTCCAATCCACAAAATACCAAAAAATGAGTTATACGTACCAAATGGTTCCTAAAATCTAACCACTTAGATCAGCAAAAAAATTCAACATATAACTATGAATCTCTGGAGTTACATGAATTACACTTTTAAACTTCAAACTGCCATACCTATTTCGAAAGTGACTGGATGTACATTGGATCTTTTTTGTTTAACTAGGTACGTCCAATTTTTTTTTAATGTAAAGAAGGAAGCAAACGAGCAGACGAGCCACTTGATGGGAAGTGGCGCAAAGGTACCTACTGCCACTGCGCCCGTCACCCTGAGACATAAGTTGACAAGTGTCATGTGCTTGTAATTTCCCCAGCACCCTTACCCTACAAGACCGGAACACAGTAATGCTGACATTACTGCTTGGCGGCAGAAATAGGTAAGGTGGCAGTACTTCCCTAGACGAACTCTTGCACAAGGAGCTCTACTGCTTTGAAAGGAACAGAAGCTTTGTTAAAGGGTTTTTTGTCTTGCTGCAGCTTTACAAATGCAGATTAGTAAAAAAGGACGTAACAGTACGGAGGTAGGTAGAATCTTTGCTTACCGAAATTAAATGGTTCAAGTCGCCATAACTCGGGCTCGTAAGCCGCAAAGTTCTAAAACAAATATTGTACAAGGCCTCGTTGTCGATGCAGAAGGACATGTCTGTATTTTCCACCAGCTGATGGACTGAGAGAGTTGCGTTGTATGGCTCCAGGACCACTTCGCTGACCTTGAAAGAAAATAATTTGTGAATAATCTCAGTGTACAGTACTAAAATACTGACCTTAAACTCATTCATCCCCTAGTTTGCCCTTAGAGATGGAATATTTCCTTCAAATTTAATTGGGACCATTAGTGAGGTACCCTCTATCCAACAAAAAAGAGTCACCAAAATCGATTCATAAAGTTATCGCCTTAGAATAATAACGCATAGAATGATAGTTTCATATCAAACGAATTGTCACAAGTGAGGGAAAAATCAGATTCATGTAGGCTAGTTTTAGTAGTAGGTTAATTTTCGGTTTCAGTGAATATTTATGTAAAAATACGAGTTGAAACGCGTTACTTCCTTGTGGAATGTGATGTTAGTATCTATTTTATGTTTGTCTGACGTATTTTTACACTCATTTACCGCACATTTCGTCATTTTTAGCTAAAATTCTTGAGCTGTTCGCGGTGCAAGTTGACCTTGAGCACTGAAGGCCCGCCCGCTCGTGTAGGCCCATTGGGCGCGCTTCAATTTGCATTTCCTATACAATTCATATATATAGGAAAAATCGCGTTACATACAAAAATACAGACAATTGAGAATCTCCTTTTTTTTGAAGTCGGTTAAAAATAGTGTAATATTACGGATACCTTAGTACTTGATACTGTTTTAGGTAACTTTTTTTTTGTTGAATTGCGTTGATTCACATTGTGGAGACGTTACCCGACGCGTCGCGGCGCTGCAATAAACTTTATCCTCTACAAAATAAGGCAACATTTCATTAAACAAACAAATGAAAACGAATCCAGTAAGCGACGGCTGGCTGCAGAGAGCTGCGGTAGGCGCACTTTATAAAATGCAATAAACTATACAACATATTCTCCACTAAATAAAGTATACATTCCTTGAAACAACAAAAAACAAGTCGCCGACGGTTGGTGACGACGGTTGGCGACCGTAGGCGACTCCGCGCTGCACCTCGCGACTTTATTAAATGCGCCTGTCGCAGTTCGCTGCAGCCCGTCGCAGTTCGCTGCAGTCCGTCGCCGCTTGCCGCAGCTTCGTTTTCATTTGTTTATGTTAATGAAATGTTGCCTTATTTTGTGGAGGATAAAGTTAATGTTGCATTGATATGAATCAAGCCTTAGATTACCAGCTGCAATATGGATAGCGCGTACCTACCGTAAGTTAAGTAAGTTTTTGTTACACCTGTATTAAGGATGTAATTTAAGAAATTCTAGAAAGTACTCCCAACAGTAAGTACGTCATGCTCACTGTACCTTAGGCGAGCGTGCCTCCAGCTCCGATACCTACATGGAAAATAGCGACGATGCTATTCGTGCACCTGGAGTGGCCCACCCGAGGCACTAGCCTCTTGAGAACCGGATGACAATGGTCTGTAACAACCCTGTACACTGGCTGATCTGGAGTCAGAACCTGAACTCAGAAGGTTCCTGTGCTCGCACAGGTCACTACAATCAAAACTAATGTAGATATAGGTGTGGGGCTGTACCTTAGGCGAGGGAACAACACTGAAAGTCTTCATGATCCTATCGGGGTACTCCTCACGGATCTTGCTGAGCAGCAGGGTCCCCATGCCGGAGCCTGTGCCCCCTCCCAGGGAGTGGGTCAGTTGGAAACCTGAGATAAATAACAACATACCCAATTTCATACTTTTTTAATAACGTACTCAATGGCTCTAGGGAAATCATGTATCGCGGGTGCCATGGACACACAGGTCTATTCTATTCTGTTATATTATATATTAAACATCAAATTCACGAGATAAATAAACTTAGGCCGTACAAATATTTCTCCCGGCCAGGGAATCGAACCCCACTGCTCCGCTACGCGCTGCTTTTATACCGTACGCATAACAAGCCGTTTACTCCTGCACGTGTTGTTTACAGTTTTGTGCGCCATAAGAGACAGCGTACGATGGCGCCACTGTCACATACATTTTCTCCAGAAGCACTTAGAGCCTTACCAAAAGCTCCACCAAGAAAAAGAATTCAACCCTAATGTGGGGCAGGTTAAATCTGCTGTATGTTTTTCTGTATATATCGTGAAATCGTGTTTTGTCATTCGTAGCCCTATGACTTTTTGAATCTGAGATATGTCAGTAAAAGTAAGAATTGTCACAAGCTTCCTCGGTCTCCCCTATCATAAAAAAAGTTATACAAACAAGAAGAGAAGTAACGTAATTTGCAGCAGGTACCTTGTAAGCAATCACAGTTCTCTGACTCTTTCCTGACGACATCCAAGACTGCATCTACCAATTCCGCGCCTTCGGTGTAATGGCCTTTGGCCCAATTGTTTCCTGAAAACAGAATTACATTTAGACTGAGTTTGACAACAACTTTGATCTATTAAATATTTCGTAACCAATAATATATTGTTGTTTACAAACGAAACGCGAATTAATTTAAAATGCCAGGCGTTTTAAATGAATTACTACAATAAAATTTAAAATTATTTTATATTTTATTGTAGTAAAATATAAAATTATTTAAATTTAGTTTATTTTAATAATTTTAATTATCATCGGGTTTTATATTATTGTTTACGCCAGTTCTCAATAAATATAGGACCAGAAGGACTCGTGAAAATAAGGTCGTACAACAATGGACAAATAACTCAAGACAATTGCTAATCGCGATACAATTACAGTACCTATTGGCACATCAGATGTCGCCGCGGGTACCAAATAGTTATTTATATTAATAATTTGTTTTGTATTGACAAGCTGCAACTTATCAAATTTACTCTAATGTGTAGTGATAAGCATGGGTCGGAAAAAGGTGTTCCACATATATATATACACATATACATGTATATACATAGCTACATATTACTTAATAATTTTTTCGAATTCCGGATTTCCGGAGATGGTTTTACTACATCGTAGGACAAACTACTGACGTAAGTAGTCGAAGTTGGATTTTAAAGTAATTCTAGCTTGCTAAGGCTATGAATTACAATGGGCGGCGGCTAAATAAAATGTAGTACCTCGTATATATATAATGATATTATGGAATTCTTAAGAAAAAAAAGCAAAATACAAAAGTTAAATTTACAAGGCGCTATTGAATGAAATTCAGTTTTGAAAAATTATTTGGTTGCTGTAAGTATGAACTATATTCATATAGCACAAATAAAGCTTAAATACTAGAAAAAATAATAAAATTGGATTTTTAAATTATATGAACAAAATTGGATTCCCGCGGCAAGGTGCCCAAGGTGCTGGCAGCGTTCCCCCTTTGTATGGCTATGCTAATGCGTTGGGCAAGGTAGCTGCCGGCCCTTGGGTTTCCCAGACAGTATATTAATATTTTTAGATAAAATTTTGAACAGATGAAGGGCACTTGGACCCCACGGGCCAAGGGTTTCGACTCCAAAGGTTGTAAATAGGTAGTCGAAGCCGAGGTCTCGGTACCTATTACTTTAGCCCTCTTGCTGGAGTGCTGGAGATGGGATGGGGCAAGTGTGTGGGCACATGAGACGTCACACACCAGTGCCCGGCCCATGCTCCAAGGGATGAGAGTCATTCCGTCCGGGCATTTGCTATCTGTTCGCGACATGGCTCGAGTATTATATTATTGTAATTGTTATTTTCTTTAACCCCACTCTGACTTTTCACTCGGAATTTAAACTGCCGGAAAAATAACACGATACGGGTGTTGCCCTTTTATATATCGAAAATATCTAAACCATAAGAAAAATATCATGACACTAGTTGTCAAGAGTCGTTTACCAGCTCCACTCTGTCCAAAGACGAAGTTGTCAGGCCTGAACAATTGTCCATATGGGCTTGCGCGTACAGAGTCCATGGTGCCCGGTTCCAGATCCACCAGGACAGCTCGAGGGACGTAATGGCCTGTAAAAAGACGAAGAAGACACATTAAAAGAGTCTAGTCTCTTAGGGTGCGTCCTCACTACGTCGTAACGTTTTATTTATCGTTTGACGACTGTTGCGTCTAGCCTGTTCCCATGTCACGATTATCTGTCGTGGACGTTTAATTCGTCGTTGAACTGTTCCCATTAGATCGTGACGACAATTTATCGGTTCACGGCAGCCTGTTCACTTTTTCACAAGGAGCTCTACTGCTTGCAAAAGTTCACACATCTATCGCTTTGCAGATTGCAGGTTTCCTTACAACGTTTACCTTCGCCAAAAAAGTCGCAGTGAATTGGCAACATACATTCCGAGAAACTTAGATGTGCAAGCTCGGATTTGACCCACACCCTCTGCTTGAAAGACGGTAGGTCAACCCATTAGGCTACGCGTCTAGTTCCCATGCTTTCACGTACATTAATGGCGAATCTGAAATCTATTTCCTAGGCAACAACATTTAAATTCCTCGGAATAATAAACCGCGCGGCCGTCGCAAATACGAAAGACAAGCCAACCTCTCCCGCGCGTCCGGGAAGCTCATTTAAGCGTATTTTGCCATGACAGTAGATGCAAGCGATCGCTCGCAGCAACCACGCGGCGTGCCCGCGATGAAATTCGTGTAGAATTAACACGGGTTTAGTGTGATCAGTAACTATCCTATATTGTACCTGATGAGGCTTCATTAAAGTAAACATTGATCCTCGACTGTTGCAGTGGGTTTTCTCCCTTGTAAACTCCATCAACATCCACCCCGTGCTCGTCGGATATTACCTCCCAGAACTGTAAGCAAATTCATCGTTTTATCATCTCACAATCAATTGTTCATGGGTATTTGCTCTTTCGTATATTAACGACAGCTGAAAATTCTCAAAAAGTTCTGGGATTGTGCGCTCTTTATAACGGATAGAAAAAGTTATGTAAGCGACATGGTTTTCCATAACATTTATAATTGTCACTATTTTAGTTGTGCCCCATGATCGACCTCATCGTCACTTTCCATCAGGTCAAATGCACACATAAAAAAAAATTGAAATTCAAAAACATCTTTATTTCATAGGTAAGCTAATTAATTACACTTAAATCGTCATCTATAATAATAAGCAAGTAACTTTAGGGGTTGGTCTGTGAAAATATACATTTAAATATATTTATCATTTACAATGACCCGACGCATGGCACTTGCAGAGAAAAACCCGGGTGTCATCGGACTTACTAAGAGGGTCTAACGCAGACAGATATCTATGTCTGTGAGGTTTAATATTTAGACGCCGGCTGAAGAAAGGTCCTTCAAAAAAAAAACCCTTTTGTACTCTGTAAACTTAATTTATGGACCTAAAAATGTAACGCTATTGAGCATTTTCTATTTTATTTTAATTTTTATCGCATTGACATACTTTTGTATATTTGTTATCAACTATGACCATCCTTGATGGAGAATGATATTTGATATGTAATTTAATGACAACAATAGTATTACTAATGAATTGTTAATTTTCTAATTAGTGTATTTTTCTTATAATTTTCATTTTCGTTAGACGATCTCAATATAATATCTTAAACTTGGGCATGTTGTGCAATTTATACTGTAATATTAATATCCGAGAAATAAATAAATCTGAATCAATATTTATTCAAAATATCTTAGATTGAGAATACCTGCAGGAGATATAACCACGGATTTTTGTCATCTAAGTAAGCAGAAGCTGTTTAATAATAATAACCTTCAGTATGAAGTTTTTGTCTGACCAAAGTTTTAAACCTCGTAAATGGCAAAATTTTGAATATCAACCGGAAACTTATTACAGAAGCATATTTATTGCGACCGAACACCTGTCGACCTTCATAAAGGAAGAATTTTGTCCGAAAGGAGTCATATATCGGCGATTCCGCGACCGGTTACCTGACACCAGATTGCGCCATACGTCACAGAGAAGATGCGTCGTGTAGATTAGTTACTTAGTTTACTTTAATGTTATATTATATTGCATGTCCTTATGGTATATATTACAAAGGTTATGTGGCCTGAAATAAATATCGCAATAAAAAAATAATATTAGAATGAGGGTATAACTAAATTATTTTGTAGTTGAACTACCGCACTTGCATGCTTTCTTAAAAAAAAAATTGGAATATTCTCTGTGTTCTCATTTGAGTTATTTGTAATTCTCAATGAGAATAAATGTCTTACACGACTACTTATTCCATACTTTCAGACTTTACCTTTGAACCGATCTGGTTACCGCATTGCCCGGCCTGCAAATGGACGATTTCACGCATTTTCACCTCAACAAACTGAAATGGCACAACACTAAAACTCTAATTTGGTGAATTTAACTAAGTGCTAGCTTACATTCAGTAAAAATCACTTAAATTTTGAAATTATGTGATGTAAAGCAAGAGGCACGTATACAATCGGTTCATATCTCTTATCAGTTAATACTATCAAAATGTGTTGATAAGTTATGGTTGGCAATACCATTTCTAGCCCGAGGCACAGAGAGGGGGAGAGGGGGAAAGGGGAGTTATAAAGGGTTATTTGTAAAACAATAACAACTTGGCAGGACTGTATTACTTGTATCATAACAGTTTTTGTTTCTTTAAGTAATTCGTAAAGTTTTACTTTAATACAAAAATAAACATACTAATATGATTTAAATAAATAGCTTCAATTTTTTTTTTATAATATCAAGTGACGGGATGAACCAGTCGTGCGCCTGATGGTAAGCTACACACCTGTCCACAACAGTTGTAGTGCCACTCAGAGCTTTTAATCGCAAAGATCTGAGGGGCACTGCCACTGAGCCCGTCACCCTGAGACGTAAGTTGACAAGTCTCATGTGCCTGTAATTTCACCAGCACTCCTATCCATCAAAACCGGATCACAATAATGCTGACATTACTGTTTGGCGGCAGAAATAGGTAAGGTGGCAGTAGGTACTACCCTGGACCAACCCTTTCACAAGGAGCTCTACAGCTATTAAAATGGTGGTAACTTTGTGCAAAACGCGGGAGTCGTCAGAGAGGACGCACGTTTGAAGTTAAGCTACCTTACTACATATCGAAAAAGTATCAGATAATTACTGCTGGGTAATTTTCCGAAAAAAATTTCATATCGGAAATATTTCCGGAAAAATAGAAAAATATTGGAAAAATATAATTGGAAGGCTCATTTTTTATTAATAATTTTGGCTTGGATACAAGTCCTTTGAGCCATGTCTTCGTTTAATTATGTTTCTGTAAATATGGCCGCAATGAAGAGGATAGGCAATTTCAGGCGGCGTGCTTGGATTGACTCGGGATTCCTTAAAACGGGCCGATACGGGTGTTTTAGTTCGAGATTCGTGTAATTTCGCGTTTTACTCTTCGATTAAGACACAATAGCACTATCCTATTCCACTTTTAACAAAATAATTGATTTCACAAAATAATTGAAAGCCGAAATAAAAACGACACTTTTCCCTCCATAGGGTCCAGAGCGAATCTCTCGAAGGCTCATATTATGTTCTTCGTTTAGAAATATGTTTTGAAGTTTTATTTAAATAAAATTGTCTATTTATAAGCAAGTTCGAGAAAAACGAAATTTAAAATGATTCGACAATATCGAAAAAAACCTAAATAGCTCCATCGTTTTCGTTCCGCCACTTCAGCGGTTGACAGGTGTCAATGTCAAATGTGGAAAAATAGAAAAATATCCGGAAAAGTATGATTTTTTCAAAATGGGAAATTGTACGACCCAACACTACAGATAGTATAAAAAAACTTAAAAGTTTGTTTTTGGTATATTTATTATGTTTTGTCAAAAATCACGGAACAAAAGTCGTTGTTTATGATGTTAGTAACCTAGTATTATATATTATATAGTATTTTGAAAATAACCCTGTATAAGTTTGATAGCCGTTGACCATAGTATAATAAGACGAATATGGCAACTCCATTATTTTTTTAAATAATTTTTAAATTAAATAGTGTCAAAAGTTTGCAAGTACAATTATTGTCTACGAATTGAACGGTATGGGAATTATTGTACAGGTAAATTAAACAGCGCTAAGCAAATCTGAACAACACGTGTAAGTTTGCGTTTTAATTGTTTGGTATAAATTTTCGGAATCCATCTTGAGTCAAGCGCCTGTCTTTTTTACCCTTTAAGTCAGCATTTCCGTTTCCTCTCCGATAGTGGCGCCCTCTTTTCGTCTCTTGGAAGTAGCTTACTTACGCGCGCACCAGGTGACGGCTCGTCATTATAGCGTCGTTTTCACGCGCCGTGCGCATGTCAGCGCTATTACAATAAATCTACGCGAAAAAAGTGTTATACCAGTGTTAAAAAGCGTGTGATTTTAGTTCTAAAGTTTTCTCTCCCGTTATAATGGAGAACAAAGATAAGGAAAGTGAAAAAACTGCGTCTGAAAGTGTTAACGAAAATGAAAATTCGAATTCCCGTAAGTGAAAATGTTCTTCATCGTCGTGTTCGGGTAGTGGAGATGGCGAATCGTCGTCGAGCTGGGTTTCAAGCCCTGAGAGAAGTAAGTTTTTTTTCATTTTGTTCCACAATTCTTCTTCCAGCAAATCTCGCTTTTGACAAATCTCCTAACCGCAAATTTGGAAAACAGGATTTCAAATTTAAACGTTGAAAGTGAACCCGTTGCTTCAAATGACTTAAGTTTAAGGCGTCCAGGCGAGTGTGATAAGAGTAACAAGCTTAACATTTTATCCTTCTTACTCTTATCACACTTAGTTAAATATCCGGTTTACGGAAAATGAAACGAAAATTTTTTGAAGACATTATCCGATTTACAACGTTTTAAATGCGATGATTGGTATTCGTTTTATCGATGCACAAAAGAAATATTTAACTACCCCTGGTTTTATCGAACTAAATGATGAGTTGAAACGATTCGAAAGTGCAATGTTAAAAGATGATTCTCGTTCATATTTGCTGGAACGTTCATTTGTTGCACTGTCCAATGCTTTGCTAACACAAAAAGACTAATTACAAAGATCGTTGCAAACGCTTGTCGACAGGGCGTATGATTCCAAAGAGTTATTGACACCTAGTCTATTTGACAAAGAGCAAAACAAAAATTGCGGAAAAATTGTCTTCGCTACCAAAACCAGCGATGAAAACTCAATCCAAAGAAAACTTTTATCAAATCCCTAAGCCGTCAACTAGCAAGCAGCTTGATGATACATTTTTTCGTCGGAACCCCTACTCCAAAAAGAGGCAACCATACACGTCGCTATATCAACCAATCGAAAACTAGGTCTACCAATAACCGCGTTAAACAAAAGGTTAAAAAAACGGAGGGCCGCTCCTCATTTAAAAGAAAACGTCACGAATGACTCGAGACAATTTTAAGGCGGATGTCTAAAGCAATTTCAGAGTGTTTGGAGCAATCTAGGAGCACCGAAAGAAATTTGTCAGTTATTGAACGGCGTACGCATACTTTTGTACTCAACCGCTACTAATATTTCTAAGCTCAAAAGTCATGCAATATTACCGAACCAAATCATCCTACCATATGACTGCACAGGATCAAGCTATGTTGGAAGCAGGTGTCCTAGAAGAGGCTGAGCTAAGTCCCAGCTACCTGTCGACGTTCTTTCTGATGCCCAAGTCGGACGACACATTCCGGCCTATCTTCAATCTCAAGCTGCAAGTTCGTTATGATAAAATCGTTTCAACTCTACTAAACTAGATTTGAGCCAAGCGTACTTCCAAGTGCCCATTTCTCAACAGCATCGCAGATTCCTGAGGCTCAACTATCATCACGGTTCACTTCAGCTTCAGCTGCTGCAGATGACGTTTTGCCTTTTGGCCTATCATCAGCACCTAGGACTTTTGCTACAATCACCAACTGGGTGGCAGAATTCCTGAGAAATCACGGTATCAGATGCGTGGTTTATTTGGACGACTTTCTACTGGCGAACCAATCCAAGGAACAGCTGCAGAACAACGTAGCATTCACAGTAAAGACTATGCAAACTCTCTGCTGGACAGTCAATTACGACAAATCTGTTTTAGTTCCTACACAATGCCTCGAGTTTCTCGGCATAACTTGGGACACAAAACGCAACGTAAAGTTCCTGCCGGAGCGGAAGTGTCTATCGCTACGCAAAGCACTTCACGAACAGCTCGAGAAAGGCAAGTGGTCTCTCAAACAGTATCAGAGCTTAATGGGGAGACTCAATTTCACAACGTAGGTAACCAGACGGGGCCGGTTCCACAGTCGCACACTGCAATACTTCAGTCGACTGTTGCCAAAGAATTTTCCATTTCTTCGAGCAAATATCCCCTACGAAGTCCGATCGGAGATGAAGTGGTGAGGCAAGATTTTGAGAGAGTCCATGCCTATACACACGAGTGCCATAACTCACTTGTTAACCACGGATGCATCCGACATAGGATGGGGTGCTCAGCTCGACGACACCAGCATCGACGGGTCCTGGACAGTACAACAGCAAACATGGCATGCCAACCGAAAGGAGATGTTCGCTGTTCACGCGGCAATCCTGCATCAGGCTCATCATTTACAAAATGCACGTGCAAGTTTACAAGTTTACAAGTGCAAGTTCTTCAGACAGACATCTGAACTGTTGTGTCCTATATAAATAAAGAAGGTGGGACAAAGAAATTGCTCGAACAGACGTGACAACTGATCCAAATTCTAGACAAATTGAATATACACATAGTAGCACAATATTTTCCAGGCAGGTTCAATGCCGAGGTGGATGCTCTGTCACGACGGAAAGTCCAACCAGAGTGGCATCTGACACAAGCAGCGGTAATGAGAATCTTTCAAATGTGAGGCACACCGGAAATAGACCTTTTTGCTTCAAGAACAGCTCACGTGGTGCCGAATTACATCTCGATGGATGTCACAGACCAGGAAGCACAACTCCACAACGCATTCTGTCACCAGTGGCACTACAAACTAGCGTGGCTGTTTCCACCACCAGATCTCATCCCAAGAGTCCTCGGGCACTTGAATCAAGCCAGCGGTCAATTAATCGTGATTGCTCCAAAATGGTACAAAGTATTTTGGCGATCAGATGTACAACGTCGGGCACTACAATCCCCCATTCTAATTCCAGACCTAGCCAGAGTTCTTCTAGACACGAATACGGGCATGCACCCATCAGCATTTCAGGAACTGCAACTGGAAGCATGACTGATTTCAAGTGGCAAGTTATGCCAACCGAATGGTCTGCTCAGGAGCAAGCACTACTCATGTCGAGCTGGAGGAGCTCTACGATCAACACATACCGGCCTGTGTGGAACAGATGGAGAAAAAGGTGTGAATCCCAGTCAATTAAATATAAGTACCCTAATGCTGACAAAGTATCTCGTTACCTAGCTCATTTACACTGTAATGTTGGTTTGGTCTACAGAACAATTTTGGTTCACAAGTCGGTAATTTCAACTTTTACATACTTAACATCTAGCATAGATTTGTCTTCCAACTTCTTTGTAAAACATATGATTAAAGCTATCTGTTGCCCGCGAAAAGCCAGCTAAACCACCATTTGGAAGCCTAAGGTTTTGCTTAATTATTTAAGTTTATATAACTTTGACAAAAATAATCTGTATCAAGTCTCGAGGCACACCGCTACGTCATTACTATTGGCCTCATTTCATTTCATTTCGTTTCATACTTTTAAAAAATGTTATCAAAAAGAATTATAACACTAATAATGATAACACTTTCTTAAATTATACCGAATCTGTTTCACTGTCAAATTATTTTGACCCGGTACGCTAATTGCGTAGTTGTTGTGTTACGTTATTTATGATCGTTGAGATTAATCATAATGTGTATACGATTATATTATGTAATACCTGTGTAGCACATCTATAAGCTAGCAATCATTCAATATAATTTACCTTTTGGAATTAAAGTTGCATGTCATTAATTAAACCGGACCAATTAACACACATTACAGCGTCTTCCATAGGTTCTTGCACCAGGTGATAATAAACAAGTCACTCAAGATGGATTCCGGATATTGATACTAAAGAAATAAAAATCCGAATCCAAATAAGGGCTACCTGCTATAATGACGAGCCGTCACCTGGTGAGCACGTAAGTAAGTTAGTTCCAAGAGACGAAAAGAGGGCGCCACTATCGGAGAGGAAACGGAAATGCTGACTTAAAAGTTAAAAAAGACAGG
This sequence comes from Hyposmocoma kahamanoa, assembly GCF_003589595.1. Classification (NCBI taxonomy): domain Eukaryota; kingdom Metazoa; phylum Arthropoda; class Insecta; order Lepidoptera; family Cosmopterigidae; genus Hyposmocoma; species Hyposmocoma kahamanoa. The sequence continues at coordinate 3,875,592 of NW_020654229.1, read as the reverse complement.
CGCTTGACTCAAGATGGATTCCGGATATTGATGAAAAAATAATAGGTAAGTTTTATTGGTTGTTAAAACTCTCTGTTTTGGTGAACACTGTCGACGAGACTGAGCAACGCGGTAATAGGAAAAGAGACAACTGGCATTTGTTTTCTTTGTGTAATATTTGTGTGCATGGTGTTGATAAAGGTTGTCTTTTCATTTCTAACCGACTCAATTCGACTGTGCGTTTTTTTGTAAGTATTTTACGCGATAACTAACGATTTGTTAACGGATTTTGATGGTTCTTTTTTGTCGGAAAGAGAGGTACAGTCGGTGTCTTCACTTAGGTATCCACTTTTTGTATAGTTAACCACTTTAAAGGGTGGCAAACTAGGGGATGAATGACTTTTGAGGTCGGTTTTTTTAGTAGTCTATACTCTGTTTTCATCTTGGTCAAAAGAAGACGAAACTAACAGCACGCACCTCTAAAATGAAAAAGACCCAATACAAAATATCCACTTTTTGGGTATACTCAAAATAAGATTTGAAGTTGTGACATTACCAATAATGTTTAATTTATTACTCTGCAATTACTAAAGTTTGTGCCTTGTTAGAATTGGAAAATAATGATAAATCATTCAGCTTTACAACTGCAGAAATAGTTTTTGATTATTTTAATATTTAACAATTTTTAAAAATATAGTTTTCAAAAACTAGTCGCCGGAACCTATCACAAAGTCGAAATTTTTTTTGTCCGAAATAACGTTTGTTCGAATTTTCTTTACACTGAAAACCGAATTATAATGAAACAGGTTCTTTCAGGATATGTTGGATGTTTATCGCATAGACACGATAAGGTTCGGTTAGGTTAGGTTTAAAAGAAAAAACATTTTCCTCTCAAAATTATTTTCGAGGTTATGAAATTTCGACCAAACGTTATTTCTGGAAAATTTCATTTGACATTTCGGAGTACTGATAGGTACCCCTAGTCGCCGTAAGGTTTTTTAGTATACTTTTTTGTTATCATTTGACGTATTAAAAATTAAGTTTCTTTAATTTTAACCAGCTAAAAGATTAAGTATTACAAATTGAAAATAAACTAGAAAAATATTTACTCATTTTAAACGTCCCGCGCGGTTGTTGGATCTCACAAAGACACACACTGAAACACACACACACACATACCATCCACACACACTTACACACACGCACACACACATTTATATTACATATTTTATACTCGTATATATTCATACATACTTTTAACTCAAAACACTCTCACTTACACACTTCCTCTACTTATACACGCCTATAACATACATATTTTTTTTCCAATTATATTTATTTTCCAAGTAGTTAGCTTATAAGTCCTAATGTCCGTGGTGAGGGGCCTGGAAGCTATATGACAGGTTTCGACCTAGTTTAGATTCCAGCTCCCTCACAAACTATAATTAAATTACATTAGTTTAGTTATTACTATTATTGTCATACCTATAGTTTGTGATGAGAGAAAATAAACGTTTACTTTACTTTACTTTACTTTAAGTCGTTCTGTTTCCGCCGCCAAGAAGTAATGTGAGCATTACTGCGTTCCGGTTTGGAACGGCAAGGGTGCTGGTGAAATTACAGTGTCAGGTTGACGGGTGCAGTGGCAGTGCTCCCTATCTTTGTGTTTTAAAACTCTGAGTGGCACTGCTATTGTTGTGGACAGGCGTGTCGCTTACCAACAGGCGCACGACTTGTTCGTCACGTCCCTGGGTTTCATAGAAAAAATTGCTTTGTAGATGTGTGCAGATTTCCTCCAAAGGACTTTCTTCGGAGAGTCCACGTGGACGCGCGTAGGGTGTTGCGGCGGAACCTACCAACAGATCCGCTGCGGGCTGGGGGAGCATCTACCAACATCTCCTGAACTTTCCAGTTCAGGAGATGTTGCCCTAGCTCTCATGGCCTGGCTAGCGGACTCGGGGGAGTTCGTTGCCCAGGATAGTGGAGACCGAAATCTAAGGCTCGCCGAACACCAGACGAGCCTTACATCTTCGGCGAGCCTTATATTTTGGAATCGGGGAACATATGTGGCTGCGCTGGGCGCGGCCAGCCGATTGTGGAGACTCGTACCCCTACTTTCACTTACAGCGGAGAGGAGGAACACCCCGGCGCTTGGTAACCTTGACCAGCCCCCGCAGAACCGGGGTATCTGTAAGCAGATTCCCCAGGGTCAAAAGAAGGTAAGTGGCTGGAGTCCATACTAGGATTCACCTGTGAAAGTTAACGACAAATTAACTGTTAAGTTAGTTGGTAACCCTAACTATGTATATACTGTAATATTCACTGATAACAAATATGGACCCGGCAACCAATTTATCTCTATCAATTTTTTGTTGAACTCCGTTAACTATGAAATTCTGTACCAACATAGGTTTTGGAGTTTGGTAACAGATTTGTAGAGGTGTGGTCTTATTTCTTTCTATTGATAATCAGTTGAATCATCACATACTTAAACTTGTGGAACCTTCTTTGCGCTTATGATGAGTACATATAATCCGTCTTCGGAAAAATAGCCACGTTTTATGCTTCCTATTATAAAATCCTTTTCCATCCGTCGTCCCCTAGTTTTCTTCGTGAGCGTTTCCAATACAGTCAGGCTTTGCGTGACCGTCTGTGTTCCGGTAATAATTTGTCCCTCGTTCTTCCAGAACACAGTTCGCGAAAATATTCGGAACCGTTCACATTGAATGCGCCACGTATGTGTAACCTTCTCCTGGTCGGTCAGATAGTCTCCCTTTCCAGTCGACTCGAAGTTTCAGAGGTGCCCTTTTGGAATCCTGGGATTATTCAAACTCCTCATATTGGAACTTTTTTACTTTCATATGTTTATATAATGTCTTATTTTATACATTCATTTCAATTGATTTATTAGACTTAGACAATAAGTACATATAATAAATATACAGGTAAGGTGCAATAAAAGCTTATATACTAAAAAGTAAAATTGGAATTAAATTATATTCTTATAATTAGTCTTGGATTTCGAATGGATACGAATCGCGCAAAAATGCACATAATAACAATCATTGTCTTTAAATACAACCACACCCGATTGAAAAATTTTCCTGAGTAGGTCACCAATATAAATTATCTATATTTGATAATTTAAATTGTTACTTTTAAACAATCAAGAATTTGATAATAGAAAAATTATAGATATGTGTGAAGGTAGAGACTAAATGTTAATAAATCATTGTTTAGCTGATTAAGAATATAAATAAATAAAATCAAATCAATACTATATTTATTTTCTTCCTTCCATTTATTTATTTAAGTTGAAATGTACGAGTAAGGTGTTGTATGAGCTTAAATACTAGAAACTAAAACTAGGATTAAATTATATGAATAGAATTGGGTTCCCGCGGCAATGTGCGCAAGATGCTGGCAGCGTTCCCTCTTTGTATGGGCAGCCAGCTAATGCGTTGAGCAAGGTAGCTGCTGGCCCTTGGGTTTCCGAGACAGTCTATTATTTTTTTGGATAAAATTTTGTACAGATGAAGGGTACCAGGTGGTAGCCTAATAAAAAAAGCCGTGGTAGCCTAATAGTTAGACCTACTGCCTGCGAAGCAGAGGGTCGTGGGTTCGAATCCGGGTTCGCATCTCTGAGTTTCTCGGAATTTATGTGTGAAATTTAATTTGAAATTTACCATGAAAACGTCGTGATGAAACCTACACGATGAAGAATGTTCACAACCCTCGGAAAACGTGTGAAGTAAACCCTCGTCTGAAAGGAGTAGGACGTATAAATGGGTTGATGATGAGGTACCGGGTCCCTACGGGCCAAGCGTTTCGACTCCAAAGTCTGTAAAAGTCAGCTGCGGAGTCAACCCTCCTGCTGGTGTGCTGGAGATGGGATAGGGCAAGTGTGTCGGCACAAGCGGCGTTCCATACCAATGCCCGGCCCATATTCCAAGGGATGAGACTGATAAGAGTCATTCCGTCCGGGCGTCTGCGCTCACTTGGCTCGAGTATAGCGGCCACGTTAACCGGATGATGTCGTTGAGGGCTGTATGCCGGGAGATACGGCCAGCGCTCAGTTGGTAGCAGAGACCGCGCAGAGCACTTACGTCTTTGCTGCAAGGACATCGATGCGGGGAACGTTGATTTTACTATTTACATTAATATCAGCGTATCATCATTTACTTAATAATAATAGTTTTTTTATTTAAGACAACATAGGTCCACTTATTAGTTGGGTGGGTTGCATTATCAACACGTAACAAAATGCATGACCTCTGCTATTTTATAAGTAAACATTTTAAATCTTTGTATTCGTATGTAATTTGATACAACAAATTTATCCTTGTAATGATTGAGTATGTAGCATTTAGTTTCATGATATATTAGACTCTGGAGTCAACTTCTACTTTCCTTTCAATTACCTGTTCAAAGATTAGCTGGAAGAAATCTCTTTATGGAATAAGCTCACAGTTGTACCTACACTGACGTATTTCTTTATTAAAAATTTATAATTTATTAGTGATATTTTTTGTGAAATAACTTCACTGGCTTTTATTGTGATTATTAATACAAAGATCGAACACATAGAAAAACTTTTTCGATTCGATGGAACTTGAAACCATGACCATACTGCACCGTAGTATTGTTCTTACCAACTGAGCTACGGGTTAAATTATCGACTTATCGAAATTCTCCTATGTGTTGTCGTTAGAGATCTTTTCACTTGATATTTCGGCATTCTGAACCGCTAGCGACATCTAGTGAGAGATTTTAGAGCCTACTTCACTGCAAATTTGCTATTTGTTTTGTTGTACAATAAAGTGTTTACATACATACATATTATAGTACATACATACACCGGGCTAGGTAGAGACCATGGACCTCCACTTGCTATGCTCTTGACAAAGACGCCTCTTCCACTTCTTTCAGTTAATTTATACGTGGGGTGCACTGTAAGTTTCCGGAATGAATAAGAAAAAAAATTCTATAAATGGTCAGAAATGAATTTATTGTTTCTCAAACTATTCTCCGTTAGCGTTAATGCACTGTTTCATACGAATGAATCAATTTTGTATGTGACAATCTCTGAAACATATTTTTCATACTCTTCGACAGCCTCTTCAGGTGATCAAAATCGTTGACCGCGTAACTGGTTCTTAATTATTGGAAATAAATAAAAGTCACAATGTGCCAGGACGGGACTGTACTCGGGATGGCTCACAAGGTCAACGTTGTTCACCTTCAAACATTCATTTGTCTGTCTGGCCGTGTGAGAACTGGCATTATCGTGGTGCAAGATGATACGGCGTTTCCGGGTATTTTTTACGCATTTTGTCAATAACTTCCGGCGAACAAATGGTCATCTCCCAATCACTATTCACGGTACAACGATTCTCCAAAGCAACAGTAGCCACGTGTCCAGTTTTATTAAAAAAAGAAGCAATCTTCCGGTTAGAGGCACTTTGCGCGCGCCACTTTGTTTGGTTTCGGCTCATCTCGAAAGACCCATACGCTCGATTGCTGCTTTGTTTTGGGATCGTAACTATAAATCCATGTTTCGTCACCTGTTACTATGTCCAACACCAAATTTGACGCCCCTTCGTTGAATCTGGTAAGCAAGACATTGCACCAAGTGACGCGACCCGTTTTTTGAGCCTCAGTCAAATTGAGTGGGATCCACCGAGAGCACAGCTTTTTCACACCCAAATGTTTGTGTAGTATTGATTGTATTTGACTCATGCCTATGCCTAAAGATGCCCAAATCTCATGGTATGTCACACGCCTGTCTGTATTGATCATACGGCGCACAGCATCGATGTTTTTGCTGTTCACAGTAGTGGACGGGCGACCATCACAAAATTCGTCACTGCGTTTCACACGATCGCGTTTGAATTCTGCAAACCAGCTATAAATAGATGGCTTGTATGGTGCATATATCATACTACGAAAACTTTCACGAGTTAAATCCAAGGTGATGTAGACAACCAATTTCGAAAACGACGCCACAATGTAAAAACAAGTGACAATCAGATGAAACAAACTGTATTCTATAGCCAAAGAGTTCCATTTTCAAATGTTGTAATTACTTTTTAAATATTGTTTATGTAAGTGGCCAGTTCCGGAAACTTATAGTGCGCCCTATGTACAATCCCATTACTTGATACTGTTAACCCGACCTTTCTCTGACCACCTACCACGCCTGTTTAATGGGACCGCCACCTGGAGCCCAGAAATTCCAAGCCCTGTTTTCCATAACCCGTCCACCGCCCGCATGCTGCGGGTGGCCGCGGAGTCCCGTATTGGCGCGTTAGTTGTGGTGCGGCTGCGGTCTCGGCCGGGACGGAAATCTGAGCTCTTCTGCACTAGTTTGTAAGCTTCTGTCTGTCTTCCACCCCTTCTTTATGTCTACAATTTTATGTTAATTATTGCGGTCTAAATTTTTATTTTGTTTTTAATATATTTCATAATTGTAATAAATTAATGACATAACTTGTATACGAGATTAATAATTAGTTATTGTCATATTAGTGCCCTTACAGGGTGCCTTTGCTAGAACACTATATGTAACACCTCCGTTAATCCACATGAAACAATCTCATTTGATTTGTTTGAAAACTATTCTGCCATATCATGACTGTGACAACTGCGCTCCGATTGGCCAGCCCGAGTTCGTAACAATTGACGGGTGTCGTCAATTGTTTCACTTCAAATCGACCAGTTAACTTGAGCTTTGCTATAATAGACGAAAATTTCAAAATTACATATTTAATATTTAATTACCGATTAAATTTGATGCCGTTTGTTTTGTAATTTAGATGTTTAACTGTATTTTCCCACACCACCGAATGGAACAGCACGCCATTTTGTTATTACAATAAATACAGAATATTTTTGGAATATACGGAGACGTACACACAGGTTAGTTGTTGGCGCTTCTATATTTCAGTGCAAACGTGAGTTGATGTTTATAAGTGATGTATCACTGATGAGTTACCGGGAATATATGGTCCTTATTTCTTCTCTATTTCTGGTTATATACTCGATGTAGTAAGGCAACGTCTATCGTTAGTGACTGAATTAATGTAAGAAAGAAAGGAGTGTTTATTCTGTTTATTAAGACATTCAGAACAAAACGATACAAATTAATGATTCCAAATATAAGCTGAAACGGATCCAACTCCGCGTCAAAGGCTCGTATCTGCACCAAACCAAGTTTCACAGGAGAGCGATTTAACGTTATTACTTTGTTATTTCAATGGCTACGACTTTCGTTTCTGCACAGTAAGTATTAATTTATGTTATCTACGGACTGATAACAATAGATTCCCGTAAATCACACTGATTTGGTTGCCACCACATTTTCGCGGGTTCCATTTGGCCACTAAATTACCGAAATGGGGACATAATCAAATGCTAGTTACGCGTACCTAATTGCACTGTCCCCGACGACATGTCACAGCTCGCCTGCTGTAACGGCGGTTTTCAGTTGGAACTGGTTTACAATAAGTACTAATGTTAAAATAAAATACCACAAAAAATAAATACAAGTTAAATAACACTAAAATAATATGAAAACTTTATTTTTATTTTGATAATATACAGGTAAGGTACAAAAGACAACAAAAGCTTAAATACTAGAGAGTAAAACTAGGATTTTTAAATTGTGTGAATTAAATTGGGTTCCCACGGCAAGGTGCCCAAGATGCTGGCAGCGTTCCCCCTTTGATAATAATAATAATAATAATAATAATAAATAATAAATTCATTTATTCGCTTTAAATAGGGTAGGGTACATTATAAATGTTGATGGTAAAATTTAATTTGAACTTAATCCTATTTAGCCTAAAACAAAAGCATGCAGAATATTAATAGTAAACAATAAGGCAATACATTACTAAATTAAATCGATTGATACAGGGTAAGTCATAATATTAGATGTCATAATTGAATATAAATTAGATAAATGAATAATGTATGCATCAATCAACTTCTTTATAAATCATGAACTCTTCCACTGAGTAGAACAAGTGATCTAAAAGCCACTTACGCAGTTCTTTTTTAAAACTGACCAATGGAAGGTGTTTAAAACGATCCGGTATCCGATTAAAAATTTTTCCACACATAGCATAAGAATTCTTTTGAAAGCGTTTCGTCTTTGGTATTGTGTCTAGTATTATTTTATTTGGGTTTCTTAGGTTTCTATCAGTTATGTTTTTCGCTATTATGAATTTTGATTGATTTATTTTTACAAATATACCAACCTCCAAAATATACAGGCACGGGAGTGGTAATATTCTTAGCGTTTTGAAATATGGTCGACAAGAGACATATGGCGCTACATTGCAGATGGCACGTATACACCTCTTTTGGGCAACAAAAACCTTCCCAAATTCAGTGCCGTTACCCCAGATAATGAGACCGTATCTAAGGACAGATTCCACATACGCAAAATAAGCTATCACGGCCGTGTCTTTATTCACCACCTTAGATAATTTGTAAAGAGCAAACGCAAAACTATTTATTTTATTACACACTTTGTCCATTTGCTCCTTCCAACTTAATTTTTGATCTATAATTAATCCTAAGAACGTCACATTGGTGGCGTTGTGCAAAATTTGCCCGTCATAATTCATGTCAACTGTTTTAGTCCTAAAATTATTGAAATTAATTATCTTAGTCTTAGTTAAATTAATTAGAAGATTATTGTTTTGTAGGCATTTAATTAGAGATGTCAGTGTTTTAATTAGTTCGTTTTTGTGTTCTTCCAGTGTTGAATTTATTGGGGAAGTAACTATCACTGATATGTCATCTGCGAAAAGGATTGTTTTGTGTTCGGTGCTATCGCATATATCATTAATATACAGTAGAAATAGTTTACTTTTTTTTTAAATATAAAAAGAAAGAAGAATAAACAACTTAACTAAAAAGAAAGAAAAATAAAAATCTACAAAATTGTTACCTAGTTGCTTAGTTGGAGCTACATACAGTACTGTTATTTAATTATTTTTTTATTTTATTTTATTTTTTTTTAACTTTTTTTTTTTTATTTTTAACTTTTTTTTTTTTATTTTAACTTTAAAAGACGGAATGGATGCCATCCCTGCCAACTTCCATTCCAACTAGATTTTAGCAGAATAACAAATATTATCATTATTGCAATAATATTCTCAGTGGAGTCTCAATGGAATTACAACAAACAGTGGTTTTACTGGTAAATAAATTAATAAATAAATAAAACTCCTTTTCCTTATGAGAATCCTATGAGCAGTAGTGGAAGATTAGCTATAAAACTTCTGTTATTACCTTTCGAACAAGCCAGCATTGCAAGTACATTTGTGCTCGTGTAATTTAAATTAATTTTTGTTTCAATCAATTTTAGTACTTATACATTTATATAAAAGTGGTATTTAGAAGAGGTGTTTGTTTGTAGGAACCGGTTTACCAATGGGCTAACTCGACAGGGCGCATCTTGCGCGAGAACGACATAAGGGTGCGTACAGATCCGACGAATCGGTGTAAATGCGCCTGTTTCCCATAGGCTCGTAAGCTGCATACTTGCATTACGTAGTACGATCTGTTCGCGTGCTGTTCGCGCATATATACTAACATGTATTTAACGCAGCGCACATGCAGCGAGAAGAAAACAAAAACAGTGGAAGTGCTTTAAGCCTCGATTACTATGAGAACCGATGTCGCCAAAACTCACACATTCTTAATTTCGTCGTTATACTACGAAAACCAATTATCTGGAAATTACACAGAAAAATTACTTAATTTAGGATAACGCGACAGAATTGCTGTAAAATGCAAACATTTTCAAATTTCAGTAAAACATAAAATGTAGAATCATCCGTTACAAATTAACGTGGGATGACATTTGTGAAAATAAAACAATTTTTGACACAGTGAAATTTTAATTGCATTTATTTCAAAGTCGATATTTTGTGAAATAATTGTTTTTCCCAGTATAACAGCGATTTGAAACACTACAAAATCTTGATATTGATTGGTCGTAGCTTCAAATGTAAAAAGAAATAACATATTCTGGATCGTGTAATATAATTTAAACATTACCCTGTTGGCATATAATTGAAAGTTCAATATCATCGATATCTATTATTGCAAGTTACGACGTTTTTGATATTATATTAAAATTTCAATCAATGTACTGTCATCTAGCGGTTAATTGGTGAACAACGACGAATTGGAGCTATTAAGTTAGTTCTCCAAACAAGAAGCGACCATATTGCAGGGGTATAAGCTTTACTTTCGTTTCTTGTAACAAAAATATATTTCGATAAACAGATAATTGAAAATTTATTAAAATTAGACTTTCCGATGATATGAAATACCACCACGGGTAATGTTTTTGGTGCGGCTATTATTTTTGCACTCCTAAACAGCACAATATATAGGGAATAGCGTTACATTTCTATAGCCGTGACTGTCGTTCCGATTCCAAAAAAATCACGTGATTTTGTCACGACTGTTACTTCCGTGACCTTGTCACGCCTATAACTTATATCACGATATACGGTTTTAGCCAGCGGTTTCTTTCTAATACTTATAGCCGTTTTTTATAGAATGATTTAAGTTTTTACTCCCTTTGTAATAAGTTTCAATTCCATTCAAAAAGTTGATTTTGTATTTAATGTATATTTTTTTTACTTATTTATTGTTATTCTTTGGATTGTTAAAAATAGCAATAAAGTGTAATGTAATTATATTTCTAGTACAATACACAAAGTAGATTATACATAAATATAAAATATCACCTCTTCCCATAATAAAACAAATGTACAAAAATATTTTACTTTGTTAATAAATAGGTTTATAGTAACTGCTGCAGATTTTTTTCATCTGCCTTTTCTAGTAGTAATAAGCACCTATGACCCTAGTGAGTGAGCAAAGAAAGTCATCCTATCTCACTCACTCCCATTGCCGAAATGGCCCGATTTGAAGAGAACTACAACGAGTGGCGCGCTCAAATACGTATGTCGTGATGTGAGTGACGGGGATAGCTTTTGGAACGGAGGAACACCTATGTGACTTTGGAACGTCGTTCCTTCGGAACGAGTCACGGTGATACTGTTTTTCGGCGGATCATCGTTATTTTTTCATCGTGACGTTATTTATCACCCACCTCTACTTCTTATTCATTACAAGTGTAGCGCGTTCGCACATTGCATCCGATATGTATTCCGTTCCGAATCCGAGATTATACACATCTTGAAAATTCGAACCCATTTCGGATGTCGCTTGATGTCTCTAAATGTACAAGCGATATTCGTCTTTTCTTGGAATAGATTGATTTAGTGCACAAGCGCAAGATTTGTATAGTCTTGGATTTCGAATGGATACGAATCGCGCAAAAATGCGCTTAATAACAATCATTGTCTTTAAATACAACCACACCCGATTGAAAAATTTCCCTGAGTAGGTCACCAAAGTAAATTATCTATATTTGATAATTTAAATGTGTGACTTTTAAACAATCAAGAATTTGATAACAGAAAAATTATAGATATGTGTGTAGGTAGAGACTAAATGTTAATAAATCATTGTTTAGCTGATTAAGAATATAAATAAATAAAATAAAATCAATACTATATTTATTTTCTTACTTCCATTTATTTATTTAAATTGAAATGTACGGGTAAGGTGCAGTAAAAGCTTAATTACTAGAAACTAAAACTAGGATTAAGTTTTATGAATAAAATTGGGTCCCAGCAGCAAGGTGCCCAAGACGCTGGCAGCGTTCCCCCTTTGTATTGCTATGCTATAGCGTTGGGCAAGGTAGCAGCTGGCCCTTGGGTTTCCCAGACAGTCTATTAATTTTTTTGGATACAATTTTGTACAGATGAAGGGCACCCGGTCCCCGATCCGGGCCAAGGGTTTCGACTCCAAAGGCTGTACATAGGTGGTCGGACTTAGAATAATAACGCATAGAAACCTAGCCCGCATACGCTAAGTGAGGCAAGTTAGAGGGTTCCAAACGCGTCCCAGGAGCGTGCGGGCTGTTAGTGCTCAAGGTCATATTGCACCGCGAACAGCTCCAAAATTTTTTGCTAAAAATGACGAAATGTGCGGTAAATGGGTGTAAAAATACAACAGACAAACAAAATAGACACTAACATCGCATTCCACAAGTAAGTAATGCGTTTCAACTCATATTTTTATGTAAATATTCACTAAAACAGAAAAATAATTTCGCGGCAACAAGATACGAAAGTGTTGCCAAGTAACGAATTTTTTTTCTCCCCATTTTGCTATTCTGTATCAAAATAATTATATTACGTAAATTTTAGTGGTGCCTGTAATTTCGATTTATTTGCGCATTTTGAACTAATATTTACTCGAATAAACATGACATGTTTTCGTTAACTCCTGTAAGTGATTGGGACACTTAATTATTTTATAATACTTTTAACGGCTCTGCGTTCATGCTTTATTGAATAATTATTTATATTAATTTTATTTGAATTGGAGCACATATTGCAACAAATTTACAGTATATATTTGTTTCTACTATAGTGTTGGCACCACCAGTACTACTTTGATAGCTTATTATATGTCTTTCTTTTCGTAACTCAAGCGAAATATTTTTTATTAAAATATTTTATTTTCTTAAAAGGGGAGCATTCTTAAGCGATTTTTTAATCTATTTTAACAGTTATTTTCTTTAATGTTTGCTTATGGCATTTTCGGTTTTAGGTTTCGAATGTGGCACTTATATCTAAATCCAAGATGGCAAACACGACAGTTCAAATAAAAGCAATATTCGTAATGAGCACCCCCAAATACCTCGAAAACGATACCCAACTTGCCATTATTTGAAAAATCGTGCCCGCCATCTTGGATTTACAAATAGTGCCATATTCGCATTGAGCATCCCCAAATACCTCGAAAATGATACCCACATAGCATTTTTTTGAAAAAATCGTGCCCGCCATCTTGGATTTAGAAATGAGTGCCATATTCGTAATGAGCATCCCCAAATACCTCGAAAAGGATACCCATATAGCATATTTTGAAAAATCGTGTCCGCCATCTTGGATTTACAAATAAGTGCTATATTCGTTTTTCATCGACAAAACCGAGCATATCTGTAGGCACCTGATCGACAATGTCGGGCAAATCTGTAGGCACCTTTAACTTAATGATGAGTTAAGCAAGATACAATTTCCCCACTTTTGAGGGAAATGTTATTCCATGGCATCATTATTTGTATATTTAGTGTGCGTGCCGACGAGCGTAGTTACAAGTTGCTTACGCCTACATGAATTTGGTTTTTGCCTCACTTGTGACAGTTCGTTTGATATGAAACTATCATTCTATGCGTTATTATTCTAAGTGGTCGGAGTTGTGGTCCTGGTACTTATTACTCTTTATCCTTTCCGTCAACTCAGCTGCGGAGTCAGCCCTCTTGCTGGTGTGCTGGAGATGGGATGGGGTAAGTGTGTCAGCGCGCGTGGCGTCCCATACTCCAAGGGATGAGAGTCATTTTGTCCGGGCGTTTGCTGGTAGTGTTCCCCTTTGTATGGTTATGGTGTTTTGGATAAAATTATGTACAGATGAAGGGTTCTAGGACTTCACGGGCCAAGGGTTTCGATTCCAAAGGCTTTAAATAGGTGTCGGAGACGAGGTCACGCTAATACCTGCCTGCCATTAGTTTCTCTTTTTCTTCAGTACAAAATATTTCTATTTAAGTTTTCAGTGTAAGACCCTTCAGTTTGAGTTTTCAATATTTCAATAAGAGCCTTGTAAAGTCTTTAGTATTTTAACATGATTTTAACCAATCTTTTTTTTCTGTAAAGTGTTAACGCCAAGACCTTTAGGCTAATTTAACCAATCAGCTTTTGATATTTTGAAAATGGCGGGCTTTTGAAGTTACAAGGTCAATTTTTACAAAGATCAATTTTCTTTTAAGTATATTATCGAAACTTAGCTTTCCTGACCATGTTTCCTATACTTTTTGGTTTTCCTCCCGTCTGTTTCCTAACCTTTTACTTTGACGTTGGCACAAAGTGCCATTACTTAATTTAAAAAAACGTTTACTTCAGCGTCACTAGCTGTTGGAAAAAATGGCGGGCTTTTGAAATTATAAGTACAGCTTTTGCAAAGATTATTTTTATTTTAAGTATATTATTAAGAAAAAACGAAGAAAGAAATAGTGACGAAGAAAGTTAGAACGATATTCCTTATTTTAAGCCTAATTACAAAACAGTTTATCCAGAAAATTCAAGTTCAAAGATTTTGCTCAAAGTGACAATAATGTGATCAAGTGAAAGTGAAAATATGAATATTGACTCCCGCCGTTTAAAAGACTATTTAGAAAGCCCAAATAAGAGAACTATTATTTAAGAGAAAGTGGAAACATAATGTTGTATAGCTACAATGGAAAATATTTAATGAGGATCCTGATAATTAAACGAAGACATGGCTCAAAGGACTCGTATCCAAGCCAAAACTCTTAAAAAAAAGGTATTTTTATCAGCAAAAATATGACGTTCTTTTTTTGAAACTCTAGGTCGTAGGTCTAGGGTCGTATTCTAGAACTCTAATCAATGCTCAAGTCAGGATTGCACTGGAAACACAAGCACTGGAACTACGACCCTAATGGCAGGGACTTGAGTATGATTTCGAGTGCTTTAAACCATACTCAAATACTGACTTGAGCATTGAGTAGAGTTCTAGAATACGAGCCTTAGTATTATAATTAACAGGTTAAAGTACAGGGGCCTTACCATGAACTCTTATTACGATTCAGGGGGTCTACTTTCGATCTTCGTCCGACATCCGTCCGAAACAATTACTGCCAAATGAAAAGACGCGTGATGCGAATGAAGCTTCATACTGGATACTTGTCTTTTAATTTTGTCGAATATTACTTATTTGACAGTAATTGTTTCGGACGGACGTCAGACGGAGTCGAGAGTAGACCCCCAGTTTAGGACTTAAAATGAATCGTAGTGAGACAGCGCTACATGAAGTGTATATCACCATCCCGCTTTTTTGTCGTTACGAACCTATACTTAACTGTAATAAGAGTTCATGGTAAGGTAGCAGGAGTCATCATCATCATTAGCGGGAAGACGTCCACTGCTGAACATAGGCCATAAAGAGCAGGAGTAGAAAAATAAAATTACCTATCTTTATCGTTGTAATTTTGACGATTTTTTTTTGGGAAATCATATCGACATCATTATCTACAGCCTGAATTCACCCACTGCTGGATATAGGCCTGTCGAAATACATATGGAGAGTTTATTGAAAAGTACTAATAGTCAGCGACACTAAAAATAAATTAGTGTCGCTGACTAAAAATGGATTAAAAAAATAACTGAACATTAAAGAATAAATACTTTTTAGCAACATTTATTTCTATTGCGCGAAAATGGGGTTACACCGTTTTTACTCTCAGCGCCTCATAAAATGCAAATCTTACGGCCAAAGTCAGGGCCGTGAGGTAATAAAATCCGACGATCATATCTCCCGATTCGTTCCACACATGCGCGGAATTAAACAATAAGTAATAAATGTCAGTGTCGCTCTTTTGCATTTTTAAAAATGCTTGTGATATTAATTTTGTGTGAGTATTTGAATTAACTATTTGCCATTTTGTGTGCGGGATGCAGTGAAGAGGACAGTTCTGCGTGTGCGCAACATTTAAACCAAGTTTGATCCACTTAAATAAACGCGAGCCTATGTCCTATAAATAAAATGTTGTAGTGGTTCTCTGGTAATTGCTGCCGCCGTTAGTTGAAAAGGCGCAGGCGCATGTGACAAAAACTTAAAACCGAGAAAACCATGTTTAAAGAAATTAAATTGTAGAATATCTACTTTTCTCTTGCGGTAACTTCATACCTTATCTACTTAGGAAAAAAATAAACTCAGTGATAGATCGGTCTGCACCAAGCAGTAACGTGAGCATTAATGCAATGCGGATTTGGAGGGTATGGTGTTCTGGCGAAATTAAAAAAAAATTATAATATCAACTGACCAGACGGACAAGTCGTGCGCCTGATGGTAAGTTATACGCCTGTCCATAACAGTTGCAGTGTCATTCAGAGCTTTAAATCGCAAAGATCTGAGGGGCACTGCCACTGCGTCTGTCACCCTGGGATATAAGTTGACAAATCTCATTTGCCTATAATCTCACCAGCACCCTGACATTAGTGCTTGGAGGCAGAAATAGGTAAGGTGGCAGTACTTCCCTGGACGAACTCTTTCACAAGGAGCACGGGACACTACCATTTCAATTAGGTCTAGTTCTTAGATATTAATTTCTCCAGTTATGACATCACGTCACAGCCTTACAATGCGTAAGTAGATGCATTATATGCTTATGATTTACACGTTGCTAATTAACTTACGTGGTAATAACTTACGTACAATATTACAATCATATTTTAAAAGATATCGTAACTGCTGCTGATAATGTTTTTGTTTCGTCGAATATTTAATATTATCCAATCTGATATTTTTTATTGCGCCAAGTCTTAGACAAATTTAAAGAAATGCTAAAAAAGGTTATATTGTGACAACAAAGTTCATATGAATCACTGGCCTTATATACATTGAAACGAAATCAAATAAATTTTTGGTGGGAGTGACGGCGGAAAGAAGTGAGAATGGCGAGGCAAAAGAATTTATGAATGATTCAAAATTTGGAAAGCAAATGACCAGGAACCAGAGAAAAGGTTCGCCGGCAAGACCAGGGTACAGTGGAAGTTCGGTCAAGCCCTTCGCCAGTAATACGGGCGTCTCTGCTGGATTCGGACTTGGGTATGGACTCGCTGGGGTTTGATGGTTAGCTGTCAGATAAACACGTTCGTCTGCCCCGGTGGCATGTGGCCGGGGCGTTCATCCTGCGCGTAGCTATCGCGTCTTAGTAGCGATCCCTCCAGTCGCGTAGGCCTCTGGGAACTGGAGAGACGCTTCGACGTCGGGAAGCGAGCGTGCCTACAGCTCCACCACCAAAGTGGACATTTGATAGTGGACTTTAAGAGTCAATGCCTTAGCGGTGGCAACTGTTAGTTGCGCAATGCACAACGGAAAGTGAGCATGTCTACAGCTTCGGTACCTATCTGGAAAATAGGGAGGCACTAGGGAGACACCCGAGGCACTAGACTCTTGAGAACCGGATAAATGCAGTGACAACGGTCTGTGACAACTCTGTACACTGGCTGATCTGGGGTCAGAACCGGAACTTATATGGTTCCTGGGCACGCATAGGCTACAGTGCTCTTCTCGTGTAAATTAAGGGTCGGTAGGGAGGTTATTATGATCAAAATTAATGTAAATGATTATCACTAGTATCAGGTTTCTTATCACAGTATGACTTCTTTTTATTTTCCTGATATTTCGGAACGGTTGCACGCTCCATGGTCACGGGTTGACGCAATGGAACACTCATGGAGCGTGCAACCGTTCCGAAATATCGGGAAAATAAAAAGAAGTCATACCGTGGTAAGAAACCTGATACTAGTGATAATCATTTAGTGAATAACCACGAAAGCCTTAAAATCTATAAAACTAATGTAGAAAAATATAGGGCTGGTTCTTATAAATATCGTCAGGGATAGTGCAATTACGCGTAACTAGCATTGGATTATGAGTTTCAATTTCGATAGTTTAATTAATAAAATAAATAAAATATTTCAATGTGGTGGCAACCAAATAGCGTGATTTACGGGAAGCTAACGTTACCAGTCCTTAGATGACATACATTAATGCTTACTGTGCAAGAATGAAAGTCGGAGCCATTGAAATAACAAAGTAGTAACGTTAAATCTCTCTCCTGTAAAATGTGGTACAGAGTAGATACGCGCCTTTTACCAATGCTGTATACATCGATTCCCAGGCCGGGAGTAATATTTGTATGGCCTACATTGATTTCTCTCATGAGTTTGGGTGTAATTTGTGATTGTCTATGTGTGTGTCGATAGCATACATCTGTGTGTGTGTGTAGTGTGTAGTGTGTGTTATGAACGTTGAAACAGACTGCATACAGTCGACACTGCCTTCGGGCAGTTGTCGCTGCTTGCCTGTTTCAGGAGCTTAGTGTATTTGTTGATGTCGAGATAGATAAAATTTGCAGTTTAAAAAAATGTGTTTGTAGTAGTTTTAGTTATCAGAACTTATGCTGTAGAATGATCGGATATTTATAAATTTAACTACATTGCTTGTTACGTACTTATATTTCTTTTGAGTTATTGCGTCTTCGTCCATAATCCCTTTTTAGCTTTCTGTAAGACTCTTTCCAAGTTTTACTACGAAAAACAAGACATGTACTCAGTAAATGTAAATATTTTGTGGGTTATTCCATTTCAGGACACTTTGTTCGTTCATGTAAATTAGGAAACGATTGGGGATCCAGGACACTGCCCAGTGGAAAACCATTAGTCACAAGTAACTTTAGCCGTACATATTCGCCAAGTTGAACTCTTTTGTTTGGAAGCATTTGAAAGGTCATAAGTTTCCGCAAATATTCTTCTCATTTCACTTAGTAGCAGTTGAAAAGAAACCATATCGAATGTCTTAGCAAGTGCAGTGAACTACCTATTCATATGTTTTCGTCATCTATGTATTGTGTAACATCATTAGTCAGTGATGTAAGTGTACCACAAGACTTTTCCACGTTACATCATTGGAGTCAAACGCAAGCTACAAATCTACTGTAGCTTCACTACGCACTTTACAGAGCCATTTAGCAATTCGACTCTTAACTACTGAAGATATAATTTCACGATACCTAAAAACACAATCGATTCGTCCCACTGGGTTGATGATTATGACGTATTAAGCCAATAAATTGTTCTTCCGTCGTATGTAAGTTCCATCTTACTTCAATTACTTACGTCGTTCTAATTTGCAATAACTCTATTGTGAAATTTTAGATTGGTGGTTAATTAAAAAAGTAACATGTAACGTTTCGGACAGCGTTTAAACTTTAACATTTAAATTTAGATGTAGTTGGTGTACACTCCCACAGCCTGGTGTAGCAAGTGAATTGGCAGAATAGTTTTCAAACAAATTAAACGACATTTCGTCTCCATTTCTGGTTATATACTCGATGTAGTAGTCACAATCAAATTGGCCTATTTTGACAGCTAAGAAAAACAATTTCATGATTTATTCAATTTGAATTTCTAATATTTTTCGGATCGCGTATATTTGTTTTTTCTAACAACCTAACGTTTCGGGTCATTTACAGGGCTCACAGGGCGACAGACAAGTCAATTGCCGATAACATCGACGATATTGTCGAATCTAACGCTATCGACATTATCGATAGAATCGATAATGTTAGTGTATGAAAACAAACTCAGTGCCAAGTTGATTAGTTCAATAATATACTTAAGATAGTACATAAGTAGGTAATAAATGGACAAAGTTGTTCTAACTGAAAATGGAGGTGAATGTCTGTAACGAAATTGTACATAGAACAATACATTTTATATCTATGGTGTAGGTAACGTAGAAACTAGATACGATAAGGTAGTTGTTTCCACAAAAGCAGCATTTTATTATTTTAAGGAATTCCCGTTTTGTAATTAATATAACATATCTACTTGTAACACCACGTATCACGTTTTTTGTTACTGGTTTATAAATATCATTTTCTAACAAAGGAACATGAAAAAACGCTATTTTCCCTGCGAAAAATAAAAGTTGAAATTGACGTACCATTAAAGAAGCGTAAAAAATTTCGGGTACAATATATTTAAAATAAATAGTGAATTTCAACCAAAATTCTATAAATTGATGACAAAGAACCTAGAAATCTGTAGATTTGCGAGAAATAGCTGTATAGCCAGCTATGTCAATACCACGGTGAGTTCGTCCATTCGTATCAGGGGGTGGATTATGAACCTTACGATAACTGAGTTGTCGACCGATTTCTTTTCATTTTTGTTCACAACACCCGAATCGAAAGTCAAACTGTCGTATTCGAAACCGAACCGAAATGATGTCACACCCATACGATTACTCGAACTTCTCGACCGGCAACGGCTACAAATGTTATTCCGAACACACTTATCGAATGAACGAACGTCCTGTTATTTACAAAGTAAGAATGTAATATGGATATAAAAGGATTTTCATTTTCCTTATAATCTATTTCACCGACTAACTCCGTAAACGCTCTTAGATAATGTATTTAGATCCGGATAGAACGTTTAACTCGGAATGTTCTGAATAGCTCGGAAAGCGCCCTTCGATTCGAAAAGGATATCCAATTGAACGATTTGGTTAAAATATCGAAGAGTTCTGCATCGGGGTCCAGTTCCGAATCCGAGAAGTGACGGTCCAAAATGTCACGGGGATCATTTTGCCTCTAGGTGTACAAGCGATATGCGTATTTTCTCGGATTCGAATGGGACTTAGTGCACAAGCGACAACCGAATTGGGGCCGAGTTTTCTAGATTTTTATAGTCTCGTATTTGAAACGAAAACGAAGCGGATGCAGTGTGTAATTGCAAAGCACTCTTTTATCTATAGACTTGATGCCCAATTAAACAGAAATGGAATCTTTTTGGAAATTTTAATTAAAGGTGTGATTAATTGTTTCCACTTGTTTCAGATATTCAAATACATTTAACAGTAGCCGGAAGTATATATACAGCGACAACCACAAAGAAGCCATCAGATGAACAAGATTATACTCGCCAGTCGCACACGAAATATCCGTTACTTATAAATATACAGGCGTTTAGGACCTCAAGCGGAAGACAAAGGAAGATCGCACCGATGCTAAAGGTGCCACAAAATCACGATATCTTCTTAGATATAAGCGATTCTTTCGTTCAAAGGTTAAAAGAGTCACTAACACAAGGTCTGTCAGATTCTGTCAAAAACAGATACAACACGTCAAGAGAAAAAGACATTAGAGCGAAGCTGTATAAAATGACTGTAGAAGAGAAAAAGAGAGCCGAACAAAAAGTACAACTGATTAACAAACTTTTAAGTCTATATAAACACAAGTTGTCGTTGAAATTGGACTTTATAGCGCATTATTTTAACGTTAATTTCATGAAGTTGAGCCAGAGATATGATGAGACAAAGAAAAATGTTTCTAATTACAATCTTTTGCAAGTATTAAGTTTGTATACAGAGGTAAGCAATGGTGTATTGGAAAAACTGTACATAGCATAATTTATGTCAATTGTGTATAGGTTCCCAAAGATTTTGGCTCACCGTCCACTTAGGCAAGATAAAAAAATGCAACTCCTACCACCACCAAAAATAATTGCAAACACGTGTTTTTTATATTAACTTATTACAAAAAATCACAAGGAAAAAAAATTATAGTAGTGCGCCCTACGCGCGCACCCACTGGTAGAGACCACTTTAGGAAACTATGGTGTAATGTAAGAACTAGGTACACCGAAATATAAATAAGCTTCCTTACAGCAGCGTAACGTTTTTGATGTTCAGTGGTACCCACCAAGGGTTGTCACAAAAAAAGTGATTATTAGTACGCGCAACATAATCATTTCATCATCATCATCTCGGCCCGTTAACACCCACTGCCGGGTATGGGCCTCTTCTTTTGTACGCCAGCTCAATTGGTCCCGTGTTAGTCTCATCCATAGTCTTCCGATCACTCCGATGATATCGTCCGACCATCTAGCACATAGTTTCCCAAAGTGGGCACTACCTCGGACTCTTCAGTGCTCACTGTGCTCACAGTCGCCTCAATATTGGTAAATGGCTCAAGAGCGTCGGAGACGTTGTACACTCGTCTCGTCGTTGACGAAGCGCTCATGAACCATTTTGGGGTCATTGATTGCCATTAGTATTGACTAATGGCAATCAAATGATAAATGGCAGGCGAATTGTGGGTGCGGAAGAGGCGGTTCTCATCTGTGACATCAAAATAAACTGTCTACATCGACAGAAATAATCTCTTTCCCCAAGTATATAACTGCCCGAATACAATTGACGGCTTATTCCCAGTTGTCACCACTGGCTTTGTTCCCACTGACGACAAATGAGAAAAAAAATCCCATATGTTAGTTACCAGGTGGCCACAAACGGAACAAAACAATTCCATTCCAATTGCAGGTTTCATTACGATGTTTTCCTTCCGGTGAAGCTTCCTTGATAAATTTCAAGTTAAATTTCACACATAAATTCCGAGAAACTGAGAGGTGCAAGCTCGGATTCGAACCTACGACCTTCTTCTGCTTGAGAGGCAGTAGGTCAAACCATTAGGCTACCACGGCTTCACTACACACTACAGTGGTGACTTCTACTGGCGACAAATGGGAAAAAAATCCCATATGTTACCAGGTGATGACAAATAGGATAGAAAGATTTGTTGTTGCCACTGGCGACAAATGGAATTTAAGATATCCCAGCATTTGCCAGTGGTAAAAAAAACAAATGAAATAAAAATACAAATTATTGTTTGATTGTTGCCGCCATCGAAAGGGAATAAAATAAAATTCGATTAGAAAAGACAGTGCATATATCTTTTCCTTGTGATTTTTGGTGTCAAGTGGATATACGGGTGTCCGGTAATGAATGTATCATACTGAAATGGCTAATAGCACAGCTTAAGACTGTTCCAAAAAAATGCAAGAAAAAATCTATCACATGTAGTACATAAGGAATGTTTTTTTTTCTTAAAAGTTAATTATTTTTATCTTATTTTAGGTTTTTGTGCACTATGACTACAAATGAATGAATTTATTTGGTTTTTTGGTGTCATAATATTCTACGTTAACTGTGTCCTTAGATAAGCAGTAAATGGTATGACTAAGTAATGTACATTTTTTTTTTTAAAAGTTTAACTTCATTTTTCAGAGAAATAATTAATTTTTTACGCGTATAAAAAAGCCTTCTGTATAAAAAAAAAGTACGATAACCTATGTGGCCAAGTACTTTAAAATAATGTAGGTTTAATGAGGATTTCAAAATGGTATCATTTCTCATTGTATCTAATGTAAATATGAAATTATTGCTATTAATGTGCAAACGGAGTAAATTTTACTAAAAAACTATGTTTGCAAAATTGACCGTGACCGTTATTTGCCACCTGCACGATAGCCACATTCTATAAGCCATTTCAGTATGATACATTCATTACCGGACACCCTGTATAAAATATGTGTTTTTAGTTTTTTTGTGGTGGTGGGTGTTGAAATTTTTTTTATTTGCCCAAGTTGGCGGTGAGACTAAAAGTTTTTGAACCTATGATAACCCACATAATAATAATAACCCAATCAATTAACAATAATTACCCCAATACTGAGGATTAGTCCCATTTAAATTTGGACTTTTAAGAGTCGCAAATTAGGGTATAAATGAGGTTTATTAGATTTCAACCATTTTCCGTTAAGTGTTTTCTCAATCAAATTTAGCAAATAGATGTAATTCCACAAACTTTAAGGGTTGTTTTTTGTTTATAAAAATAAAGTATACGAATCATATTTTAAGCTTCTATTGTTGAAAAAAATTCCTCTAAAAATGGAATTATGAGGTTTTTAAATTTAACCGACGCCGACGAAGTTTATTAAGTTTCTAAGATTAAACGCACACACTCAACACACACACAACGCACACTAAAGCAATAATTTTAGAATTGTGCTTTTCTTTCAGATGAAATGTCCCACAAAGTTTATAGTTTTGAGATGGCTTAGTTTTTGTGTTATTTAAATGTTTA
This sequence comes from Hyposmocoma kahamanoa, assembly GCF_003589595.1. Classification (NCBI taxonomy): domain Eukaryota; kingdom Metazoa; phylum Arthropoda; class Insecta; order Lepidoptera; family Cosmopterigidae; genus Hyposmocoma; species Hyposmocoma kahamanoa. The sequence continues at coordinate 3,851,936 of NW_020654229.1, read as the reverse complement.
TAATTTCTTTTCAGTTACATACATCTAACCAGTTTTTGTCAGAATTTCTAACATTGTTACCTTCGGCGATGAAACTGGATCCGCCCGACGTTCGAGACTTCAGGCCTCCAAGCAAAAAGGAAGGCATATCTTGGTCATATTATGATGACAGCATGAGTTTCGCCATTAATAGATGAACTATTTGTATATTTATTTTTCTCTTTTTTCATTGACCGAAACTGTAAGTTTCCAAAGTAGTTATAATTAAGAAAAAAAAAGTCTTAATACACCGGGTGCGTTCGATATGTATTAGCTCATTTCGAATTAGTTACCAAAATTAACAATTATTTTACAGTTAATTAATTATTAATTAACTAAAATTAAAATATTCTTTTAGTTTTTTGTTTTATTGCTATTTAAAGACAATTTATCTATGTCTTTCAAAGCAGATACTATATAGGTAAGTTTATTATAATAAAAGTAGTAAAACGCTACAGGTTTTCGAGCTTACATAACCTCAAATCTTTGACTAGTCGTAATTATAAACAAAAAATAAAATTTGCAAATTCAACAATCCTGCTTAGTTATTCAGCCTAAATCATCTTGTTATTATTTAAAACAACAAATACAGTGAGTTTCCTATAAAACACCAGTTGAAATTCGTCACAATAAGACAGAGAAAAATTTTTTAAATTTTGACCGAAAAATATTTTCAAAATGCGATTTATCAAGTGTGTTTTAACTCTATCTATATTATCAACGGCATTAATAGGAGATTATGTGGTATTTAAATCGACATATTCACAATCTCCGGTATTTCGTGCTGTTACTGACAGTTTGGTACACGCGAGTATAGGGTTTCTTTCCTCATTGTTGTTTTTCTCTCACGACATCAATGTCTCGTACAATGTTAGCGTTCTGAATATCATAATATGCACATTCGTGTCTTCTTTAATTGATATCGACCATGCTGTGCTGGCTAAATCCGTACATTTAAAGGTGAGTTGATATAAACCATTTAGGAATCAGTAGAGCATGATGGGAAAGTGTTGATCCTGGGAAGTAGGTACTATCATACTACCACCATACCTATTTCGGTCAGACGGTAGGAAAGGGGGCTTGTTAGAGTGCAGGGAAATCCAGAATTGTCCTGGAATTAGTTTTGTCCTGTGTTCAGTAATTAGACTACTGTCCTGGAAAAGACCAACAGATGGTCTATTACATTATTGTCAAGGCTATTGTTCTTGTTCAGGTGTTGATTATATATATACTATACCATATATATATCATATAATATATATCTATATATATTATATAGATATATATCATATAATATCATATAATATATATCTATATATATTATATAGATATATACAATACCATATAATAAAATGGCAAATAAGCTGATACAGTTACTTTTAATATTTTAAATAAAGAGTCTGTGCTTAAATGTTTAGTTTCGAGAAGAAATTCAAAGTGCCATCTATACTATTGATTGCAAACTAACAAATCAAAAAGAATATTTTGTTTGTTTAGTTTTTAAATGTAACATGTGTACTGCACCTGGAATAAATTTCATCATGTAATCTCATTTTTTTTATAACATCAAGTGACGGGACGAACAAGTCGTGCGCCTGATGGTAAGCTACACGCCTGTCCATAACAGTGGCAGTGCCACTCAGAGCTTCAAATCGCAGATCTGAGGTGTAATGCCACTGCGCCCGTCACCCTGAGACATAGGTTGATTTGAATTTCACCAGCACCCTTACACTTCTAAACCGGAACGCAGTAATGCTTACATTACTGCTTGGCGGCAGAAATAGGTAAGGTGGCAGTACATCCCTGTACGAACTCTTTCTCAAGGATCTCTACTGCTGCTAATTATTGCATGTTTTATTGAAATACAAAATTGTTGAGTCCATATTGAAAAACTTGATATTATCTGTGGTATTGATATTACTTACTCCACCAACAAAGAAGAAATGTGTCAGAGCCATGTTTGGTGTGGGTCAGCGAGAGACTTGTGTACCTTACTTTAGGAAACTGAAAATATTAACCCTACCATCAATGTATATTTACGAGGCCTGTGTTTAAGTGAAACAAAATCTAAGCAACTTTAATATAGTCAAAACTGGATGTCCTAGAAACAAACGGAATAAAATAGAAATACAGCCCAAACAACGCCCTAATTTGGAATTTTACAGCAGGATGATGTTCGTATTAGCATGCAAATTAAATTGTAGACAATTTAAAATGAGATTGCATAATTTGTTATTTACTCAATGCTATTACAATATTAATGATTTTAATTTAAGTATTGTATGTTATATTTTTGACTTCTGATTTTCTGGTTAAATTCCAATTGTTGTAGTTTGTTTATGCTATTGTTTTAATTAAAAACTTTAAGACATGCTACGTCAAAAGTGAAATAGGCATTGTGTAAAATATTCGCATGCCAAGTTTTGGTGAAATGTACGATCTAATAATAATATTATAAGACCTGCATTGTTTACTACATTTTTCGCGAATAAATATCTTGTATTCTTGTGTTCTAAAGGCTCAATAATTTATTTTCCCAATTTCAGGATATGGTAAACCTTCGTCAACGTGGTTTTCTACACTGCACGTCACTCTGGCTTCTTATAACTACAATCCTCTTGATGTACAGCTATGTATTCAAAAAAGTCAATGTATATTTACTTACTTTCATGCTTATTATTGCCTACAGTAGCCACCACATAAGAGATGCGAATCGTAGGGGTATATGGCTGTACCCGTTTGGGCATACGGCTGCTGTACATAAATACATGTATATTTTTTTAATTTGCGCGTTACCTTACCTATATGCGTTGTGTTACGATTTGTTTCTGAGTGATTTTGTAAGGCATGTAGTGGGGTTCGATTATAAAATTATTGTTTAAAACTTCTTTTCCATACTGATGGGTCACGGAGATATGGTAAAGTCAAATAAGGTCATTAGGTCAAAGTCAAAAAATCTTAATTTTGTTGGTAAGCAAATTACACTTGAAAACTCTACAGCTCATTCGTAAGGCAAGATTCTCCTGAGAAGAATGATCAAGAAACTCTAGGGGTTGCCCTTTGTTGTAGTAGTAGAGTCCTTGTGAAAGAGTTCGTCCAGGGAAGTACTGTCACCTTACCTATTTCTGCCGCCAAGCAGTAGTGTGAGCAGTACTGTGATCCGGTTTCGAAGGGTAAGGTTGTTGGTGAAATTACAGGCACATGGAACTTGTCAACATATGTCTCAGGGTGACGGGGGTAGTGGCAGTGCCCCTTAGATCTTTGTGATTTAAAGCTCTGAGTGGTATTGTTGATGTTATGGCGTACAGGCGTGTCGCTTACTAGCAGGCGCACGACTTGTTCTTCCCGTCACTTAGTTATTATAAAAATAAAAATTTGTAAATAAACTATTGTACACATTTATCATTTGCAAGAGCTAAACATCGCTTTGTTTCAAAGCGATTTACATGCAGTTTTGGTTTATTAATTACTCGCAAGAGGCGCTGTTGTCGATTGACAGCGAACGTTCTGTACTCCGAATTTATGTTTTCACAGCAATGATTGTGCAACCGTTGCAAAAACGACTGATCGCAAATGATTGGTTGTAAGCTTAGCGGTCACTTCTATGGATTTTTGTCATCCCAGTACGCAGAAGCCGTATAATAGATTTATGAAAAATAGTAATTAAATTACACCGAAACAAAAACTTTTCACTAAAGGTTATTATATAGCTTCTGCGTACTTGGATGACAAAACAATGGTAATGACCCGTTTAGGTCTTGCATTGATCTATTTTGTTTAAAATAAATATTATAAATAGATGCCTTACTTTCTCAAACTCTAATCTTATTGTGATAGTGATTATTCAGGAGATGTTAAAACTTTTTATTAATTTGAATTTTTTTATCAAGGGTGCTAATTTGGATGCATTACTTTAAGAATAGGCAAAAGCCAGTGAGTGAATATGAAGGAAATGTGATATGAAATCAGCCTGCAAAATTTGTATATGCAATCCATTTATTGCATTTCAGTAACTTTGTGTTTTAAGATAAGAGTCTTAGGGTTGTATTCCAGAACTGTACTCAATGCTCAAGGCAGGATTTGAGCAGACTTGAGTATGATTTCAAGCACTGGAAATACGACCCTAATGGCAAGGACTTGAACATGATTTCTAGTGCTTTGAATCATACTCAAATCCTGACTTGAGCATTGAGTAGAGTTCTAGAATATGACACTTAGGGTCGAATAGAGGTTGAGTAGTTCTGGAATACACACATCAAAAAAAGTTTGCGATCAATAGCATAAGCTCCTATAATTCTTTAAATTTAACTTTATCAAGAAAAAATCTATGTTGTATGCTTTCTTTAAATAGGAATACCCTGTTTGAAATTAAAATATAAAACTATTTTTTATTATTTATTTTAAAAAATTGAGCCATCAATCATAATGTAATAGTGATAGAAATTTCATAGAAAGAAAAAGACTGTTTAATTAAACTTAAACAACAATTTATTATTAAAAGGTGTGAATTCAATATAAAATAACTCCTCCCCTGACTCGAATACATGCGAAGATCCTCCTGGGCATGCTGAGGATCAAGTTATCCAGCATTTCCTGGGGTAACCTATCCCATTCTTCAATAGCGGCTTCCCTGAGCTCTGGAACTGTCTGGGGACGTGGCTCACGGTTCCATACTGCTCGTTTAAGAGCATCCCACGCGTGCTCTATTGGGTTTAAGTCGGGCGAGCCGGCAGGCCAGTCTAATCGTGTGATATCGTATTCTTGAAGAGCAGCATTGACTCGTTGAGCTCGATGTGCGGGCGCATTATCATCGACCAGTACAAATTGGTGCCCATGGTTTACTCGGAATGGTCTGACGATATCATCAATAGCAACTGCTTTGTACATGTCTGCTGTCATGAAGCCCCGATACGGGATCAAAGGCGTTCTAGCTCCAATCATAATGCCACCCCAAAAGGACACCGATTTTCCGCCTTGCTGAACTGTTCCAGTGGCAGTTCTTTGTCTTTCACGGTCGCCTGGTCTTCTCCAGACACGGACACGTCGGTTATCTGGATGAGTGCTGATTCGGGATTCGTCAACGAAGAGACAGTTTTGCCAAATGTTTTCGTCCTCACCTTCTTCATTTTGCCGAAGTCTAGCCCACTGCAATCTTCGTTGTTGACGTTGCCGGGAATTGAGCGGAGCTCGCCAAGACCTCCGTGCTCGTAATCCAGCCTGGTGCAAGCAATTGCGAACGGTCTGCGTGCTAACTTCAAGCCCAGAGGCGGCCCTGACTTCTGCTTTTATTTTAGTGGCGTTGATTGTTGGATCACGGGCTGCCAGCAATCTAATATAGCGCTTTTGGGCAGCTGTCAAAACAGTTGGGCGACCGCTGCGGGGTCGGTCAGCTAAATTCCCCATTCCGTGATACCTCTGCAACGTAGCCACGACACAGGATTGGGATATAGCAAGTCTGCGTGCTATTACTCTCGTGGTGTATCGTTCTTCCCTCAAAGTTACTATTCTAGCTCGTAAAACCTCTGATAATCCTCTTGGCATTTTTTCAATCACAACTTTCCGCGAAAAATATCTTGAATCGCTTATAATTGACTAAATCAGATTTCTGAGTGAGCGTAAGCTAGGACTGAAAGCCTTTTTATATGAAAAAACAATTGAACGGGGTCATTGTTTTATGTTCTAATTTATTTTTAAATAAAGAATCTAAAAAGAAGAAAAAATCATAATATAATCGACAGTAACAAAAAAGATTTCAGTTTTTCGAAGTGATCGCAAACTTTTTTTGATGTGTGTACGACCCTCGTATTCCAGAAGTCGTATTCTAGAACTCTACTCAATGCTCAAGTCAGGATTTGAGTATGATTCAAAGCACTAGAAATCATACTCAAGTCCTGGCCAATAGGGTCGTATTTCCAGTGCTTGAAATCATACTCAAGTCCTGAATTGAGCATTGAGTAGAGTTCTGGAACCCTGAGAAAGTAAACCCTAAAAAGACAACATTCTAACTCATTGTTCTCAAGGGAATTTGCCTTACGAATGAGCACTAGAGTTTAATCAATATGACGATTTCGAGCTCTTAGGTTTTCGCGATTGTTACACATAGGAAATGAAACTATTTTTCCGGTTTGAAATCGCGTATATTTGTTTTTTCAACAAACCAACGTTTCCTTTAAACCTTTACAGGTCCCATGGTCATGGTTGGCTGAGGTGGTGATGGTGACCACCTCAGTCAACCTTGACCATGATACGCGATTTAAATCCGGAAAAATAGTTTCATTTCCTACAATATGACGATTCCAAGTGTGATTTGCTTACCTATGAAATTAAGATTATTTGAATTTCACTAACAACAAATATCTTCCATGAATAATTTCTGTCTCTAGTTGTTTTGTGATGCGTGTTATATTTTATTAAATTGCACCTTATTGTAGCACAACTAGATCCCCATTTAAGCAAATGATTGGAAATTCGTTTTTTAATTTTCCTTACCAGACATGCACCATGGCAACACAGATCTTCTATCTTTTTTAGTCGAAATATTAGAGATGATAAATATAGGAAGTAATATAAAACTCATTAATTCATTCCTTTTTTTGTGTGTTACGCGTTTACTCTGACACTTGTGAATTGATTTTGATGATTCTTTTTTTTGTTGGAAAGAGGGTACTTCAGAAGTGGTCCCATTTAAATTTGAAGAAAATATTCCACCTCTAAGGGTGGCAAACCAGGGGATGAATGAATTTTGAGGTCGGTTTTTTTAGTACTCTGTACTGGTTGTTCATTATTAATTTAAATACAGGAATGAAATAAATTGATTGTTTTGTCTTTACAGCGCGAGATATCTATGCGAGAATAGCAATTTGTCGCGTTTTATGTCAGTCGCGCCCTACCGTGTTAGCCCTATCAGTGTTGTCGCTTAAAACACTGTGTCTACAAATAGTCTGTCTAGTTGTTGCTTAAAATGTAAGTTTATTTTAAGCAACAACACTGTATCAAATTTGACAGATAATTGGTAGTAAGAGATGTTTAAACGGCAACACTGTCAAAAGTTTGATATTCGTTGTAGAGATTTCGGTATTTCTGTTACCCATCGGTATATAGAGGCCCATATTATAGTCCTTCAGTGTGATAAACATAAGAATTAATGTATTTAATTTGAATTTATATTTGAGAACAAATGTTTACGTTAGGTAATTTATTTATTTATATTAATGATTATCGCCCATTTGACACGCGTCAAATCACTGCCGTCCACTAACTAAAACGCGGATTAGTAACAAGTTGTCAAATATCGGCTTTAAATGGCACAAGATAGAGTTCAAAATTCTCCACTTAAGAATAGCTATAGTTCTGACTTGTCGAAACTTACCGTAAAGATGCATGGCTAAAATATCATTAAATAACTTCAATATTCTAAAACTAGGTTATAGTTTTTAGATATCTCAAAAAACATATCACATAGCCGGGTATTAGTTAGGGGTCGGCAGATCAGCATGTCTCGCCTCGAAATAGAGTATTGAAAAATCGACTTAATTTCATGTGGTATATCGTTTGTTATATTAATCTATATAATTAAAATATTGTGTAAAAATCATTTACATTCGCATCGGCAAACATGCCACAGCCTCAATATAACCTTAAAGATGTTGTACATTAAACTTTGTCTTTTGGAAGACGGAGTACATTGACATTTGTAGGGTTGCCAGTTTCATAAAATTTTAAATAACTGTGTAGTTGATGTCGATAATTTTATCGATAGATTGTGAAAGAAGATCAAATTTTGCCAAAAAATTACTGAATTGTGAATGTATTTAATACATGCATTGGTCCTTCTTTGATGCTGAGGTGTAACGCTGGTCTATTGCTTAGGCGTTAAATGGGCGATAACACTTTTAAATGATTAAGAACTCGTACTCAAAACGAATTACTCAAGTTATATCCAAAGAAGGGGTCCGTGACCATGTTTTGGAATTAGATGTGAGCGCCGAAAATAGACCAATCGGCGGCGGCGCGCCGACGGAAAATTGTCAGAATTTATTTATAACAATTATAACGGTGTTTGTTTTTATAAAAACCGTTATACAAATATTTTTTCAAAGGAAAAAGTTTAATAAGTTATTTTCTATAGTAATAAATTTTTTATCACTTCGATCAGGCGCTCCGATCGTACCCGCCGATCCGATACTATGCGTAGTGAAAATAGCGACGCCAGAAATTGACAAATTTTTAACAAAACATCTTCGAATATAAAGTCGCTAAGTTTTATCTTAGAAATGTCATTTTCTGGCGTCGCCATTTTCGTTTTTACTACGCATACACAATACGGAAGCGTGCGCATGCGCGTACGATCGGAGCGCTTGATCTAACTGAACTGACCGGGGCGCGCCGATTGCGGCGCACATATCTATTTGGAATGTGTCTCACTGAATTAAATGTATTTAAATTTAGGGGTTTGTTTGGCATCTTATTGGCTATATTTTTAATGTTCTTGTAGGGCTACCACGATGCGGCGCGACTTTCGCGAAAGTGACATAAAACGCGAGATCTCTATGCGAGATTAGCAGTATCTCGCGCGTTATGTCTCTCTCGCGCAAGTCGCGCCATTTCGTACTAGCCCTATTGATAACCCGTTCTTGGACAGTACTTAATAAGTAAATTAGTACCGCACACAGACCTACGTACGTGAGGTAGCTGCACGGTGCGGCAGAAGTGACAGTCTACGTAACAATATGTTTGTTATTAACCGACTTCAAAAAAGGAGGAGATTCTCAATTCGTCTGTTTTTTTTTGTATTCATGTTACGCGATAAAATCCGGTATTTGGGAACCGATTTTCATGATTCTTTTTTTGTTGGAAAGGGGGTACTTCCATAGTGGTCCCATTTCATTTTGAAGAAAATCATCCACCTCGAAGGGTGGCTGTTCACGCATGAAGATTCATTTTTATAAATAGCGCCTAACTTTAATTTAGGAGCAATTACTTTAATAGTTGATTTTGCTATTTCTCCAATTCAAGGCGTTTTTCTTTCAATATACTTTAAGTAGTGAGAACCGATTTTTATGACACTGGAGATAAGTGTCAAGTCTTGTATAGTGGCGAACTAGGGGATATTTCAATAAAACTTAGCAAATAGACGTAATTCCACGTACTTTTGAGGTCGGTTTTTTTAGTACTCTGTACTGATCATTATATTTATTAGGTTCATCAACAGTTGTTACATCAAATTACATGTTCAATTTGCAATAGATGAGAGTATTTTCACATGATGCACAATTAGTGACAGATGGAACACAACCTAGAGTATTTTTTTCCTTAATGAATGGTTTGTGAGACTAATTTATAGTCTCAATTCTGCCAGTGTCCGTTACGTGTTTGTTTCATAAACATTTAAAACAAATATTTATTGCACAGGAAAAAGCACAGAACACATTTAATAAAAATAAAACACTAATAAAAGGTTCTGCTTATTTCTGTAAGAAATTTCTTCCTGCAGACCTAAATACAGGACAAAATAATTGTAATAACAGGCTTACGTGCACAAAATACAAAATTATGTAAATCATTATTAATAATATTAAACTATTATAAACTAAATAAATATTTAGATAAATACATGTTTCATAATATATGTAATACTTATAAAATGGATGGAACAGTAGATAAATAACGCTCCTTAACTCTCAATTTAAAAGTAGCTAACGACGTACTTTCGTGAACAGAAATAGGAAGTGCGTTCCAAAGTCTAATCGCGTGAACAGTGAAGAAGTGAGAATAAAAACCGGATTTGAAGGAAGGAAAAGTTAACTGGGAGCTAACGAGAGAGCGATAGATAGGGTTTGGTCTGAGACCTGAGAAACGTCACGGAGGGAGTGTATATAGAAAGTATGTTCGATGACTCCGAGGGAGTATCCAAGAAATTTTTGCACTATTTGATCCCTACAACAACAACCAACCGTCCAACCATTTATTCAACTTTTGACAGCTCGAATTCTAATCAATTAGTGCTGTCCTAACGCGTTTCTGATTGGATTTTTCGTAACATACGATTTTATTTATGAAGAAGTTTTGATCGCGAATGTGAGCGGCTTCAAAAAAAAGATAGTGTCTGATTTGGATCGTGATATCACATTTGACAATTTGTGTGCTCAAAAATTAATAATTAATGTTATTGAGGATTCAAGTGGGGATTCTCGTTCATACGGAGAAATATCCGACAATTCACGATAATGAACAATAAGAAACAAGAAGAATGCTAATAATAAAAAAAAAGTAAGAAAAACAGAAAGAATAAAGAATTATTATAATTATTTATAACTTATTTCATTTCATTATAATTTATTAGACAGGTACTAAATCATTTATAAACTTGTACAATCTCCTTTACATAATCTGTTGGCTCGATAAACATCGGAGCTAAAGAACACGTCGTTTCACTAAAAATAAAAGAGTCCAGGAAGTATTAAATTTTTTTGCCTGTGGTTTTATGTCAATAATTACGGAACTTCGGAGGCATGCCTGTCAAAAGGTAAATAAATGTTGGACGGAGTAATAGGAACAGAAGAAAAAGAGGGAACAGAGGAAAAATTCCTAATCAACATTTGTGAAATTGCAGGCACATGGGCCTTGTTAACTTATGTCTTAGGGTGACGGGCGCAGTGGCAGTGCCTCGCCTTTTTGATTTATAACTGCAATGGACAGGCGTGTCATCTACCAACAGGTGCACGATTTGTTCATTCCGTTACTTATCATAAAAAATAAAGAAATAAAAACATTCTTGTCTAAAAGAAAGTACGAGTATGACAACAGGAGGATGATTGCAGTTGTGTCATATTGTATAACAAAAACATATGAAAAACTGGTTAAATAAACTTTACATGTAATTATATCACATTATTGCCTCGGTGGCCGAACGGTTACCATGCCGGACTGCCACGCAGAGTTCCCAGGTTTGATTCCCGGGCCGGGAGAAATATTTGTATGGCCTACATTTATTTCTCTCGTGAGTTTGGGTGTAATTTGTAGTTGTCTATGTGTGTGTGTCCATGGCATCCGCGACACAGGGTTTCCCTGTGCGGGGCTATGTTGAGTGTAAATTTTCTGTCATAGATATATTATTACTGGGTGTTCATTATTGGTCAGTGTCGATTTCTTGTTAGTTAATTAGTGGATTTTTGGTGCTTAATAATGAACATTTAGAGAAATAGTTGTTTAGGGTTTTTTTAATAATCATTTATAAAAACATACTACAGCGTAATCTTTCTGGAGGATTATACCTATAATAAAGTAAACTAAACTATATATTATTATTAGACACAATTTTACAGTAAACGCCGTACTGTCCCATGAACGGGTTATCACGTAATTAAACAAAACATAAAAATATCTTGTTTCTTTGCGGATTTTCAATATATTGAGAAAATCTAGTTAGGCCTAATGACATTGTGATTTATGTAAAATTTTAACTAAAAGTCTGACTTCACCAAAACGATAAAACATTCCTATTTTGTCTATGTAAAAAGCCACACGTTATGTTTGATGTGTACATAAAAAGCGGTTAACACACATAACTCTATTGCCTATTTATTTCTGTGCGTTAACGTAATTTATTGGAATATTTCACCTTAAGAGTGGATACTACCTCAGCTGGAATTCAAATTTTTTCCGCACGTATTCGGTTCAATTTGCTTGGGTCGAGGGACAGGGACACTGGTTCTACGTACGTTTTCTATTTAGTTTAATTGATATAAAAATAAATAGAAAATTACCTATTGAATACATCGGTATTTTTTTAAATTTCGAGGTAAGTTTGTGTTTTTTTATCGTGAAAATTTATAGAAATATTGTTTTCACACAGTGTAAAATAAGTGTATATCGTCAATTTTACGATATATTTTTTCCGAAGGGATTGATGCTACACTTCACTGTTATGCGCAATGAATGCCATTTGAGGTTGTATCAACTGTTAAGAAACTTGTGCGAAGTATAAACTAAACTATGAACTACATTTTGGATGAAAAGCAGCAGCCAAAAAGGCCGCATTGGCAGAATCATAATATGATTAATTGACATTTCATACTACGTATTTTCAAACAAAACAAAAACGCAATTCATCTATTTCGCAGTGTTCTATGGAGACCTCTAATACTGTAATTGTAAGAAATTCATAATATGAATTGTCTATTAATCATATTATGATTCTGCCAATACGGCCTTTTTAGCCCTGCGGCATTGACTTACAATTATATGGACGTCGGGTCCGCGCTAAAAAGTGTCCGCACTTGTAAGGCGCTAAAATCATATACAGAGCGCGACACTCCGCTTTAGTCTTCATTTGTTCTACGGACAGCGCGATACTGCGATGACATAACAATTTAAATTTCGAATAGGTTGACTTGGGACATTTTTTTCGTGGTTTTTGTATTAGACCCGTCGTCCATTTATTTGTAAGTCAATGCCCTGCGGTTATTTATTTGTAATTCAATTACTAAGTAATAAACGAACTAATTAATTTTTGTTTGTATTCACGCCCATATGCTTAATAGAGTCGTTCGTCTAAAACTATTATTATACTACCGGAATTCAAAGGCCATGCGTTAAGAGTTTGGGTGGCCTAGTAGGAGAGTCAAATAAGTAATATACGACAAAATTAAAAGACAAGTATCCAGTATGAAGCTTCATTCGCATCACGCGTCTTTTCATTTGGTCAAGTATTGCTTATTTGGCAGTAATTGTTTCGGACGGATGGCTAACGGAGATCGAGAGAAGACCCCCTGAGAAATGAGATCCGAAATGTCACAGGGATCATTTTATCTCCAGGTGTACAGGCGATATTCGTATTTTCTGGGATTCGAATAGGACTTAGTGCACAAGCGACATCCGAAGCGGTTTTTCTAGATTTGTAGGTATAGTCTAGGATTCGGTACCAATGCGAATCGGATGCTGTGTACTTATTCTTATGTACAGGTGGAACGAGATTAATATCCCTCAGGCCCGTACTTAGTTTTAAGTTTATTTTAGGGTTACGAGCCTTCAGCTCGCCCAATTTTTCCGGTGGCGCAGTCAAGTCTATCAGCGGCCAACTGCAAAATATCCTTAAAAAATGTTTATGTGGATCATTGACTTACAAATAAATGGACGACGGGTCTAATACAAAAACCACGAAAAAAATGTCCCAAGTCAACCTATTCGAAATTTAAATTGTAATGTCATCGCAGTATCGCGCTGTCAGTCGAACAAATGAAGACTAAAGCGGAGTTTGGCGCTCTGTATACGATTTTAGCGCCTTACAAGTGCGGACACTTTTTAGCGCGGACCCGACGTCCATATAAATGTAAGTCAATGATGTGGATAGAAATCTGAGAATACCGAGAGCTCAGTTCGGCTAACCAGGAATACCCTTCTTGGGAACTGCTACCCGGACCTTCTGATATTGCTTACGCGCATATAGGGTGAAAATCATCCGCATATAGGGTGAAATTGTATTGGCGTCATACAAGGTGAAAATAAATATTTTTCTAACTTGGAGTTTTCACTTGGCTGGAGTTGCGTAACCTCATCCCACTCCCCCCTCCTTTACACTCTTTAATAAAAAATATTTATAAGAAGTCAGTTTTTCTTTGTAATGTTAATATGAAAATATATTTTATGAACTTTGACAAATACGCGTGTCAGTAGATCGACTCATCCGTAGAACAAAGGCATATGTGCAAAACTGCTTATTTTCAAGACATTGTACACACGCCAGCACATCAAGCTGCCCATTGACGTATCTTGTTCCGTTGCACTGGAGGCGATTTTCGAACAAAAATCTGGTGTGCCGTTGTCGTTACATTTCTTTAATTGTTCTTCGCTGTGGATATCAGATCGATCGTTGTTCGGTTTTATATCCGAAACGAAATAAGATATAAAAAATTTGAAAACAACCTATAGATAGGCCTTAACTTTGAATAACGAGCCTGTGTTTATCCTTTTTTATATAAATATACTCCCGGACACATATTTCGAGCCACTTTGCATTGTCAGTATTAAATGTCCTTAGCTTAAATAATGTTTAGTTGATCAATAACTAATTCAAGTTTGAAACTGGCGTACTAAATACATTTTCAAAAGGTTTTGTTGAAAATTTTAATTTGCGAAACCGGGAAAAACTCTTTCTTCAATGATAATAATATTATTTTTTATTCTAGCACTTGAAAAATGAAAATGCAAGATGGCTCGATTTATGTGACCGGGAGTGTATAAATCAGATAATCACATCAGACTCTGTTCTTCAGAAGAGTCGAGATGGTATTGTAGTCTAGGCTCTAGTCTATGAGTAGAACTACTGGCTGAGTGAATATAGTTTTGTATTTAGAATGTGTTTAAAAAAATAGGATAGAAAAAGAAGAACATCTTGGCACATCTAGAAGTAGACTCTATAAGTAAATATGTGAAAAATACAATAAATATCTAATTTTGAAGTTAATCCCAGTTTATGTTTATAAAGTACCTCTCGCTACGCAACCTGAGCTGCCCCCTAGGCTACAAATGGTAGAAATGAAGAAAAGTCCGATGTGAAAAAATTTTTTATGTTTTTACGAAAAACCTCCAGGAAAGCGTACATAAGGTCGTAGTTTATATTTTTATATTTAATATTGTTTTATAATTGATACCAGTGAAAAGTGCAAGAAGAGAATATGTATTGTAGACTTGCGCAAAAATTTAATGGATTCAACGACGTAGACGAGTTTTTGAATCAATTTGAGGCCATCAGTGTATTAAATAATTGGTCTGATGTGTATAAGAGATACGTATTTGCATTGAATTTGGAGGGGCCAGCTCTACAATGGTACAAAACGTATTTTTCTTCATACACGACGTATGATGTAATTGCACAGAAGTTAAAAGAGGAATTTCCCTCACAGATAGATTACGCCCGTGAGTTTTATTATAGGCGACAGGGGCCTAACGAATTGCTGACAAGTTATTTTTATAGTTTAGATAAGTTAGCGACGAAAGCGAATATTCAAGATGTGCAGTTTATTAGACATTTCTTGAAGTCTTTGATATCCAATTTTCACATGGATGATGGCTAGTAATTTGTATTTGTCGAAAGAGGAGTTGAGAAAAACAATTACACAAGTAGAAGATGTATTTAATCACGGTTATGATGTGAGTCGACAAAATATTGAATTGCTAGTATATTTTCATAAACACTCTCACTGTTGGCAAACACAAGGTGACTCTACACCGATAGTTGGACCCGAGTCTAAACAGTCGGAATATCAAGCGCCACGAGCACCAATCGTGCAGCAGAATACGCCACGTCAATTGTATTTACGGGCACGTGGTAGTGGATCTTCGTCGGGATCTCCTCAACGTGGATGTCAGCACAGCGCAGCTGAACATTTAGGAAATTTGTTTACAATTGATAGGTTTAGTGTAGATATTTAGACCTTTTATATCTGTTTTTATTAATGATGTAAGTTGCGAGGCGTTAGTGGATACTAGTGCTTCGGTTTCAATAATCTCTCGTTGTTTTGCAGAAAGGTTACATTTGAAGATTGATGATAATCCAAGTTTTCCATTGCGTGCAGTGGGCGGAACGCCAATAAAAATGCAGGCGTCCACCAAAGTGTTGAATTGTTTGATTAGGATGTGGTCATGGTCTGTCCTTTTAGATAGGTTTTTGGCAGACTACAGCCATAGCCTTCTCGGTGGTTTACTTGTTGGTAATGTAGTAGCTTCCGAGCAGTGTGTGGCTAGCCTATAGTAAAGGCTGATCAATTATGTAAGTTGCCTATCATAGGTAGGGCACCAGCTAGGGATGTTCACTCCTTCAGTTGTGAGGAAGAGGGATGTAGTCTAGGCTCTACTCTATGAGTAGAACTACTGGCTGAGTGAATATAGTTTTATATTTAGAATGTGTTTAAAAAAATAGGATAGAAAAAGAATATCTTGGCAGATCTAGAAGTAGCCTCTATAAGTAGATATTTGTGAAAAATACCACAAATATCTAATTTTGAAGTTAATCCCAGTTTATATTTATAAGGTAACTGTCGCTACGCAACCTGAGCTACCCCGTAGGCTACAGTATTGTGTGTTACAAATTTATTTATAAATTAACGCTTCTTAATATGGGTAGATGGCGCTAATCCTAAACAAAATAAAAGAATAGCCGGCTGTATCCATAAAAAAATCTGTGCAATAAGCGCCATCTAGTTGATTTGTTCGTTATCACTAGAAATTAGAGTAGCTTTGATAAATTACAATTTGGTACTAGTCGCGACATCTGGTGTAGCGATGGGTAGTAAATACCCGACACGATCTCTTGTATCGCAATAAGCACTCCTCTCGAGTTATTTATTGGTCTATGGTTATGATAAGGGAGAACCGGAATTTTAACCGGCCGGCCATTTTGTGGTAAAACTGTGATAAATAAATAATTTTATTATATACATATATATTCTGTTTGAAATTAAAAGTTATAAACGTAAATTAAGTTTTTTTATTTCTCTTACTGTATCTACATTTAAGTGATTTTATAATATAATCTTATGTCTATAAAGACTAACGAAAGGAATCGACTCATCCGTAGAACAAAGACCTATGTGCAAGATGCTGCTTATTCTCAGGACATTGTACATTTCGTTCGTTGATCTTGACTGTGGATATCCACAGTCAAGATCGACTGTTGTTCAGTTTTATATTTCCGAAACGAAATAATAAATACATAAATAATCTGAAAGCACTCTTAGAGAGACCTTTTGAATAACGAGATTATAGGAAATGAAACTATTTTCCCGGATTTAAATCGCGTATATTTGTTTTTTGAAACAAACCAACGATTCGGGCCCTTTACAGGTCCCATGGTAACGGTTGACGAGACGAGATTATGTTTTACCCTCTTTTCACTGTGTTATCACATTGGACTCTGTTCTTCGGATGAGTCGGAATGTACAGTCGATGCGTTAAGATCCGGAGACCGACCAACCTCTTGTTTCTGAAAACCTTCTGCGTTTAACACAGAAAAGTATAAAGAAATTCAAGCTTTTTGATTGAAATTTGTATTTATGGAATGTAATTAAAAATTGGCTTAAAATGTTTCTTAAAACATTATTCAGTAATGATGCAATAAGGAAGTCATACCTATATTGATTTTACCGCTCACGGGTTAAGTTTCTTTAACAGTAATTAAGTATACAAGTTACTCCACTAGTTTGTTATAATTATTAAATAAAGATCGAACACTTAAAAAAAAATTCATCTTGATCCGGTTGGAATCGAACCAACGTCTCCCAGCAAACCGTGTCAGATGCTATGTCAACTAAGCCACGGAACGAACCAGGGGACCTCACAAATTATTTCCACGTGTTTGTTGTAGATCTTCGTTTTGGTTTTTTAACGACTTTTGCCGTAGAACCATCTGTGAGAAAACTATGATATTTGAATTGTTTAAGAGTTTTCTTCACACTAATTTACTCAGTACTAAATAGACGATAGATCAGGTATCGTAAAACATCGACTGTACTTATTAGACTTTATTACTTGGTAATTAATTTCACGTGTAGATTACTATCAGGCGCACGATTTGTTCCTCCCGTCACTTGATATTATTAAAAAAAAAGCTATAAATATATAGTCCAAAAGGCTAATAACGTAAAGCAACAAACAACTCGATGACATTCCAAGTCTTTCCGAATTTTTCTAAATTGTGACAGATAATTAGTAGAAACATGGTTTGAACTGTTTCTAAAAATTATCATATACATAATTAGAAACAGTTAGGCACTTAGACGTCAACAATGTCAAAATTTGAAATAATTAATTGGAAGAAACAGAGGTTCAAAAGTCAACAATGTCAATAGTTTCATACATAATTGGTAGAAGCAGAAATTCAAAAGTCAATAATGTCAATATTTTGACAGATAGGCAATTGGTAGAAATAGAAGTTTAAAAGTCAACAATGCCAATAGTTTCATAGATAATTGGTAGAAGCAGAGGTTCAAAAGTCAACAATGTCAATAGTTTCATAGATAATTGGTAGAAGCAGCGATTCAAAGGTCAATAATGTCAATATTTTGACAGATAATTGGTAGAAACAGCTGGAAAGACAGAATCGGGCTGTATTTCGCTTTACGTGGAGTTCGCCTGCTGAATGACTCATTAAAAATTGTGACAAGGATATTTATTACTCCCCGGGCCACACTACACTTTCCACCCAGTCCAGAAAACTCGAGACTCTCGTATACACTGCCGGCTGTCCGGGCGCGGCGCACTCACGACCGAACGACACGATGCCGACCAAATAGAATATGCATTGGTTTTCAGTTGATGCCACTTGAAGCGGTGAACCGGAGTCGCCCTGCAAAAGTTTTACAAATTAATTCTCTGATATTGAATACCACGTGTTTTTAACACTGAAACACAAACATTTTGGTTGAAACTAATGTGGAAAATAAAATTTTATCTACTCTTGTACCTCAATCTGTTATCTAATTCGCTTTTTTTACTTCTGAATCAAAATTCTATTGTCATTGGTACACGCTACCGAAGTTCTGTACAAGAACTAGGTATAATAAGTTTTAAAACAAGAACGTGGTATTTTTGCTAATTAAAATAGCAGATAAGATTCTACTCAAACGCTTTACTGTATCCTGCTTGGTTAAATTGGTCTAAAGGTCTTGCAACGGGCCATAAGTCTTCATAAAAAAAATATTAGTTAAAATATAAGCGGTACTTGGCCACTTCCATTCTAACTCTTTGGTTTTTTGTTTTGTAGCGTTTGTTTGGCTTTCTCTTGAGTTTGTTGTCAGGGATTGCTAACAAAATATACCTATATTAAATTAGCTGTATTTAATTATTTTATTTACTTGTGGAAAAAGTATTGCACGCAATCTTTACATAATTAGGTCTCCCTTAATAGGAAATCCCTTAATATTAAACTATTATTGTTTATATTAGTGATAATCATATTATCCCTTCACATTTTTATGTATCAACATAAAAGAATATTACAATGTGAAGGAAACGGAAATAAAAAAAGAATAGGAAACATGATTAGGAGAGCTAAGTTTGGAAGGAATTAATATGTATGTAAGAAATATTATAATTTAAAAATATATACATAAATTTCACGAAATAAATACAAGGACTAAATTTTTAATATCATTAATAATAATAAATGAATGTAATAAATTATAATAGAGAATAGGATACATAAGTAGGCATGACACACGGGTAGGTAAAGGAACATGTAAAGATAGGACTTGTTGGAGGAAGAAGGTTTTTTTAGCTTGAGCGACACTAGCTGCCAATGTCAACACTGCCGAAATAACGCAGCCAGTGCTTATAGTCTAAGAGCCTTCGATATCATTGTAGATTTAATTGCTCGGGCAGAATACTGAACAGTTCGCAATATTATCAAGGTCTTTGAAAATACCTGGCAAGTGTCCTTCCCTCCTCTCAGCTCGCCAGCACACAGCTGCGAAGGCACAAATCCATTCCAGTTTCTGTTTTTGCTATTAGCAAGGAGCCTGTCACAGTAATCGTTATTCAGTAAGGATAGAGATACTTTTTGTAGGTCCTTTGACGTTTCTTTTGTTCCTGGAATATGACAGACAAAAAAATTAAACAAATACATTGATTACCTTTTTTTTCATTAAAATGCAAGTGCGCATTTCTTTCTTTATTTTTAGCGCACATACTCATGGCCCCGCACTAGGAAAACCCTGTCTCGCGGGTGCCACGGACATAGACAACCACAAATTACACCCAAACTCACGAGAGAAATAAATGTAGGCTATACAAATATTTCTCTCGGCCCGCGAATCGAACCCGGGACTCCTGCGTGGCAGTTCAGCATGGTAACCGTTCAGCCACGGAGGCAGTCATTTGACCTCCTTCTCACTTGATGGAAAGTGACGATGGAGCATGTACGCTAAGTAATGCCTATTCACTTCCGCCTTGAAAACCCAAGTTATACCGTCCAGGGAACAAGTCTACAGGCAAGAAATTCCAATCCATAGCCGTTCGCCATATAAATGTGGAAGCGAAACGCTTTGTGTGAATCCTTGGAATATCCACAACGTAGGGGTAGAACCCCAGCTGACGTCTGATCCCCTGATGATGGAAAGGGTAAGACGGCGTGATATATCCCGTAGAATACCGATAACTAATTCAGAGTCACCTATAAGCCTCATAGCATGCTTTTCTAATAAATCCAAGGTGGAAACCTGAGGCCAAGAAGCATGCGTACAACGTCCCCGACTTTAGTTATCCGTCGAATACGCTCATTCGGTATCCGAGTAATATTATTTTTTAACACCCTTGCTCGTAAAGCTGATGTAATTCCACCGGTTTTAAATATGTAAAGCGGGTCATAAAAAACGCGTGTTAACTATTTGCTTTGGTAACCCAAAGCAAATAGTTAAGTTATAGTCCATACAAATTCCATAACAGTATTATTTGCCATTTCAAATATGGAACTGATCGCCGCCGCACGACTCCAGCTAGTGAGCAGCGCGCTGTTGCTATTCAAATTTCGAACAAATCGCCGCGCGGCGCCAGTCAGTAGGCAGTTCTGTTAAAATGGCGGGAAAGCAACAGAGTGCATTCACAGATTGAGTTTATTTAAAAAAAAAAAACAGTTTATTTGGTACTTTAAAAACTTATTAAAAATGAACAAAATATAAAATGTTTTTTTTCTGTTTCCTCGCAAATGTGTTATAAAACGTCGTACGATATACGTGCGTATTGGTTATAACACGCTCGGCTCAATTAAGCCCTCGCCTTCGGCTCGGGCTCAAAACTAAAACTCCGCCTCGCATGTTATAACCATCTTTACGCACTAATATCGTAATGTACTATAACATTACTCTTTCCATTACCCTCTGTGCGATTCGTAAGTTCTCTGCGGACATCTTCGTCAGGGTCCATAATTCCATATCTATTACAAATTTCGATGTAAATAATCTTTTTTAGATGAATGAAGCCGTGGTAGCCTAATGGTTTGACCTACTGCCTCTCAAGCAGAAGGTCGTGGGTTCGAATCCGGTCTCGCACCTCGTGAGTTTCTCGAAATTTATGTGCGAAATTTTATTTGAAATTTATCATGAGGTTTTCGGTGAAGGAAAACATCGTGATGAAAAAGTTGCACGTTGAAGAAGGGTCACAAACCTCGGAAAACTTGTGAAGTCCCCAACCCGCATTGGGCCAGCGTGGCGGACTATGGCCTAAAACCTCGTCTGAAAGCAGACCCGTGCCCAGCGGTGGGACATATATGTAAATGGGTTGATGATGAGTCTTTTTTAGACGAAAGAGAGGTAACTCCATACAATACCCACCTTGCAATCCTATAGACTCTTTTAGATATAAATAATTACAATAATAACGCACACACTCAACAAAACCCCGCACTAGGGAAACGCTGTGTTGCGGGTGCTATGGACACACACATAGGCAACCACAAATTACACCCAAACTCACGAGAGAACTAAATGTAGGTCATACAAATATTTCTCCCGACCCGGGAATCGAACCTGGGACCTCTGCGTGGCAGTCCGCCATGGTAACCGTTCGGCCACGGAGGCAGTGATAATACCAAAAATGAAAATCGATTAAAGTGTATACGATAACGAGTTTTTGTACAGATTCATTTCAAGGTGATTTTAAAGTGAATCGATTCAATAGAAAGGCGAAATATATAAGCAAGTAGTTTATTACATTTTTGTAACAATATCATTACATTTGAACTCTATTTATAAAAACTCGATTTATAATTGTTTAGTTGTAAATAGTTTTTGTCCTCAATTTCGGACGTTAATGGGCTTTAACCCGATTAAATCCTGGCGTTAACAAAATCATAGTACAGGGAATTAACTAGTTTTTTGGTAATATGTGTGGTCTCGGCACATTATATCATTATGAAACGCATACGTGTAGTAATACTTACTGACATTAGTAACCCCCCACCCTGTAGCAATGGCCTTTTTATATTCCGAGACATCATGTTTGTTCCACAAACAGGCCGGCCTGATGTTTTCCTCGAAGTCCACATCTGTAGCGAGTTCCAGAAGAGCTATGTCGTTGTAGCGAATCGGTGATTTGTAATTGGGGTGGAGAATTATTTTTCTGATCGCGACCTAAAAGAAATTAACCGGTTTCTGTTTAGAGACACACTCGCGTCTTTCGAGGGTCAGCGTCTTGCCAACCCAACTTTAGGCACTATTCAGCAGTCGCTCAGAAATGGCGTCCTGCTGGCGTTTCGTTGCCGCCACGTGGATGTCATGGATGTAAGAAAAAAGACGGCGCTACCCTCGTGATTCAAATATTGAATCCTAAGCGTAACGAGGGTTTCAAGACCCGAGACGCAAAACAACTTTGCTGACGAGCGAAACACAAATTTTTACTATAGCGAGGAAAATGGTAGACGAAAGAAGATGAATAATAATAATAATACAGGAGATGTTGAATTTTGCGCATTAAAAGTACCAAATTCGTTTTAGCGGAATAACTCTAAAACTAAAGGGATTAAAAAAATCCGTAGGGACAGTTGTCGATCATGCATAAATATAATTAATTATCTAATTTTTGTCCTAATAACCTGTAGCATTTCGAGGATAAATCGAAAAAATGTGAAAATTAGAGGTAATTTCGTGATTTTTATCTGTCGAGGAAACTTTATTGTTTTGTGTTTCTGCTCAATGTCTATGCTTGAATATATCGTGTAGTTACTCGTACAATATTTTATTTTTAACTTTAAAGTGGATATACCCCTCTACAACCAAATCGAAGATTAGGAATTTTTCCTCTGCTCCCTCTTAATGTCATTTGGTACTCTGTTATAAATTCTAACACACCATATATATGGTGTATTAGGTACCATAGGTACTTCAAAAGAGTATGCATAATAATTGTAGCAATTGCGGCGTCATTAAAGACGTTTGCCACGTTTTGATGGAATGTGTTCGGACCTAGAGACTCAGGAGATAGTTGGGCAGTGTGGCCAGCACACGACAGACCGGATGCTGTAACAGTATATTGGCCGTTCTTTCGTCGAACGAAGCCAAAATACTGAAAAAAATCTATTTTTCTCAAACATGCTCGGAACCGTTTGCATTCAGGCCACCCGGCAAAGCCTCGTGGCCTAAACACGGTACTCGATTTTAAGAACCCTCATTAACTTAGATATATTAATTTAGGAGCATTACGGAGCACATTACCATCTACTTATACGGTAAAGCTCTTTAAATTTAGACAAAAATATCTTTATCTTCAGACATAATTCCAGAACTTACCTCTACAGGATTGGCTCCATCTCTAACAGCAGGATCAATATTTTGATCCCCCAATCTGACAATGACAGGCGCTGGATTCTGTTGCCTAGTATCTCTGGTGCAGTGTGCAGCTGTGAGAACGAACCGTGGACTTATAAGACTGCCGCCGCAACTGAAGGTATATCCACCTGAGGAGTCTGACCAGCCAATTGCTGCCTGCAAAATAATTCAAAACCAATATTTGATTTAATTATTAATACAAAGATCGAGCACTTACAAAAATTCCTTCAACCCGGCCGGATTCGAACCGACGTCTCCTAGCAAAACCGTGTCAGACGCTATGCCAACTTTTTTATGTGCTTGTTGTCGGATCCTTGTATTTGGTTTCCAACGACTTTTTAGCCTTAGCGACACGTACGAAAAAGCTATGAAAGTATTGTGTCATATTTGTTTAAAGTTGTCGAACTAGGAGCAGGAGGACATCGTGTCTGAGCTTAACATTGTCGGAGAAATCAAGTCCGCAAGACTCCGTTAGTTCGGATACCTCGAAAGGATGCCAGCTCATAGGGCGGTGAAAAGGGCCTACATGGGATGTCCTAGTTGTCGATGACCGTTTGGTCGGTCCAAATACTGATAGAGGAATGAATTAGAGAAAGACCTGGAAGTTTACCACGAAATACGATACTAAGTGATTGCGTACGCAATGAAGCTCATACGCACTACATATGTCAGTTTATCGAGTATATAACTTGAGATAGAGACGAAATAAGGGCCATCCTTCCATGGCAGCTCATTAAGCAAATGGGTCTTATATAGCTATTAGGTAAATATCAACTCAAGTTTGCACTGAAATCACAAATTAGAAGCTGAAATAGGATAGCGCCAACAAGTGACCTGTGTATACGTCTCCTTTTATTCCAAAAATATGATGTATTTATTGTAATAAAGATAATATCTCTAACAATGTGGGGTTGTTCCGTTCGGTGGTGTAGGAAAAATAGCATGACATCTAATTACAAAACAAACGGAATCACGTTTCATCGGTAATTAAAAATTCAATACGTAATTAAATAAGTCAAATTCGATACGAAAGCTGTGATTTGATGTTTCGGGGTAAGGACTTATGTCAAATCACGATCTTTTTGTGTTTCGTGGTAGCCTCCGGTCCGATACGAAGCTAAACGGTTGCTTCGTATTTCATGGACCTTCTGTTTGTATCCGAGACGTGTCTAATGTCAATCTCAAAAAAGTAACAAACCAAAATCGTTTTCCCAAAGATTTACCTTCGGATTTATTTAGTTTTCTTACTATTTGTCATTTTCTATTCAAATTACAAGATATAAATCGGTACCTCACACGTAAGTTGTTGTTTTTCACTTAAATGTATCCTTTTTATGTATATTATATGTTCCAAATTTAGAAGAAAAAAATCACATAAGTATTACTATAGTGTTTTGTTTACTTCAAAACATGAACCTATAATATACGAGTACATACAAAAAGGTTAAATTTAAAATAAAAACTCCAATTCTTTCCTATGATTAATCACAGTTGTCACAAGAACAGTGTAATAATTTACATTTTGATTATTTCTACCGATAAAAGTTTTAAAAAAATAAAAAAATATTTTCTATCGGTGTAATTCATCATAAAAAGTCATTGACTTACAATTATATGGACGTGTCGGGTCCGCGCTAAAAAGTGTCCGAACTTATAGGGCGTTAAAATCGTATACAGAGCGTCATTCACGCTTTAGTCTTCGTTTGTTCGACTGACAGCGAAGCAAGCAAAATTAGACAGTACTGCGATGACATTACAATATAAATTCAACGTTTTAGCTTTTTCATATTCCTTTACATGTCACTACGTTTAAATGGGTTGACTTGGGACATTTTTTTCGTGGTATTTGTATTAGACCCGTCGTTCACTTATTTGTAAGTCAATGTAAAAAGTGTAGAAAATCAAAATCAAAGTTATTAATATGTTGTTAGTTGTTCTTTATAATTTTTGTTTTTATGTTTTCTTAAAAATGTTTGAACTTTCTAATTACCGTATCCATGGCTAATTAGATCTAATTACCGTTTCCATAAATTATTTGTGTCTTAATAACTTCAAAACTACTTTGTCTATTCTAATGCCATTTAGATATATTGATAGTTAAGCTTAAAGTTTTCGTATTTCATTGTTATTGGGTAATAATAGGCTAGAAAAAATAATGGGTACGGTAATTAGGCTAAGAACACCAAATGTGAGAATGACCATAAAAATGTCAGATACGGCAGCGAGCGAGATGTTTGATGACGAGGTCAAAAGGTCGTACCATATGTGGGAATTCTCCCAATGAAGCTTTCTCTCCCCCAACAACAAGTTCCACTCCTATGTAATTACATTTGGGCGCTGATAAGGACATCGGGTCAGGATTAGGAACCAGAGCAAAGAAGTTCACTGTCTGGACCACAGAACGGCTGTATTCTTCGCATTCTGAAAGATAGAATGATAGAAAGTAGATGAATAGATGATATGGGCTGTTGTACAAGTAAATAATAAAGGGAAGTATTAAAATAATATGTATTATATGTATATATTTAACATAGAAAACATAAAAATTATAGTTATTAATACAAAGTCGAACACATAGAAAAAAATGCTTCGATCCGGCCAGATTCGAACCGACGTGTCGTAGCAAACCGTGCCAGATCCTATGCCATCTAAGACACGAATTTTTCTATGTCCTTGTTGTCGGATCTTTTTATTTGGCTTTTCAATTACTTTTTAGTCGTAGAGCCATCTATGAGAAATCATTGAAAGTATTTCGTGACCTAGTTAGGTGGTACCTTTACAGTTACCAAACCTGGCTAGAGATGTCGCTATTAACTGTAATTAAATTTTTATTGAATGGCATTAATAATGTATTAATAATTATAACAAACTAGTTGAGTAATTTCACAAAAATAATTGAATTTCATGATGGTGAAACATTCTCAAATTCAATAAAAAAATTAAAAAAATCATGCTATATTTAGGCAATGCGATGGATCCCAACACTTCCCAACCTAACTGCAAGTTTTTGACGGCTTTTTAATACCCAGTGGCCTGGTGGTAAGCGACACACCTGTCCATAACAGTTGCAGTGCCACTCAGAGCTATAAATCTAAGATGTCGATCTGAAAGTTATTCCAATTGCAGTACACATGTTATATTTAAGAATGGAATACATATACATATTTGAACCTTGATCCCCACACTAGGCCTCCACGCCTGTCTCGTGGGAAGCAAAGCAGGTAATTAACCGAATAACAAAGCGGCTTATAGCAACAAGAATTAAGTTAAAAAGATCGAACACTCAGAAAAAATCCTTGGATCCGGCCGGATTCGAACCGACGTCGTTTAGCATACCGTGCCAGACGCTGTACCAAGTAAGCCACGGAACGAACCAGCGGACCTCACGAATTTTGAAATTGTCGTGTTTTTGTATTTGGTTTTTAATATGAAATAAATAATTTAATAAAAAATAAATATAATTTAAGTTACTTACACAATCTAACAAAAGGTATATTACAGTTTATGCTGCATGTTTATGCGAGTAGGTATTTGTGTGTGTGTGTGTGTGTGTGTGTGTGTGTGTGTGTGTGTATGTGAACGAGACCGAATATAATTCTTAAATGTAAGATGTGTATGTTCTGTGTACTCAATTATTATTGAAATACAAAATTGTTGTATTCCAATTGAAATCCCTTATGTCTCAGGGTGACGGGCGCAATGGCAGTTCCCCTCAGATCTTTACGATTTAAAACTCTGAGTGGCACTACACCTGTTATGGACAGGCGTGTAGCTTACCATCAGGCGCACGACTTGTTCATCCCGTCACTTTATATTATATATATATATAAATAAAAAAAAATATTTTGTATAATATGATTTTCAAACTTACTTCTTTCACTGACTCGTTTTTGGTCGGTTTGTTGGTTTGGTGGCAAATTTCCCCATACGGGCGACCTGGAATCAACGTTCTAGATTAATAAAAAATGAATAAAATAAAATGCATTTATTTCGGACTACAACAAGATCCATAAAAATGTTAGTATTACAACAAAAACTTAAATGAATGTGTTAGTCATCATATCAGCCGGAAGACGTCCACTGCTGAACGTAGGCTTCCGCCAAAATTTGCCAGACTAGCCGGTTGGACGCGACGTGCATTCATCAGTTACCCGTCGCCCATACCAGGCCATCAGGTCAGGTTCTTGAATGGAGACCACGAAACGGAAGGCGTATGGTGAGACGGCCCCCTACTAGATGGACTATGTTAGTACGTAAACTTAAATGTAGGGAGGACCAGTGCCTTAGCAGTCCACTGTCCCATCCATGTGCCACAACTGTCAAGAGTTTGTTACAGCTGGCGCGCACCCTACCCATTGTCACGGCGCAGTGGCTAGCGTGGAAGCCGTCAATGCTAGCATCCGCGAACATCCCGGACGCACTACAGTGCCGCTGCAGCCGCAACAGAACCCTGAACGCTACTTTTGTGTGTATACCAGTAAGCTTTAATAAAGAAGTAAAGACAGATATTTAAAAAAAAGTCATAAATTCACAACCTAAAGATCAGCAAAAATTACAAAAATAAAATCTATTGATTTTATTGAATATCATGATTCTTTTGAAGTTACAAGTGACGGGACAAATAAATCACTCGCCTGGTGGTAAGTGACACGCCTGTCCATTGCAATTGCAATGCCTATCAGAGTTTTGAATCGTAAAGATCTGAGGGGCACTGCCCTGCGCCTGTCACCATGAGACATAAGTTGAAAAGTCCAATTTCATCAGCACCTTTATACCCTTCAAAACGAAATGCATGCACAAAACGTGAGCATTAGCTCTGTGTGACGTAGTGCGGTAACGCTTTTATTAGGGTGGCTAAATGGGGGATTATTGGATTTCTCCAACTTTCCGTTAACCGATTGCAATAAAACTTGGCAAATATATCGCACTGTTAATCCAATAGTGTATTAACTCAAAAAGTGTATTTTCTTATTTATAGACGAAAAACCAATTAACTACTCTACTACTAATAAATAATTGTGTTTATTAAATTATTTTAATTCGTTGAAGAACTAAAATAATTTCAATCACGCAAAACACATCCACAATTATAATTATTAATACAAAGATCGAACACTCAGAAAAAATTCCTTCGATCCGGTCGGATTCGAACCGACGTCTTCTTGCATACCGTGGCAGACGCTATACCAACTAAGCCACGGAACGAACCAACGGACCTCACGAATTCCTCTATGTGCTTGCGTCGTGTCTTTGTACTTGGTCTTTCAACAACTTTTTAGTCGTAGCGCCATCTATGAGAAATCTATTACAGATTTATCACCCAGTTAGTACCTTTACAGCTACCAGTCCTGGCGAGAGATGTCGCTATTCACTGTATTAATTTATAATAATAATAATAACGTACACACTCAACATAGCCCCGCACTAGGGAAACCCTGTGTCGCGGATGCCATGGACACACATAGACAACCACAAATTACACCCAAACTCACGAGAGAAATAAATGTAGGCCATACAAATATTTCTGCCGGCCCGGGAATCGAACCTGGGACCTCTGCGTGGCAGTCCGGCATGGTTACCGTTCGACCACGGAGGCAGTTTTAATAATAAATAAATTATAAATTTTTAATAATAATAAATTTTAGTAATTAAATTTTTATTGAATTGATATTCAATTATTTTTTGTGAACACTAGTTTGTTATAATTATTAATACAAAGATCGAACACTCAGAAAAAATTCCTTCGATCCGGTCGGATTCGAACCGACGTCTTCTTGCATACTTCTTGCTTGTACTTACACGCAAGAATAAAAATTGATGAGGTGTAAATTCAGAACGCATCCAAGGATAAAATTTTTCTTTTAATGAAAATAATTGATGATGTGTATGCCTGTGTCGTATGGTCACCTTTATACGAGGTTCACTCTAAACGTTTGGAAAGCGTACAGAACAGAGCTCTCAAAATAGTAAGTTATTGATCACACGTGAGTCGCAAATTGTCGCGCTACGTAGAGAGATTATCACATTTTAAGGTCATGTCCTTGAATTCTAGACGTAGGGTACAGGATCTTCTACATTTACATAAATTACTTCACGGCAGCTTTAAATCCTCAACGCTTCTGTCCCATATTAATTTTAACATCAAGTGCATTCCACGACGCCTTGCTAGACCATTCGTATTGAATGTTTATACTAATAATACTTCTTTTTACAACCCTTTGACGAGAATGTGTCGGGCCTACAATGACCTTATGGCTGACCCTGGCGATGATTTAGGGATGGATATATTTGATGGTAATGTTAAAAGACTTCGCAATCGAATCCACAACCACCACGGTTTCTCTCTTTCATGGTTATAGTCATAGTAATTCTATTTTATTTAAGGTTACAGTTTTATTTATGCCTAAGTAATTTATATTAATTTACAAACAATTTATAATTCAAAGAAAATTGTTTACTCATAATTGGTCATGCTGTATGTACATGTTTAGGTTTACATTCTATAGTAATGTTTAAGCTTTTGTTAAGGAGTGAATGTAAACTGTTTTGTACATCTAATAAATAAATAAATAAATAAATTTATATTTCAATGGTTTTTCTTTCATCCACCTCCACATCCTCGCTGTAGTGAGGTGAGAAAAGTTGTGTTTCGCTCGGCAGCAAAGTTGTTTAGCGTCTCGTGCCTTGAAACCCGCGCTACGCTTAGGAATCTATTTTTCAACCCACGAGCGAACTTGCTCAATACAAGCACTGGCGTCGAACAACAACTTTGCAGCCTTGCACAACAATTAACTGATAGAACTTCGCAAACTTCGCAAACTTCGCAAATATGATAAAGGTCTATCCACACATATCCGGGACGTGCCCGGGACGTGGTATTTTGTCTGAACTCGAACACATGTCCGTGTCTGGCACGCCCAGCACGCACGCCCCGTCCACGTCGCAGGCACGGCCCTGGCGTGTGTGGATAATACTGAAAATATTGTATGCCACACGGGCGGAATAGCAATTATAAACATTCGGGCCAATTTGAATATCCTTCTGTTCGTAATTACCTATAATGTTTTATAGTGTATTAAATTAAAATTTAAATTATATACTGACTCCGTTTGAGGAGCTCTAGGCGGTGTCTGGAAAATATTCCCTCCATCTCTACAGCAGACTAAAGCTCCGGTGAGTGTGTACGAGCAGAACGTTGGTCGAATGCCGTTTTGCCTGAAAACATACAAAAATAAAATAATTAAAAAAAAAATCGGTCGGATTATATATTTTGGCTTAAAGCCATATATATAGCTATTCTTCATTATTTTTAATTAGAGATCCGCACTAGCGTGTTTCAAGCGTCAGCTTCTTGCTAACGTACACAGCGTCGACATGACGACGGCGGGAGATTATATTGCAATTATGACAAATATATATATATATATATATATATATATATATATATAATTTATATATCGCACTGCTATTACACTAGTGTTATAACTCAAAATATGTGAAAAATAAGATTATACCGTTATTATTATTAATATGAGCCTATACTGTCCCACTGCTGAGCAAAGGGCTCCCTCCCCTCTCTCCACATCTCTCTGTTTAGCGCCATACCAAGATTATATAATTGTTGAACGTAAAATTTGATTCTCTACACGACAATAAAACCATCGTTAGAAAATTGTAAAAAACAACTAAAAGTTATGTACTTAATTCAAAATGAGACACGCTTTATGTGAGCCAGTTCTGGCCAAAATTGTCCTTATACAAAAATATGAAACTATTTTTTCTCTTTTATTTTTAAATGTGTATATTTCGCAAGTAGGAAATAACTTATACATAAATTTACACAGATTTTTCACGGGAAGCGAGTAATTCGTTTTTCGTCGATTCTGAGAAAATACACTTTTTGAGTTAATACACTATTGTATTGACAGTGCGAATTACGTATAATGTGGTGTGTGGAGATCTTTGCTGAAGCGCGCGTAGATTGCTTCCATGCAACACATTATAATTTATTTTTTATTCTTATTTTTAATTTAAATTTTATTTTTGAATGTAATTGTATGTATGATCCATGTTGGTCGAAATAAATGATTTATTATTATTTATAATTGCCAGATAATTATCGTGGTAATTGTAAAATTAAGTACAAATCTCGATAATTTTGGACCGTGTTTGCAACTTACTGAAAGTCTATTTGTGCAGACTCGCAAGATTCTGCGCGTACACATTTCCCCATGCTGTATGTGTACTCGAGGATACAACTGTCGCCTTCTGTAAAGTTTATAATAGACGGTTTTACGGAATGGAATTATATCTATCTACCAAGTTTTATTGAAATCGGTTACCGGAAAGTGCGCGAACCGGATTCATCCCCTAGTTTGCCACCCTTACAGGTGGAAATTTTCCTTAAATTTAAATGGGACCAATATCGTGGTACCCTCTTTCCAACATACACAAATAAAACAGTCGAATTGAGAATCTCCTCCTATCTTTGAAGTCGGTTAAAATAAGACCTTTAGAGGGAGAAACTAAATTTTGAAAGTTCCTGGGCATACTCTCTTAAAGTGTGTGCATTATACATATAGAGACATGTCGAACGTCGTCGTTTTCAGTAGAACATGTTTTTACGACGATGAGGTTTTAACGACTGATTTAAAATTAAAATTCAATTTTAGTTGTAATGTAACTTAAAGTTCAAAAATTTAATTTAAAAAAGGACGTTAATATTTTAACCTTCTAGCGGTCACGCGCGGTCTCAAAGACCGCAGCGACCTTATTCAAAAACTATAAAAGTATAAACAATAGACGGTTGCGCGATCTTGATATCCTCGAGGTGGTGAGGTTCTTCCCCTTAGTAACCCTGTGACATTCATCGCAAGCGTACACGTGTCTTTATTTGTGTTTGCGGTTTCAAATTCCGCGTGCGACCGGTCGTGTTCCAAAAAAAATTACATGATAATTTAATATGATAATTTTGATTAATCTCGATAATAATTTATTATATTGTGCCTATTAACGATTACCATAGAAAATTTCGTCGCTTTTTAGTTTTAACGTTGATTTTTGTCATATGACTAAAATTTTGTATTTTTGTAGACTGTTAAACTAATTAGTACAAATTAAAAATATAATAAGTTTTTTTTATTTACTCATTTATATGTACGGATAAACTTATTTTTATCATGTGCTTACACAACGTCGTCATGAAAATATTCATTTGGTCTTCTCAAAGTAAACGCGTAAAGTTACCGCACGCGACTGCTTATGTTCGGCGCAAGAGTGCGACCACCGGAAGGTTAAAATAGTCGTGAAAACTTAAAACATGCTCTCCTGAAAAGTTTTTCGAAATGTCGCTTTCGCCCTGGCTATAAAACACAGACGACACATATTGCTAAATAAATTTGATTAGGAAAACTAACTTGTTTACCATCAAATGTTGACTCTGTACCGTATAATACGCTGGTACAAAACATCACGCGAGGCTATTGTATACCAGTATAAACAGCTCTTTATAAACGTAATTTTGCTATGACCATTACCGGTCAACTTATACTGGAAATCCATTATAACCAAAACTGCAAACGTGTGTACTTAGGTACCTATACGACTTATACTTACGTAGAATAAAAAATGACTCACCATTCTTCTGAGCTGTGGCGATGTGTAGTGCGAGCAGGAAAATTGATATTTTAATCATCATGTTTTCGATACGTAGTCTTTCCGGTTTTATAATAGAGGTGGCGATTGTTCTGATTTCATAGTGAGCTTGTACTGGAAAGGAAACAAATATGTATTATATTTAGTAGCAGTAGAGACTCCTTATGAACGAGTTCGTCGCAAGCAGTAATGTGATCATTACTGCGTTCCGGTTTAGAAGGGTAAGGGTGTTGGTGAAATTACAGGCACTTGGGACTTGTCAACTTATGTCTCAGGGTGACGGGCGCTGTGGCAGTGTGTGGACACTGCCACAGCGCCCGTCATTGTCAGTCTGCAGTCAGTTGCAGTGTCATTCAGAGCTTTGGATGTTGTGGAACATCCAAAGCTCTGAATGACACTGCAACTGTAATGGATAGTATTAAAATTATTACACTAGTGTGATAATAAAGCCCATTGCTTGGGGCTTTACAGGAAACCGGGTACTACCCCCTTTCTTACATCGACTGTATATGTAACATCCCCTCAATGTTCAATTTGTTCTTCTAAGTGACTTTTACTTTAAAACCGATATGTATTAAGTCCATATCTCCAAAGTGTGATTTAAAAAATTTTACGACGAAAAATAACCGAACTTTTAAGAGAACCCCCACACTAGCGTCTTGCTAACGCACGCACAGCAACACGACACGTCCGCGTGGCGGCGATTGTCGCCACGCCAGCGCGGTGTAGGCCCGATGTTTGGCACTATTTAGAGGGTCTACTCCGACATCAACAGATTACTGTCAAATAAGTAATATTCGACTAAATGTAAAGAACGGGAGTAGACCCCCAGCAGTCGCTCACTGATGCTGCGTTGGCGTAGCGCCGCCACCGCTCGGATGTCGTGTCGAGACGCCGTGCGTACGTTGGCAAGACTCCGACTCTCGAAAGATGGTAGTGTGGGGGGTCTCTTAATAGAAAGATCGAACACTTAGAAAAAAATACCTAGCAAATTTCAAAAGTAAAAAAAAATTGAAAAGTTAAGAAAAATTCGCAAGTTCCGCTGGTTCGTTCCGTGGCATGGTTGGTGTAGCGTTTAACACAGTTTACTAGAAGACGTTGGTTGCATTCCAGTCCAACTGAATCGAAGGAATTATTTCTAATTGTCCGATTTTTGTGTTAATAATTGTAACAAACTAGTGGAATGTTATGATGGTGAAATATTCTGACATTCAATAAAACTTTTTTATATTTAAGGTAGAGAGTTATATACAAAAATAAAATTAATTTAGAAAAAAATTCGAAAATAAATATATTTAAATTGTTACTTTGTGACGAGACGTTGGAAAACGGCCGGGTAATACGAAAGAAGCCGGATAAACGGTAAAGACGATGTCGCTTATTCCAAGTAAAGATCAAAAGAGATATAATCGCACGATTAGTGTAATAAGGCTACATCTGCAAAATCACAACTTTTTAGGAGGTTTAAATTTTTTACGAACTAAATTTTTAGCTTAAGAATGAATTTTTTCCAAACGAAAACAAAGCCATTTGAAAAGTGTATAATATACGTGTTCCATTTAGTCCTATTGCAAAGCACCTATTGAATATATAGAATATAGCCATTTACTTATAAATAAATGGACGACGGGTCTAATACAAAAACCACGAAAAAAATATCCCAAGTCAACCTATTTAAGCGTAGTGACATGTAAAGGAATATGAAAAAGCTAAAACGTTGAATTTAAATTGTAATGTCATCGCAGTACTGTCTAATTTTGCTTGCTTCGCTGTCAGTCGAACAAACGAAGAATAAAGCGTGAATGACGCTCTGAATACGAATTTAACGCCCTATAAGTTCGGACACTTTTTAGCGCGGACCCGACGTCCATATAATTGTAAGTCAGTGAGTTGATATAAAAAATAATCGTTGGTATATGTAAAACACCCATTGAATACAGCGGTTAAATTTCGAGGTAAGTTTGTATTTTTTTTCTATCGTGAAAGTTTTTAGGAATCGTGTTTTCGCACCGTGCAGTAATAAAAAATCATCAATTTTACTGTATATTCTTTCCAAAGTGGTTGATTAAACACTTTCACTGTTTTGTGGAATCAATCAAAGCCATTTGAGGTTGTAGAAAGTTGCAAAATTTCACATACGCATAATTTATTTTTTGTAGCTCATATTATGTTTATGACTTTCATTACTGACCTTCATATCCTGTATCTTAGAATAATAACGCATAGAATGATAGTTTCATATCAAACGAACTGTCACAAGTGAGGCAAAAATCAAATTCATGTAGGCTAGTTTTAGTAGTAGGTTCATTTTCGGTTTTAGTGAATATTTATATACAAATACAAGTTGAAACGCGTTACTTCCTTGTGGAATGTGATGTTAGTATCTATTTATGTTTGTCTGAAGTATTTTTACACTCATTTACCGCACATTCCGTCATTTTTAGCTAAAATTCTTGAGCTGTTCGCGGTGCAAGTTGACCTTGAGCACTGAAAGCCCGCCCGCTCGTGTAGGCCCTTTGGGCGCGCTTCAATTTGCCTCACTTAGCGTGTGTGGACTAGGCTTCTATGCGTTATTATTCTAAGTTCTGTTAAAATTGTCTCCAATCCGGGTGTTTGTGGTACCGTCGTTGTTTCCAATTTCCATAACACAAGTGCCTTAGTTACTTTGGGATCAGAGAAACGTATTATGTGATATTGTCTAATACAATGCATTTAATTATTATTATCAAGTATTATATTTAATACATAATACAGATATGTTTAATAAATTATATTATTGCAAAAGAAAATTAATATAAATGATTATTATGTTATTACATGTTTTTCTCAACCTTCACCTTAGGTCTTTAGTAAATAGAATAGGGTTGGAATTAGTTTAATTTATTAAGATTTTTCTCATTTTCTGTGGCCTTACAGGGTCCATAATTAAATTATGGTATGCAATAAAATATTGAGCATTGAAAGTATTTGAATCTTTTCCGGACTCCGATTGTACAATCTTTAAACCTTTCTACTGAAAAGTTGCCACATTCCCATAGGTGACCTTTTTACACTAAACGTGCGAACTTACATTACTATTCTATAAGAAATTTTAATATCGCTCCATTAAAGGTAGCAGAACGTCTCACGGCTATGCCACACGGAGGGAAAGTACCTTATATACCTTAGAAAATTTAACCGAAAGAAGTATTTAATTTTGATTTTAAAAACAATTCGAACTGCATTCAAAGGCTTTTAAGTTTTTTTTCATAATATCAAGTGACGGGACGAACAAGTCGTGCGTCTGATGGTAAGCTGTACGCCTGTCCATAACAGTTGCAGTGTCACTCAGAGCTTTAAATCGCGAAGATCTGAGGGGCACTGCCACTGCGCCCGTCAGCCTGAGACATAAGTTTTATTATTTATAGTTATATTTATTAATAATAACGCGCATACTCAACATAGCCCCGCACTGGGGAAGCCCTGTATCGCGGGTGCCATGGACACACACATAGACTACGACAAATTACATTCTAGCACAGTAGAGAAATAAATGTAGGCCATACAAATATTTCTCCCGGCCCCGGAATCGAACCCAGGACCTCTGCGTGGCAGTCCGGCGTGGTAGCCGTTCGGCTACGATAACAATTCGCAATTAATATTAACCTTAGAGCTAAGTTCAAACTCATGGTACCACGATTTCGTTTAACCAAGGCAAACGACTCTTTTATGGGGAACTGTATACGTTTTTACAATAAGATTCCGGAGCATATATTAAGATTATCTTGTCCTAAGTTTAAAAAAGACATTAAAAATATTTTATTTGAAAAGTCATATTACAAAATTGAAGTTGTGTTAGATAAAGATGTATGGAAAGATGGCTGTAGGTTCCACACAAATTTGATTCAAAGTGTATTCTATAGCATTTAAGTTTATTTGAAAAGAGCAATTCCTAGAGTTTCTTGCTCGTTCTATTCGAGGAATTCAGCGTAGTTAACGAGCATTAGCTTAAATTTGACGTTATCAAGTGTAAATTTATTTTACCTATGAACTAAATGAGTCGACTTGAGTTTTTATTTGGTTGAATATTACTTATTTTACAGTAACTGTTTAGGATGAATGTCGATCGGAAAACGGAGAGTACGGGGCCTGGCTTAGAAACAACTAACGCCACGTTAAAGGGGAACCGGCTTAATTCTACAGGTGTGGTTAGACACGAACGTATCAAAACGATTCCAGGTCAACAGTCGGTACAACCTCAAATGGCTTTGGTTGATCCCGCATGACAGTGAAAGTGTTGAAAAAAAATAGTAAAATTGAGGATATGCACTGATAAGGTGTGAAAACACGATTTCTTCAAATTTTCACGATAGAACAAAAATACAAACTTACCTCGAAATTTTACAAGAAAACCGTTGTATTAAAAAAAGCGACATTATAAAGGGTTATGTATACTCTGATCGTGTGACGTGTGATCGGTTGGTAGCAGAAACCTACCTTATAACCTAAATAACCTTCAATTTGTACACTTTGATCACGATATCAGTTGCACCTGCCCAATCGCTGTACGATTTATTGCAACCGATCGCGCGATTCGATTAAACTGAAAAATATTTCAAATAGTTTCCCAACAGATCACAATATTTTTGAAACAGTTTCATTTTTTTAATAAATTATTCCAATGCAAAGAAATGAGAACTTATTGAGTAATAATGTGATTTGTTGGGACTCCACTTAAAATATTTGTTCAGTTGAATCGAATGGCGCGATTGGTTGCCACAAATCGTACGGCAATTAAGCAGGTGAAACTGATATCGTGATCAAAGTATACACATTGAAGGTCATACCAGTTTCCACTACCAACCGACCACGCAATCAGAGTATACATACCCCTATAAAGTATGTAGGTATTTAGTAATATCAGCGTTGTTATAAACTAAGAAAATCATAAATTCATAATCAATGAGACATTATTGAGTTAGGCCGACAATAATAAAGTAAAATTGTGACAATGACATTGTCAAATTATTGCAAAATAAACCGGTTAATGTCCTATTAGAGCTTAGCGAAATTTTTTTTTTTGTTTCGTTTTTTTTCTTTCAACTGTGACATTGGCAAAATCATCAGTTCTCATATTGATGGAGCCATAAAAATAAAAAGTGAAGTGAACTAAATGTCTGTAAATTTAAAAGAATGAATTTTAGCACTGAGTCTTATAATTCTACCAATTTTAAGTACGAATAAAAGAAAATAATAAGTAGTGCTATGTAAATAACAATCCAAAATCATTCCTAGCGCCTTTCACAATTTATGCTGTTAAATATAGATATAATATATGTATTCTGGGCTGCGTTTTACAGTGATTCGATGAAATCGGATAAAAATCTGTTCTTTCAGTGTTTTTAACCTATAATATTGTGCTCAGAAGTACAAGTTTTGTAAGTAAATAAATAATAAAATTTATTACGTCACGTATTTATAACAGCTTCAAAGCAAGTGCTTGTATGAGATTAGGGATGTTCGAGCTCGATTTTAATATCGATGACGACGAAAAATCGCAATTTTCTGAAATGAAATTAATTTAATTAGGCAAAACATTCAACTAAAATATCAGTGCCAATTTACTATTTGAAAGTAACTCCCTACGTTCTTGGATTTTCACTGCACCCCTCGGTTACACCCTGTATATATCAATAGTGTTGATCGAATTTTGGACCATATATCTAGGGTCGGCGGACTAAAGCACATAGTCAAAATTCAACATCATTCATCTACCGGCTAAAGCAAATAAATTAAATTCATTTGTTACTTCATAAATTCGTAACTTTATTCTAGAACCGCCTTTTTTTAAATTAATCATTCTCTTCACATCTTCCAACACTATAAACAACACAAAAAATATGTAATTATATATTAATAAATGAAGCACTTTTTTGACTTATGTACACACGCCAGTATATCAAGCTTACACATTGACGTATCGTGTTCTGTTGCACGGAAGGCGATTTTCGAACAAAAATGTGTGGTCTGATGTGCCGTTGTCCGTACTTTAGTCCGCCGACCCTAGATATTCTCTAGCTGTACGTCCTTCAATTTACTATGTTTTAACCTCATTGATCAACTATTGGAAATATATAGCAAACCTGAAAATATAGACACTCGTAGACATATGGAAATAGATAGACGCCTAGCCTGTCCTGTACAATTAAATAGCGTCAACACTTCATGACATGAAATAAATTATATATATAAGAACAGGCGCTTGTCGCATTTGATTTCCATCAAAGGAAAGACATTAATGAAGAGGCTTGTAGGGTGGAACCTTTGCCTCCTAAAAAAACTGGGTGAATATTTACTTTTTAAAAATTATTAGGCGGGCTTTTGAAATACAACTACGGTCCTTACAATACGAAGAAACAAATAGTGATGAAGAAAGTTAGAATTATATCCCTTATTTTAAACCAAATTACAAAACACTTTATCCTGAAAATTTCACTAATTACTAATTCAAAGTATTTGTTTAAAGCGACAATAATGTGACTTAAATGAAAGTGAAAACATGAATATGGACTCCCGCCGCTTTTAAAGACCATTTAGAAAACCCAAACAAGAGAACTATTACCTATTTAAGAGAAAGTGGAAACATAATGCATTAGAACCACAATTACAATGAAAAATATTTAATGAGAATCCCGATAATTAAACGAAGACATGGCTCAAAGGACTGGTATCCAAGTCAAAACTCTTAATAAATAAAAATTAATAGATCACCATTAGATCCTCTTTGGTCTCTGTAGAAGCTGTGCCGAAAATAAAGGCAGGTTTTTGTAGTTATAGTTTATAAACAAAGTTTTATATTAAGTTTCGAATTGTTCATTGTTTATTTAAAGGCTCTATAACCAATGCTCAATAAATACATATTAACTAAAAGCTGAGATTGTATTACATCAAGAGAATGCCAAGGAAAAACATCGTTCAACGCGTTCATTAATCAAGAATATTTTGACCAAAAAATATGTTTTTAAGTTATAATTAAATAAAATTCTTGTAACAGTGAAAAATAACATCTAACTTACACGAGTAGCATCCTTTATCGTCACAACACAAATAAACAACAAGGAAAACGAAACTAGAAAATATTTGAACAAAATTTGCAAGTTGAATAACTTGAAATGTAAAAATATGAATTTAAATTACCTATCTTTTTCCCAGTTCGAGAAATAAGAGGTACACAATTACTTGCATATAAAAAAAAACAAAATAAAAATCGCTTTATGTATGTTGTACGTGTAAACAGAATTAGAGACGTAGCTACACTGACCAAAGGAACAGGTATTTTAATGAGATGAATACAAATATACCTGTTTTGCAAAACAAGTGGTACTCAAAGTGTTCATGACGCTGAATACCGCCAATTAAGCTTCACTTCAACGCGTTTTTAGCAAGATCTGCAGGGCTAAAAAGGCCGCATTTGCAGAATCATAATATAATTAATTGACTATTATACTATAGTGAAACAAAAACTTTATACTAAAGGTTATTATACAACTCCTGCGTACTTGGATGACAAAAATCCGTGGTAGTAACCCGTTTAGCTCATGGAGGTAGTCTCGATCTCTGATGTCTCTGATGTACAATATTAAATGTTATTTACAAAGAGCAACACCTAGAGTTTCTTGCTCATTCTTCTCAGGGGAATCTGCCTTACGAATGAGCGGTAGAGTTTAACCATTGTGACTTCAAGTGTAATAATGCTTACCTATGAAATAAAGATTATTTTGAATTTGAATTTGAATTCATATTATGAATTTTGAAAAATTACAAAAAATACAAATCATCTATTTGACAGTGGTCTATGAAGACCTCCATAGAGCACTGTATAATAGATGAATTGGGTTTTTGTTTTGTTTTAAAATTCATAATGTGGATTGTCAGTTAATCATATTATGATTCTGCCAATATGGCGTTTCTAGACCCCTGATCAACTTGTAGCAGTGGAAAAAATGTTTCATCATATTATCTACAATGTTGTTGTTTCCAAAACACGATTTTACAATATTTTCTGGATAAAAAAAAAGTTACTTCTTATTCTACGCTTTCAATGCACGTAAAACCGTAATATACCAAGTATAATTTATAATATTTTGAAGAATAAAGTATTATCCAATAATTAAAGACCGTGATTGTTTAATTTTTTCCATTTTTAACCTTATTTTGGAAATAAACCTTTTTTTGAGACGCGCACTAACTGTTAGTAGTTTCTTCTCTTTTACGCATATGAACAGTGTTGCCAACTTAGAGACTTTGTCACGATTAAGCGGCGTTTTGACAACGAAAGCGACATTTTGTTTCTATTTGGTTGGCGCTTTTTTAATTAGGTTTTGTCTAACATTTAATATGATTTTGCCTTATTTCATATTTTCTACTCAATGGTAGAATGTCGCAGGATACTGAGACTGACATCTCCGTTGCTAGTTCGGATAACTAGCTGAGGATAAGTTTCATATTCTTCAGTCTATCCAGTCACGTAGGAATAATGGGAACCGGGGAGACACTTCGGCGTCGGGAAGTGAGAATGTTGAATTTAAATTCAACGGCTTAGCGGTGGTAAT
This sequence comes from Hyposmocoma kahamanoa, assembly GCF_003589595.1. Classification (NCBI taxonomy): domain Eukaryota; kingdom Metazoa; phylum Arthropoda; class Insecta; order Lepidoptera; family Cosmopterigidae; genus Hyposmocoma; species Hyposmocoma kahamanoa. The sequence continues at coordinate 3,810,358 of NW_020654229.1, read as the reverse complement.
CGTTAGTTGTGCATTGCAAACGGGAAGTGAGCATGTCACGAGCTCCGGTACCTATCTGGAAAATA
>NW_020654229.1:3744670-3800293 GCF_003589595.1 Hyposmocoma kahamanoa | reverse complement strand
CTCATCAAATTTCGCATGAATTCATAACTACGTTGAAGGAGCTAATTGCTGCATATGGTTGTCAATAGTGACGTGCAGTAGAAATTATGGAATGTATAATTTTAGGACACAACTCATTTGCGTTTGTTTTTCGAAATTCGAAATTTAAAAAAATGAAATCTAATACGATCGCCACTTATAGGATCGCTGGGCAGCACCACTTCTACCTCCGGCAAACTCGCGTCAAAGCTCAATGCAAAACAAAGCATTTTCGAATTGACTAAAATTAATAAAACTTTTTAATCAGCTACCCCTTGCAATACTAGTTATAGACCTAAAAACTCACAGAAGCGACTCGCATTTGATTATATTTTTTTCGGTAATGAATTCAGATTTGACGTCACTAGTGTTATATGTCAAAATGGCCATCATGACGTGCCGGTACCGTAAGTTTAGAATGTACCACAATCTCATGGCGTTATTTATTAGAAAAATCGAACGACAATGTTAACTCGTCACATGTCAATTCAAAATATTAATAATAATACTGAGAATCTGCTTCAATCTCAAGCAAAAAACGTTCAAATAAAGTTTATCGTAAAATTAGCGACGACTATAAGCATCTAAGTCACAATTCACGATTTATGAGCGGCGTGCTAATTATAGCAGATGGGTTTCTGAGCGAGAAGATGAACCTGATTCCTACTATATCTTTCTAATTTGTGAGTTAAATCAAGTATTGTTCCGGTTTGAAATGTCAAAAGTTTCCGATCGACCACTTGTGAGTCGCAATTAGGCACCTCGACTCGGAAAAGACGCAGTTTCAATGTATGTGATAGGTAATTTCTGTTGGTACTGGTCGGCAAGACAGTGTGTAAACAAAATTGGCAAAAAACAGGTAAATGGTGTCAATTATTTCAAACTGCAAATGTTAATAAATCAACCCACAATTTAATTGATATATTTTTGTTTAATTTAAGATATTACTTACCTTTCTCACCATTGACTTACAAATAAATGGACGACGGGTCTAATACAAAAACCACGAAAAAAATGTCCCAAGTCAACCTATTTAAACTTAATGACATGTAAAGGAATATGAAAAAGCTAAAACGTTGAATTTAAATTGTAATGTCATCGCAGTACTGTCTAATTTTGCTTGCTTCGCTGTCAGTCGAACAAACGAAGAGTAAAGCGTGAATGACGCTCTGTATACGATTTTAACGCCCTATAAGTTCGGACACTTTTTAGCGCGGACCCGACGTCCATGTAATTGTAAGTCAATGTTTCTCACACACAAATTTATATAGATCTTAAAACCTGTACGAGGATAGATCAATTGTGGTCAATTAAAACAATTATATGGAGTATCTTGTACATTCTTACCTACTATCAATATAGTAGGAATTTGTAGCCTACTTACTACAAATTTATATTTGTCTAAATGCCATCAGATTTTGGTACACAGTGTTAACTCTGTCTGTGTTCGAATTTTCTAGCCAGAGTATATAGTTATTTATTATACAAGGCTGCAAAGTAGTTGTTTGCCGTAGCGAGAGTTTCAAGGCACGAGACGCAAAACAACTTTGCTGCCGAGCGAAACGTATAACTTTTCACCTCACTATAGCGAGGAAATTGTCGATGAAGGAAAAACAGTTGAACTATAGTCCATTTGTTTAGGTACTTAACTAAATGTAAACAATCTTGATACATCTTTTTATTGAAACATATGCTTTACAAATCAATAGGTATAAAAATAGGCATGCCATTTCATATGAAGCTAAGTATTTGTATTTTGTATTTGAAGGTAAGGGAAAATCATTTTATAAATGTATATTTCATTAAATAGACATCTCAAGATTGTTTACATTTAGTTAAGTACCTAAACAGATGGACTATAAAACATCATTTTTTTAATTATCAGAGTTAGAAAAATCTTCGGATGCATTCTGAATTTACACCTCATCAATTTTTATTCTTGCTTGTACCTACTTTTATTTTGTTTTATTTTGTATGATTAAATGATTATTGAAATTTTGCGTTTAGTTCTTCGACGAATTAAAATAATTCTATAAACACAATTAATTATTGTTGTCAATTTAATGTCAACAATAATAAGAACAAAATTAACCAACAGATTTTATTTTTTTATTTTTTTTTTATTATTTATGTTACATAAATAAGTAATGTACGACAAATCGCGTAGTAGAACGTGTCATTATCTTTTTTTTTGTCATCGAAACAAAAAGTTAGGTACAACACACTGCCCTCCTTATCATAACTAACGTAATCGACATTTTTAAACTTCCGAGATATTGGCGCCTAAAGTTTTTTATTTTATTTTTGTTGTTACGAGAAAACTAAAAGTTATATTTCAATTATTTTAATTTTTTTGGATACCTGTGATCATAATCTTTATTTCTATGGCAGTGCATTTGTAAATTATTTATTATGACTAGTGAACCTAGAGAAGCCAATAGTACTTTAGTACGCATAACTAACGTAAATGAAACAAATGTGATATTTATGACTGGTAACATCGTAGTACGATATTTATGATTAGCAAAACTATGGAAGAGTTTGGATCACAGTCCTTTTCATACGACCTAATTACAGCAAGTACGTTGTTTATGACTAGCAAACTCTTGTAAATTCGAAGTAGTACGGTATGATTGACATAAATTAAATACTAAATATGTGAAAAAATATAACACAATTAATACGTATTGTTTTGATGATATGGTGATTAGTAATAGAAAAAAATCTTGAGATCAGGTAATTTCATGGTTATTTATTATTTAGCAGTCTTTGAATTATAAAGCAAACAATTAGGTTGTTATTAGGATCTATTAGTATAATCAGTCTAGTAACAATAATAATAACGAATCACAATTAAAACAATGCTTCTAAACCAAAAAATACTAAAAAAAAATTGACCCTCCCTTGAAAAAACTAAAGTAATTCTTAAATATTATTAAAAAATACAGCAAAAACTCAACAAAACACATTGGTAACAAAAAAAATGAATATGATATTTTTAATGCACTGCACTCATAGACTTTAAGTCAAGTCCGTTGCTTCCGAAACATATAAATTATAGCATGATTTTCTATTATCGGGCATTTAGAGGCAAGAGTCTTGAAATAATGGATTCCTTTATATCTGCGCTAATAAAGCAATATTTTTTGGGTTAAGGTAATTTTAAGGTTCTAATTTAATGGCAACTTCTGGGAATTCCTGTAACTTTATTATCTTAGCCTGCAAGAAATCTAGAGTTTGGGATTCTTCGTCATAATGACTACTTTTATATTTTAATTGGTAAAGTCCTCTCTCAGCCCGTACTACCACCATATCCTTCAAATATACTCGCGGCTCGTATTTCCGTAGCTTGTGTTGTGATGCACAATCATGAAAGTAAAAGAAATCTGATACATCCATGACCTTAACGAAATTTCTTTTTGTATTCGTAGACCGAACACACTCCACGAAATAAAAAGTCTTACACCTTGTCCATCTTCTTTAAAGCCAGTTCTACCTGGTGGTGGAAAGAGTCGGTGGACATAAAGGTGTGGCCTGGCTCAAAATACTTAAGGGTAAATGATTGTACTGCAATTCAATTACAATTAACAACCTGAACTAAAGATGTAAACAATATCCAGTTCTTATTTTGCGCCGCCACCAGCCACAGAGATAACATTTTCAGAATCTCTTACAAACAAAGAAGGCCCGAAAAGCTGAAACTATGTCTTCATGGTGCCTACCGGGTATAGTTTCATTCTAAATGGCCGCAAACGGTTCACGCACCCTCGTTTGAGTACCTAGAGGGATAAAGCTTTCAAAAACATCATTCGGATTTTGGAGCGCTAAATCTGTATCTATTTTATACTTAATACGAATTTCAGCATATTTTAATTTATGTATTTTATAAGTAGTACATACATTACAAGCTTCGACCAAATTATCGTCTTTACGAGTCGGATCATGGTTGTTGAATATGCCGCACTGCTCGCATTGTTCATGGCCCTATTTCACCATTGAAATATTCATAGCTTTAACTTCTTTTATACAATATAACTCAAATGATACTTCTAGATTAGGGTGGTGCGAGCAAAAATGTTTATACATCGATGTTATAGTAATATTGCTGGGTAAATACAGTCTATTAGGTGCATGTTCACATCTATAATGTGAAATGCACGGATTGAAAGTCAAAGTCAAAGTAAAAGATTATTTATTCCATAGGAAAAATAAATTTACACTTGAAAACGTCACATTTAAGCTACTGCTCGCTCATTACGCTGACCTCCCTGAGAAGAACCAGCAGGAAACTCTAGGGATTGCTCTTTTAAAATAAACTTAAATGCTATGGAATACACTTTGAATGAAATTTGTGTGGATTCTGGAGCCATGTCATCTTTCCATACATCTTTATCTAACACGTAGTCTTCAATTTTGTAATATGATTTTTTGATCAAAATATTTTTAATGTAGTTTAAAACTTAGGAAATGATAAACTTAATAATAGGGGTTAAAGTATGAAATTGCCGATTTGTACTGAAAATCTAAATTGTTTATTTTTTAAATTTTTAACAAATTTATTTAATCAAAATAGTTGCCATTATTATCTATACATTGCTGCCATCTAATGGGAAGGTTATTAATGCCTTTGCGATAGAACTCCGACGATCTAGACTGCACAAACTGTGTGAAAGCATTTTGTACTGCCTCCTGGGAAGAAAACTTCTTGTCACGTAGATAATTGTCCAAATCACGAAAAAAATGGTAGTCCGTTGGAGCAAGGTCTGGTGAATACGGAGGATGACGAATGGTTTCTAACTGCAGTTCCTGAAGGGTCAAAATGGTTTCTCGTGCTGTGTGAGGTCTCGCGTTGTCGTGGAGCAATAATGGTGAAGATCGATTCATGAGTCGGGGCTGTTTTACTGCTAGTTTTGTCAACATGGTTCGGAGTTCGGCACAATAGACATCTGCCGTTATTGCTTGACCAGATCGGAGAAAACTATAGTGAATAACACCATGCTGAGACCACCAAACAGTTACCATTACCTTTTTATTGGTAAGTTTTGCTTTAGGACACTGTTGTGGCATTTGACCTGGGGTCAGCCATTGCATTTATCTTTTCCGGTTATCATAAAGAATCCACTTTTCATCACATGTTACAATTCGATCCAATATTCCTTCATTTCTGTACCGGTTCAACAAGGCAACACAAGTTTCAACACGCGTTTCTTTCTGCAGATCAGTCAAATCATGAGGCACCCATTTTTCGTATTTTTTTATTTTATTGATTTGACGCAAGTGAGTCAATATTGTGGGTAAGGTAACGTTAAACCATGCCGCTAATTCCTGGGTAGTTTGACTAGGATCGGCTTCCACTATCTCTCTTAATTCATCGTTATTCACCTGTGTGGGCGGTCTTCCTCGTGGCTCGTTCTTTAAGTCGAAATTTCCATCACGAAAGCGTTTAAACCAAAATCGCACGGTGCGTTCATTAGTAGACCCCTCTCCAAACGCAGCATTGATATTGCGGGCTGTTTCTGCCGCGTTAGTTCCGCGTCGGAACTCGTATTCAAAAATCACTCGAATTTTCGCAGTATCCATCTTTCTTGTCTAAATTGAATAACAAAAACAATTGAAAGTCGATATTCAAATGTTTCAAATTTAAAAAAAAAATCACAGAAACCATTTGAAAAAAGTTTCATTCGAAAACCTCAAACCATGAAGATTCTATGAAAATTCAAAGAACCTATTGCAATAAAACGGCAATTTCATACTTTAACCCCTAATATATGCTCCGGAATCTTATTGTAAAAACGTATACAGTTCCCCGTAAAAGAGTTGTTTACCTTGGTTAAACGAAATCGTGGTAAGCTTTAATATGACAAATGATCATATCTTTGTTTATTTGGTTTACACGTTCGTAAGTCCCGCGATTGGATTTTTGCTCATTAATTGCTTTTTTCGACACGCCTCTAATTCTAGAATCATTTCCAGCGCTATGACTCTTAGCCCAGCGTCATAATGCTGCATAGCCCAGAGAAGTCAAAAAAAATGTTTTACAAACCTCAATTTTGTTATTGTCAACTTATGGTAAATATTTGTATCTTTTCGTTTTTCCTTGCTAATTTGGAGTCTCTTTTGTACCGATTTTTCGCATTAATGCTTAATGCAACGTAAACATCATGAATTTTCTTTCTTTGACTGTCATCAATTTTCGTTGAACACATTTTCTTGCAAGTTAGAAAATTACATGGACTTTTTAAGGACTTTTTTCTCTTTGTTCTTGTAGTTTTTTATCATCTCTCTATTTTTTAGACTCTTCAAATTGTCTTCTTTTCCTAAGTTCTCCGTTTTTGTGAACCCTTTGTCTCCTTGAGTAACATTTGAATCATTTATATTTTACATTGTAGTTCCTTCTTGTTCAGTTGTTTGTTTACTTATTTTCTCTTCTGTATTGTTGCCTTTGTTGTTGTGATTGATTATGCCGTTTGTATATTCATTAATATCAGTTACTTGCATATTTATATTGTCTTTTTTTCTATTGTCTTCGTTGTGCTGATTATTTATGTCGTTTATACTGTCTTCTACCCTAATATATTCGTTGTGCTGATAATTTATGTTGTTTGCTTTCTTTTCTGTCCTTTTTTCTCATTGTTCTGATTAGTTAAGACTTTTATTGTTTCTCCTAGTTCAAGTTTTTGGTGTTCTATATATTTTTCTTTCTTCGTATTTTTGTAGTCATTTGTAACTTTTTCCGGTTCAATTATTTGGCATGTAGGTATTTTCGTAGTTTCTATTGTTCTCTTCTATAAATAATTTTCTTTTTACTCCTTTTTGCATTATGCTAAACTCGCATGTACTATTTTGGCCTCTAGTCACTTGTTGCTGTGCTACCTCTCAGTGACTTAGGTCTCACATTTTCACCATCAGAACTGCTACTTTCGCTATAATCGGCATCAGGAATACAATTTTGATCTTTAACACTGTCATACGAATCATTGAACGCACCAGATTTCTTTGAATCATCATTTTATTTAGTTACTAATATTTCATCACAAAAGTACGTTAGGATTTTGCGGGATGACAAAAAATCTTTATGTACTGATTGTTTTAGTTTTGATAGGTAATAATTTTTTTATCAGTCTAAACGAATTATCACGTTCGTTGCGGCGTTCATCGTTAAAAATAACATTAAAGTCATTAAAATCCAGACTTCTACACCAAATGTTTTTTAAATCAGTCTTCTTTGTTTTTTTCTTTTCAATTAATTTTATGTGTCCGTCGGGATGGATGGACCAAACGATATATAAAATTCAAACTGTGCTCATTATTAACTACCACGGAAGTTTATGCGGTCTGTGTTTACTACATATTTTCTGCTATTTAGTGCTATTATTGATATATTTTCTACCTTTGCGCTAAGGGAACTATTAAAGAAATAAAGTTGCCAGCCATTCTGACGTCAGGTTTGTTGGACCACTTTACGTTTTTCATGATTCTAGCAGTATATAATTTACTTTTTTGTATCTACCTACATCCATTCAACAATTTTAGGAAGCTTCTATAGAAAGTTATTAAAATAATAATAATAAAACGCCTTTGCATAATGTATCTTCTAAAAGGACAGTTTATCTTCTTCGTGTAAGTTTTACCAATCAAACTATCAAAGAACTACAACTTGCGTTGCTTGTTTTTGGTGTCTAAAGTAGCAAACACCTCATACTGGAAACACTAGTAATAAATATCGCATTTGACAATTATATCGATAATATCCCGTAAAAATAATAAACTAGCCGATATGTTCCAAAGCGTAACCATCGTATTTGATTTTGTGGTAGTTATTGTTGCGTACGCAATGCTGAAAGTATTTGATGTTACTAGCTATAACCATTATTTTCTTATAAACCACCGATGTGTTCCAAAGCGTAACCATCGTATTTGATTTTGTGGTAGTTAATGTTGCGTAAGTATTGCTAAAAGATGTCACTAGTCATCATAAGTGGCAAATACCTTAGTTACGCTTAGTACTTTCTTTTAGGTACGTCGGGGTTCCTAAACATAAGTATCACAATTGATTTTGCGATGTTTATTGTTAGTAAAACGAGCTGAAAATGTATATTACGTTGATTATGCTTAACAATAAAACTGAAACTAAATAAGATATTAAAAAACCGTTTCATAAGGGGTTGTAGTTTCGCGGAAAGTGTCGATTACGTTAGATATGATAAGGAGGGCAGCACAGTCCATCGTCAAGTTCGAATTTCAACAACCTTTTCCACGCTAGTGCGCAGATTTCTAATGAGAAAGAAAGCCTTTCCGAGCTGTGATGTGAAAAAGTTATTGTTCACGATGTTAGTAACATAGTCCTACGAGGTTGTTAATATTTTACACATAACCCTGTGTAAATAAGCTGGCAACTTCAAGGCTCTATGGTTAATTTAATTCTAATATTTTATTCAATGAAATCGTTTTCCTGTTATAGCAACTTTAGCTGATTTGTATAAGGTTACGCAGTCATATTTTTTAATTTAATTTAAAATGTCGTTATCAAAACATCGTTCAATTTAAAAACCTCCACTATAGTCCATTTGGTTAGGTTGTTGAGATGTCTGTTTAATGAAATACACATTTACAAAATGATTTTTACTTAAGTACCTTCAACTACAAAGTACAAATACTTAGCTTCAGAAATTGCATGCCTATTTTTAAAGCTATTGATTTGTAAATCATAATATGTTTCAATAAAAAGATGTATCGAGATTGTATACATTTAGTTTAGTTAAACAAATGGACTATAATAAGGCTAATTTTTGAAATGAAGTTTTAACTCATGAATTGGTAAATTATTTTTATGAAATAACCTAACCTCCGGTTAAAAAAACCGACCTCAAAAGTCATTCATCCCCTAGTTTACCACCCTCAGAGGTGGAATATTTCCTTCAAAATTAAATGGGACCACTTCTGAGGTACCCTCTTTCCAATAAAAACGAATCATCAATATCAGTGCACAAATGGCGGAGTTATCGCGTAACATACATACAAAAGAAAAAACTAAAATAGTTTGCCATCCTTAGAGGTGGAATATTTTATCCAAAATTCCAGCAAGTCCAATACCAATACTAATTCTCTTTCTAGATAGATAGATAGATAGATAAAAGCTTTATTCGCCACCATGACATCAGACACATGATATAGGCATTAACTTATATGTAACAATAATGATATTCTTATCTACTAATATTACACTTGGAAGTCATGGCAGTGAAAAAGGCGCTGGCGCAGCAAAAATGACGCGGCTGCCCGCGACACTGGTGTTCTGGCAGGACCCTAGCAACTAAAAAGAATCTAATCTAACAAAAAAAAGAATCATCAAAATCGGTTCATAAATGCGTAACATACTTACACAAAAAATTGAGTCGAATTGAGAGCTTTCACTTTTTAAAAGTCGGTTAAAATCAAGTTTTTTGTTAACCGTCTTCAATTTACATCTATTTGGGCTTTTCGACATTCAGACGAGCTCTCATCTTGTGCGACTCTGTACGTCATTGTTACATCACCTTAAAAATAAATTACTACGGTAACTAAAATAAAAATTACGTAAAAAGATAAAATAACATAAACAATCAAAAATTTACATTAAAAAAACAAAAAATGCAAAATTAATGATTCCGGCCAGGATCGAACTGGCGGCCTTCTGCGTGTAAAGCAGATGTGATAACCACTACACCACGGAACCAGGTGACTGTAGTGGCGAAATAACCTTACAGTTTCTATTGAGCTCAATTACTATAAATTATTTTGCTATAATTTTTTTTGAAGGCGTTAAGGTTTAACGCATATAATTATATAATAAATACGTACACAATATCTTCAACATATCCCTCGTCTTTGTTTTGTCTTTAATAATAGAAAGTCCATGTTAATATAATGTCCCCTTAAACTCTATATAAACAACTCTGATATTGTTTTTTATTAAAAATATACAAAAGTACAATATGATACATGAAATTTTGACTTAGATCATTTAAATCTTTATTTATAGCCGATTTCAAAAAAAGAGAGAGTTGACAATTCGACTGAATTTCTTTTTGTATGTATGTTATGCGATAACTCCGGTATTTGTGAACCGATTTTGATAATTATTTTTTTAAGCAGACGATAATTATTATATGAGTCATATGTGTAATAACTGCGCTCCGATTGGCTAACCCGACTTCGAAACAATTGACGGGTGTCGTCAATTGTTTCCCTCCAAATTGACCAGTTTAACTTGAGCATTGCTATAATGGACGAAAATAGCAAAATTGCATATTTAATATTTAATTACCGATTGAATGTAATTTCGTTTATTTTGTAATTAGATATTTTGCTGTTCCCAAACCACCGAATGGAACAGCCCGCATTGTTAGAGATATTTTCGTTATTACAATAAATACAGAATATTTTTGGAATATACGGAGACGTACACATAGGTCAGTTGTTGGCGCTGTACTATTACAGCTTTCTAATTTGTGATTTCAGCGGAAACGAGAATTGATATTTAAAAGTGGTATAAGGCCCATTTACCTGTTGCCCTTAAACGATGAGCTTGTATGAAAGCATTGATGCGTGTTGATGAGGCGAAAGATGTGTGTCAGGACCGAAGCAAGTGGAAGACTGTTGTCTCTGCCTACCCCGATGCCAAAAAAAAGAAGTACATGTATGTATGTAAGTTTTTTTTTTTTTTTTTTTTTAAATGCACACAACATAGCCTCGCACTAGGGAAACCCTGTGTCGCGGGTGCCATGGACACACACATAGACAACCACAAATTACACCCAAACTCACGAGAGAAATAAATGTAGGCCATACAAATATTTCTCCCGGCCCGGGAATCGAACCCGGGGACCTCTGCGTGGCAGTCCGGTATGGTAACCGTTCGGCCACGGAGGCAGTTAAAGTTACCTGTTGCAAGGGATGGATGGTCCTTATGTCGTCTGTATTTCTGGTATGTACTCATTGACCACTACCTACTATCTAGCAGTAAGTATTAATAGGTATCAGGGGGCCTACCACAACCTCTTAAAACAATATTACTTTAACCTTACATTGACTTTTCGTACCATAACGCGCTTAAACTAAGCTTATTGTAATGTTAAAACTAAGATGTTTTATTGGCAGCTTTGTCACTATTCATTCTCTCAGTTCGTACTATGACGCGGCTTATGTCAAATTTAGCAACCTTAAAATAGTTACACGTATGCAATTGAAACAATATTATTTTCAGTTTTATTGTCTTAATATTGATTTGTAATGATTAAAAGTTAAGTTGAACTTATTTATTTACACATATCTCTTCAATATTTTGTTTATTTTTTTATTTAATATTTAGCACATAGTGAATAATTTTTCGTTAAATAAAAATACGTGATGTTTATTTCGTAAAATTATAACAGCGCCATTTATATGCTCCTCGCCGAAGCTGACAGCTACTCAGCTTGTTTTATTTATTTTTCTTCATGAAAATGCGGAAAAATAATTGAAAACAATGTAATTTGAATAGATTTCATTATTACACACTTTTTTTGGCAGTTAAAATTCTCTGAACGTAAATAACATTAAGTACTTAAATATTATACTACAGTAAGACGATTCGGAAGATCAAAAAGAAAGAGATGGCATTATGTAGTTCACATAGCGTTATCTCTTTCCTATTTTTAGTAAGGAATAGACAATATTGGGAAATCATTCGTTCTTTCAATCACTTTTGCAATAATACATTACTTTTTTGTTGGTTGACAGGTTGGTCATGGTACGAATATGAGTAATGATTTAATACATTGAAATAAGATTGTTTTTGGTAAGGTAGGCCCCAGAAACTTTATTACTTTAGTCATAAATCATATATTATCAATAGGAACTTTGCAATCGTTATAACAATTGGCCAGATAAGTATTAGATCTATGTAATCCAATTACCTACTTAGCTATTTAAATTAAAATTACGAGAGCAGGCCGTGAGCACAACTTACTAGACTAAATAATTAGCACAATCCAATAATCTCAGTACAGAGTACTAAAAAAACCGACCTCAAAACGTGGAATTACTAAGTTTTATTGAAATATCCCCTAGTTCACCACTATACAGGACTTGACACAGGAGATAATAAAAATAGGTTCTCACTACGACACTACTCAAAGTATATTGAGAGAAAAACGCCTTGAATGGAAGGAATAGCTAAATCAACCATTAAAGTAATTGCTCATAAATTAAAGTTAGGCGCTATTTATAAAGTGAATCTTCATGCGTGGACAGCCACCCTTCGAAGTGGATGATTTTCTTCAAAATGAAATGGGACCACTATGGAAGTACCCCCTTTCCAACAAAAAAAGAATCATGAAAATCGGTTCACAAATACCGGAGTTATCGCGTAACATACGTACAAAAAAAAAAAGAACATACAGTCGAATTGAGAACTTCCTCCTTTTTTGAAGTCGGTTAAAAATGTTCTTTACATCTGCCATCATTGATTGCCTAGAAACGTTTTGTTATTTAACATTCTATGTCGAATTTGACTGGAATATGCTCTGAATCAAAATTTATTTAATGAGTTAGTTTTTTTAGTAAATACAACATGAAATAGCGATTGATTGTAATATCACTCTGAGTTATAGAAGATTGTACAGCGCCTGAGGTGGCCCCGCTGCTTAATTAGTATTAGCTGGCAGGAATAATTGCTCCGCTCGGTTAAGGCATTCAAAGGTGCTTAGCATAGTGTAGACAAATTGGATACAGTAAGTTAGTTTTATAAGATTTGTAATAATGAGGAGGATTGTAAGCGTATCATTTTGTAGGCGAAAAGTAAATGACATTTCCTTCTTATATGTATAACATAATAAACCGTAAAATCGGAATTATTGTCTAAAATATCCTTTAGGACTAACCAGCCTCTCAGGTGTCGACTGGTGTTGTGTGTGCCCGGGACAAAGACCAATTAATTATAGGCAAAATCTATTTTTCGTCTATTGACATGGGTCTGTTCAGTACCAGTATAAGCTCGAGTACCTATCTCTCATTATTTTGTGTCCTGTCTTTAAGATGTGCGTGTTGTTGGGCTCCCCCTCTATTAGCAAGTGTACCTGTTCTCAATGCGTAAAATAATATAATATTGTTTACATTTCAATAATAATGTTTTAGTTTCTGCTGACTAAAAACTTAGTAACTTATTTTTGTGCTACTTCTGGAAATTTGTAATTAGCATTTTAACCTGTTACTTAAAATATATTTATTGTCAAAAGTTCGCTGTAAATCTTCCAAAAATAAATTAATAATAATTGTTATAAGAAAATTACATAATGTCCTATGATTATTTTTGACGAGGATTTTATTCATTTCTTATTGTTGCTGTACCTTCAATATTTCTGCCGCCACGCAGGAATGTGAGCTGCGCTCCGGTTTTGAAAGGTAAGAGTGCTAATTAAATTACAGGCGCATGGGACTTGTCAACTTATGTCTCAGGGTGACGGGCACAGCGACAGTGTCCCTCAGATATCTGTGATTTCAAGCTCTGAGTGGCAGTGTAACTGTTATAGACAGGCGTGTCGCCTAACATTAGGCGCACGACTTGTTCGTCCCGTCACTTGATATTATAAAAAAAGGCCTCGGAGCGTCGCGGCGTCGCGGCATACCTTATAATGAGATCTTCATAGCACACATTGAAATGAGACTCCATAGTGATTGTTATAAATTGTATTATATCTTTTCATTATAAATACAAGCAAAACGAAAGCGCGTCCTTTTACGTCAAAGATGTTTTTTGCAATGGCGGCCGTCTGTCAGCGATCTATTGATACACTTTTCTTGTTTTTTATTTAGATTAAACATAATTCCAAATGAAAAAATAGCTTATAATATACATTGATAAATTTTGCGCAGGTCCATAGTTATTTAAAAAAATTTATTTCATAACCTTGTATTCTAGGTTTTAATTGATATATGAGAAATAATAAACATAGAAAGTATTTTAAAAAAGGAATAGAAATAGCATTATAGTTTTTTTATAGTATTTACATTGACTTACAAATAAATGGACGATACAAAATACAAATACAAAAACCACGAAAAAAATGTCCCAAGTCAACCTATTTAAACGTAGTGACATGTAAAGGAATATGAAAAAGCTTTTAAATTGTAATGTCATCGCAGTACTGTCTAATTTTGCTTGCTTCGCTATCAGTCAAACAAACGAAGACTAAAGCGTGAATGACGCTCTGTGTACGATTTTAACGTCCTATAAGTTCGGACACTTTTTAGCGCGGACCCGGCGTCCATATAATTGTAAGTCAATGAGTATTTACGATAAATTTAAAATATACAAGACTCAAATAAACTGGGTTACAGTCTAAAGTGGAAACATGATTCAATCCTTTTTGCTTCTGTTTTTTTAGATAATAGATATCCCGTAAGTACTGCAAAAGCAGTGTAACATTTAACGTTATACAGATAAGGTAACATTCGGATAAGGTATCACGTATCAGATAAGGTACAAGTGCCCCAAAATCTCATGGCACAAAATAGAAAAATCGATTTTCACATGGTAATGTTAATTTCTCATATTTCCACTAACAGGCTTGAGTCAATGGTCACTAAATAAATAAAAAAGTCAATTTAAAATATGAATTGGGTCAAACGGCTCTCTGCAAAGCTGTTTTCATCTAGAAGCAACTATGGCAAACTCTGAAAGAAGCCAAAAACAAAAAAATAAACAATTTTGTAGCTACAATGACTAAAGACTGAGTTTAGTTAGAAATTAAATGAAACTTTAAACAACTTATGCACAGTTTGTTTTGTAAATACGTAAAACCATAATTTTATAGCCAATAGTCGGAAAAATATATTCCACATACATAGATACATTTGTATGAATATAGATACAAGGAGTGATATAGAGTTGTTGTTAAAACTTATTTAGTCCGCTAAGAAGAATTACTGTAATAAAAAGTCAGTTACCTACTTCATTATTTTTACATGGCACAACTAGAATTACTTCAATATCCAACTTTGACTTCCTAGATGTGTAGTTTTGTCCTACGATGCAATAAAACCATTTTAAACAAATTCCTATTGTTTATTGTAATAAATCGTTTCTATATTATATTTCGTTCTCTATATGAACGGAAATCATCACTTATTAAATCTCCATTAACAGTAATTATTAATTCTTGAGTACACAAATTGTCGAACACAAGATCAGAACATTTGTGATTTCAGTGCAAACTAGAGTTCATATTTAAAAGTAATTAAGGCCCATTTGCCTGAAAAGTTGCCAGGGATGGATGGCCCTTATTTTGTTTCTATTTCTGTTTATATACTCGATGTACATAGATTACTTACTGCCTATATCCTCTATATATATATGTAAAAAAAGCAATCATTGCATCGCGTGACGCGACCTTTACCGCGTGGGGTAACATGTATTTATTACGCCAAGAATTAGTCAAGTGCCCCCCCATCCCCTTTGAAAGGGCGGGGGCACACCCCAAAGCTCCAGCTACGGTTCATTGTAAGGAATGTAAATTAAAAATTATATCATAATTTTGGCTTGCATATAGGTATATTTATCTACCTCTTTGTCAATCTATAATCCTTATACGTTCCAATGCCGTTTATGGGTCATTAAACATTAACGCTCTTACTAACGTCGGTTGGGTATTTAAAATTTAATTTTTTTGGAAGAAGAAGAAGAGGGCAATAATCAGAAAAAAAAACATGCGTCGAATTGAGAACTGTTTTGAAGTCGGTTAATTAAATATAGTTAGAAAGAATGTTTAATATACTACGATCATTGACTTACAAATAAATGGACGACGGGTCTAATACAAAAACCACGAAAAAAATGTCTCAAGTCAACCTACATATTTGAACGTAGTGACATGTAAAGGAATATGAAAAAGCTAAAATGTTGAATTTAAATTGTAATGTCATCGCAGTACTGTCTAATTTTGCTTGCTTCGCTGTCAATCGAACAAACGAAGACTAAAGCGTGAATGACACTCTGTATACGATTTTAACGTCCTATAAGTTCGGACACTTTTTAGCGCGGACCCTACGTCCATATAATTGTAAGTCAATGACTACAATCAATCATTAAATCTTAATAGGAAGCGCTTTATCTTTCTACGTTAGTTTTGATTATAGTGACCCTCCATACCTACCCTGAGGGCACGAGAACATACGAGAAGTGCACTATAACCTATGCGCGCACAGGAACCTTATAAGTTCAGGTTCTGACCCCAGATCAGCCAGTGTACAGGGTTGTCACAGACCTCTGTCACTTGACTTCATCCGGTTCTTCGAGAGGCTAGAGCCTCGGGTGAGCTGCCTCGGGTGCACGTACAGTACCCTCCCTATTTTCCAGCTAGGTACCGGAGCTGTAGGCACGCTCACTTCCCGTTTGCTATTGCACTACTAGCGGTTGCCACCGCTAAGCTGTCGACTCTGAGTCCACTACCAAATCTCCTCATTAGTGGCGGAGCTGTAAGGCACGTTCACTTCCCGTCGCCGAAAAACGACGTCTCTCCAGTTCCCAATAACCTAAGCGGCTGGAGGGACCGGAGGATATCTAGCTTAAATCCTCTACTAGCTCTCCGGGCTAGTGCCGGAGATGCTAGACGTAGTGTCCTGCGACAATGTCCGAACATAGCTTCCAACTTAAAGGGCAACTCACGTGTCCCGCGCGTCTCCTCGCTTCAGGCCTTCACCTAGACCGCTAATAAGACGCGGTAGATGTTCACGAGACAGACGCCCCAGAGACATGCAAGAGCGGGGCAGACAAACATGTCCGTCTCTGCAGCTAACCACAAACCCCAGCGAGTTTGTACCCAAGTCCGGGTCCGCCAGCGACGCCTGCAAAGGCGTGTCACTGGCGGAGGGCTTGGCCCGAACGCCCGCTGTGCCCTGGTCTTGCCGTCGAGCCCGTAGTCTTCGGAAAACCTTAACCGTCGGAAGATAATGACACATCTTAATAGCAGTAGTAATGATAAATTTAGTGGAGTAGAGCTCCTTGCGAAAGGGTTAGTCCAGTGTAGTACTGCCACCTTACCTATTTCTGCCGCCAAGCAGTAATGTCAGCAAACTGTGTTTCGCACCACGTCCGATTCGTATCATTTCCGAATCCGAAATGTCACAAGGATCACTTTATAATATTAATATCTAGGACACATAATTGCGGCCGACCTCAAGGACAATGACGATGTTGAGAGGAAAAGGAGGACATTTTCGCGACGAGCGAACATGATTGCTCGCACATTTGCACGGTGTTCTAATGAGGTTAAACTCACACTTTTCAGAGCCTACTGTGCATCATTTTACACGTGTAACCTGTGGGCTAAATACACCAATGTAGCTTACAATTCCCTCAACAACAACAATGCTTTAAGGGTATTGTTGGGTCTGCCTCGACACTACAGTGCGACGGGGATGTTCGCATCGGCACGCGTTGATTGTTTACGCAACAATGCGTAAAAGATGTGCCTCACTAGTGCGCAAGTGTCTTCACTCAGTGTCGGATTTGCAGTGTTGGCCGCTGTAGGCCCCGGGCCATGTAGTCAGTACCAGCCACCCCTTTCTCAGCGCTCATCATAATAATTGACATGTCTATATTTTATACATAAAATGTACGTAGGTAAATGATTTAGGAAGACTATTGTTACACGATGCGGTGCATGAGCCTTTAGAATATTTAGTTATTTATTGTTATCATCAGCGAATTTTTTGTTACGATTGACCGCTCCTAAAATCTGGCCGCTCTAGCCCCGGGCCTACTGGGCCTTAGGGCGTATCCGCCACTGTCTTCACCGATTTCTCCATCAATTGTGCACCGATTTTGAAAATTATTTTTTTGTTTGAAAGAAGCTGGTCCCTGATGCTGTTCCGGGTTCGTTACGGCTATCACAAATCACTAATTATTTTCCGCTAGTAAAGTCGACTTTTCACTAGACACAATACATGTAATCAACAACTCATCGTCATCATGACAGCCAGAATAGAAAATACAAAATGTATAAAGGAGTCCGTAGCAGTCCCATTGTCACCAAGAAGTTAGAGTAGGGGATCCCATGGAAATCGAAAAAAGCCGATAAGCTTTTGAGGACGGTTTTTTTCAATGAAAAAGTTACAATTATGTTATCTCGGAACAAATACGAACCGGATATAGCGCACAAACGCGCTAAAGCGATTAACACACTGCACCGCGCCTCGCAAAGGAGCGCGAGACGCGGATTCACGCGCGCGGTGTCGGAGACGCAGATCTGCGTCAACGCGCGGTTAAATCTGCGCGGGGGCAGCGATTCAGCAGATATAGGTAAATTCATTTTAATATTAGCATCCATCGAGTATAGAACCAGAAATAGAGACGAAATAAGGGCCATACATACCTGGTAACTCATGAGTGATACATCACTTATAAATATCAACTCTCGTTTGCACTGAAATATAGACAGCGCCAACAACTGACGTGTACGTCTCCGTATATTCCAAAAATATTCTATATTTATTGTAATAAAGATAATATCTCTAACAATGTCGTGCTGTTTCATTTGGTGGTGTGGGGAAAAACAGCAAAACATCTAATTATAAAACAAACGGAATCAATTTTTATCGGTAATTAATCCTTTATAGCAAAGCTCAAGTTAACTGGTAGGTTAAAGTAGCTTTGAAGTGAAACAATTTTATTGACGACACCCGTCAATTGTTTCGAACTCGGGCTAGCCAATCGGAGCGCAGTTGTCACAGTAATGATATGGCAGAATTTTCAAAGAAATTAAATTACATTTCGTCTCTATTTCTGGTTATATATTCGATGACGGCAGTTAACCCCCGGGCCTGGAGAAATATTTGTATGGCCTACATTTATTTCTCATAACGGCATTTCACATGGCTACTTGTATTCGCTATTGGGTCTTTGATATACTTGGAAAAATGTATGACGTACAAACAAACATGCATACACTGAAAATATGACCCTCTAGACATAGAGCCAAATGAGGAGTTAAAATAATAAACATGACCATCGTGTGGACGGTTTATTTGCCTACTTGCCCAAATAGGCTCTTTGGATGTGGGTCGAGAAGTCGACCAGCGGGCGTGGACGCGAGTTTGGTGTTTGCTGTATTTGTCGAATAGACAAACAAGACAAATACTTCGTCACACATGCCATCTATACATGGTGATTGTTTGCCAAATATATCAAAACAAATACAAGTAGCCATGTGAAGCGTCGCCATCACGTGAGTTTGTGGTTGTCTATGTGCGTGTCCATGGCACCAGAAAAAAGTAAAATAAATTTACCATAATTATTATGAATTAACTTATTAACACTGCTTTGATATCTATTTATAGCATACATGCGTGAAGGAATGACGCAGGCTTACGAGGGCATAAACCCTTGGAAATTTATTCAGAACAATTTATTTAGGCACTGTAGGACGTTTAAAGCACAGATCAATAGTGGTTTAACGGGTGTAGTTAAGATTTTTTATGATATCTAGTAACGACGAATAGAAAGACACGCCTATTACTAACAGTTTCTTAGTAATAAATAAGTGAAATTGACCGACTTTTGCTGTCCCGATTCTTTTCTTCGAATACAGTAAATGATTCTAATAAGAAACTGAGAGTCGTATTCCAGAATTATATTCAATGCTCAAGTCAGGACTTGAGTATGATTTCAAGCAGAGTTTTTATTCCAGAACATTACTCAAGCGTAATCGAAGTTCACCTGAGTAAATATCAGAGGAAGTAACAGCATGCGTCTTAATTTCAGAAAAAAGCTTGAGTTTTGTCGTTTCCTAAACGGTACTAAATTTGAAGTACTTGAGTGAGTTCCTGGTTGCGCTTGGGTACATAATAATCGGCGAAAAAATCACAACATTACGACGAAACCGTTTGAGAATTGTGATCTTTATCAAAATATATCAATGATGAATATCATATTCAATTGCTTCGGATGTTGAAAGACCTACAAGACCCGTACAACACGGAGGAACACAGATTTAAGCAGCGATATAGGTTCGACCAAGATTTGGTAAAAAAATTAATTTATCACAGCAGAAATACAGATTCTGGTTCGCTTACGTTTGTAATTTACGGGTTATTGTTGTTGTTGTTGTCATTAAAGATAACGATTCTTTTATGGGGAACTGTAGGTATATGTTTTTATTACAATATAATTTCGGAGTACATGTTAAGGTTATCATTTCCTAAGTTTAAAACTTAATTCCAAGTAGCTTATAAAATGGCGTTTTCAAGTGTAATATGACTTTGATCCAAGTTGAAATCTAGGTAGTTTCAATAATACAAGCTTTGTTTTATTGATAGGCATATATTTAGGCAATAACGACGAAGATAGGTTAAGGCTTAGAATAATAACGCATAGAATGATAGTTTCATATCAAACGAACTGTCACAAGTGAGGCAAAAATCAAATTCATGTAGGCTAGTTTTAGTAGTAGGTTAATTTTCGGTTTTACTGAATATTTATATAAAAATACAAGTTGAAACGCGTTACTTCCTTGTGGAATGTGATGTTAGTATCTATTTTATGTTTGTCTGATGTATTTTTACACTCATTTACCGCACATTTCGTCATTTTTAGCTAAAATTCTTGATCTTTTCGCGGTGCAAGTTGACCTTGAGCACTGAAGGCCCGCCCGCTCGTGTAGGCCCATTGGGAGCGCTTCAATTTGCCTCACTTAGCGTGTGCGGACTAGGTTTCTATGCGTTATTATTCTAAGGATTAAGGTATTTTAAAATTGACACCTTAGAGAGTAAACGCTCTTCGCACAGCTTTGCCCTGTTATATAAATTGGTTAACTCTGTGCGGGATGCTAGTGAATTGTTAGATCGGGTTGGGATTATGTTTGGAAGATACCGCACGTATAGCAACATACAACGTGTCGTACGATGATCCGTTGTTTAGTATGTGCGGGAATCTTTAAAATCATTTATAGCGTCTATGGTGCGTTCATTCATTTTGCTTATTTTTTGTAGATTTTTAATTTATGGTTTGCTCAAACTTTTTTAATTTTATAAAAGTGCATTTTCATTTTTAAATAGAATCTTTAACTAAATCTGATTAACTTCTCTGAAACACTGCATTCGTTTAAGAATTTCCAATAGTATTATCATAGTAATTTAGGAATTATAGCAATTATCGCCGTCAGTGTAGGTTTTTCATATCCCTTTCGATCAGCGTAACAAATAATGTTCATTTCCAATAGTAAATTTCAGCGTAACGTATTTGATTTTGGCAATGTTAAAATTGTTCTTATTTAAAAGCCAAAGGGAACTCAACCAAATATTCATAGACAAATACGAATGAATGAACGAATATCGCATAGAATCACAGACAATCCCAACTCAAACTTGAATGAAAACTTGGGTGTAGTTCAGCTGGGTACAACACTGAGTACTATCCAGGAATAAACGAAATGCTTAAGACTTGAATTAATGCTCTAGCAATGTTTCGTTGATTGATGATCACGGCGACAATTGAGTCGCGTTAAAAAAACTAGTAAATTTTATTAATTTTGTATGAAAAATCATTCTATTAAAATAGACCAACTTCTAGCTGTCCCGATATTTTCCATCTCATACAATGAAATGATCCTCTTATAAAACTGAGTCCATCAGCATTAAAAAAAGATTAATTTCATTCATTTTTTATGGACAACTCACACTTGATCAAAAAATTGACTATGCCAACATTGTTTTTACAAAGAAATAGATAGTTTCCTTATATCTTCTTTGGTTTCGGATTTCCCCATATTGTCCCATTAAAAAAGAAACACTCTGTATAACCTCAGAGAAATTGCAACGTATAAAAAAATTAATCATTTAAACATTTATTCTTGCATTTAAACAAAGTACAAGTTCAACCCATAACCAGTTGAACCCATGACCTTATTACACTAGGGGTACGAAATACTTGTCAGGTATCATTAGTCTATTTATACGTCGTGACGTCACCACTAGTATGACGTCAAAAGTACATGTTAGCCTTCGTTCACACGGCATTGTCCTGCACGTATTCGTTTATAAACGGATAGACAGCGGGATGTTCACACGATAGCCGCAATATTGACATATCAAACGCACTGGGAACACGTTTTTGTTGGATCCACGCGTTGTTGCACTTTTATATTGGCATAGAAGACGCCAATATATATGCCACCGGAAAACAGAAGGCATTGGATCCAATGAATCAAGAAGCAGTGTGCACATTTGAAAAATTATTGTACGAAAAATCTGAGAAATGATGGAAAAAAACGGGCCTTGGTTCCACTAAACATATCAATAAATCGTTATCCACAGAAGATTATGCGTGCCCTCTTTCCAAAAGATACCTACTTCAATACTAAACACCGCTTGTTCGGTGTCTATTCGATAAAAAAAACGTATAATCTCGCTCCGTGTGAAAAAGATGCATTAACACCATTGACTTACAATTATATGGACGTCGGGTCCGCGCTAAAAAGTGTCCGAACTTATAGGGCGTTAAAATCGTACACAGAGCGTCATTCACGCTTTAGTCTGCGTTTGTTCGACTGACAGCGAAGCAAGCAAAATTAGACAGTACTGCGATGACATTACAATTTAAATTCAACGTTTTAGCTTTTTCATATTCCTTGACATGTCACTACGTTTAAATAGGTTGACTAGGGACATTTTTTTCGTGGTTTTTGTATTAGACCCGTCGTCCATTTATTTGTAAGTCAATGATTAACACTATGCGCCTCTGCACACCGAATACGTTAAAGATTATTCGATTTTCTTGACAAGTCCGTTGCTTATTCGATAAACGTATAGAGCTGTGTGCGTTTTTTTGCAGAACAAACACCGTGTGAACAGTTTTATATCTAATGTATGCGCCAAATTCGGTTTTACGTTCAGTTAAACGTTAGTTAATGAATACTCAAGACCATTATTTTTAAATTACATTTCATATGACAGCAAAAACATAGCACAATGGTATAACGAGAATTATGTAAGTGGGACTTGCAGTGCACCAGCAAAGTACAGTCCAGAATTTTGGAAGTAAGTTACTTCCGTAGTATAATGTCCTACGTGATTCTCATGTGGGGTAAAGCGGCAGATATTCAAACCATATTTGTATTGCAAAAACGAGCGTTTCATTCTGTGTACCGTCTAGGCTCTCGGGTTTCTCTCAGAGAAAAGGTTAAGGAGACTGTGGCATCACAGTACATTTACTCAAATAATTTATACGCCCGTAAAAATATACATAATTTCATTAAGAAAGAAGATATCCATAATATTAACATTAGAGCTAAGTCCAAACTTATGGTACCACGATTTCGTTTAACCAAGGTAAACGACTCTTTAATGGGGAACTGTATACGTTTTTACAATAAAATTCCGGAGCATATATTAAGATTATCATTTCCTAAGTTTAAAAACTACATTAAAAATATTTTGATTGAAAAGTCATATTACAAAATTGAAGACTATGTGTTAGATAAAGTGTATGGAAAGACGACACGGCTCCAGAATCCACACAAATTTGATTCAAAGCGTTATTAATGAGCATTTAAGTTTATTTGAAAAGAGCAATCCCTAGAGTTTCTTGCTCGTTCTTCTCAGGGAGGTCAGCGTAGTGAACGAGCAGTAGCTTAAATGTGACGTTTTCAGGTGTAAATTTATTTTACCTATGGAATAAATGATCTTTGACTTTGACTTTGACTTTGGAACTCTACGATAAAATTGCATGGCGGTAGAATTTTATCTAAGAATAATCATTTTGTCGAAACGAATTTTCAGCCCTCTAAATTATATGGAAAAAGACAGTCTAACAAACTTGATTAGACCAAACAAACTTCTGCCCAAAGAATACATATGTGTAATAATTATTCTACTATTAGGTTTTCGGACAAACGATACTTCTGCTGTAAGACATTTCTGTGTTGCAAATTTATGCCAAAACTGTCATCGCACTAATGAAAAAGAGTCGAACCGTTTTCGGAGTAATGAAATTCGGACAAAAGAAATTCGAGTTTGTGATAGATTACCATGCGCCACTGTTTATTCGGTAAGATTTATAGTGCAAAAAAACGTGCAGTACAATGCCGTGTGAACGAGTGTAAGGGTGTGACGATGCGACCTATTTCATCGTCATCCCTTTCCCTCATCCTTTTCTCTGGTTCCTGGCCACCTACTTTGAAATTTTAAATCGTTCTTAAATTCCTTTTCTACTTCGTCACTTACTTTTCTTCTTTCCATCGCCACTCTCTGCTAAATTTCCGAAGCGAGCGCACGTGCTCGACTTCACATAGAATTCTGACCAGTTAAATCATGTAATCCAAGCAAAGGTATGACATTTGTCATACCATTGGAGAATCATGTAACTGAACTGCTTATAAAGCATAGTTTTTCTAAACTACAGGCTCTTTTGGGGTAAGTTCCTTTTTAATCGACTTCAAAAAAGGAGGTTCTCAATTCGACTGTATGTTCTTATTTTTTTTTTTTGTATGTATGTTACGCGATAACTCCGGTATTTGTGAACCGATTTTCATGATTCTTTTTTTGTTGGAAAG
The DNA here is from genome assembly GCF_003589595.1 of Hyposmocoma kahamanoa. NCBI lineage: Eukaryota > Metazoa > Arthropoda > Insecta > Lepidoptera > Cosmopterigidae > Hyposmocoma > Hyposmocoma kahamanoa. Next base: position 3,775,709 of record NW_020654229.1, on the reverse strand, counting down.
GGGGTACTACCATAGTGGTTCCATTTCATTTTGAAGAAAATCATCCACCTCAAAGGGTGGCTGTTCACGCATGAAGATTCATTTTTATAAATAGCGCCTAACTTTAGTTTAGGAGCAATGACTTTCAGCAATCATTTAGTTGATTTTGCTATTTCTCCAATTCAAGGCGTTTTTCTCTCGATATACTTTGAGTAGTGTCGTAGTGAGAACCTATTTTTATTGTCTCCAGTGTCAAGTCCTGTACAGTGGCGAACTAGGGGATATTTCAAAGAAACTTAGCAAATAGACGTAATTCCACGTACTTTTGAGGTCGGTTTTTTTAGTACTCTGTACTGAGATTATTATTACCATAACCTGTTATTAATTTTGGTAGGGAGTGTTTTTATACGATTGTACTCGTTTTTATATTATATTTTGTTACAGCCTTTACGCCTTTACCTGTGGTTTCCCCTTCCTGAACTATTTTCTTCATTTCTACAATAAAATTCATGTGGACCGAGGTTTGTATTTAAATACGCGAGACCCGCGTGACAAGGGAAAGGTTTGTGACCTACTTAGGTGACCTTTTAGTGGCGATTGGGGCGTATGTACTTTGCTTTTGCTTACAGTACTATTATAGGACCACGTATTGATGACATCATCGAGTATATAACCAGAAATAGAGCCGAAATGTTATTTAATTTGTTTGAAAACTATTCTGTCAAATCATTACGGTGACAATTGCGCTCCGATTGGCCAGCCCGAATTTGAAACAATTAACGGGTGTTGTGAATTGCTTTGCTAAAATTGAAATATTACATATTTAATTACCGATGAAATGTGATTCCATATATTTTGTAATTAGGTATTTTGCTGTTTTTCCCACACCACCTTTTTTTTTTAACCCGGAGAAATGCGTTACGCATACCACCGCGCCCGGGGAGGTGCGGGGTTATGTGGGACTCTTTTCCAGAAAGGAAGCCTACCCACTAAAACTCCGGGGTGTTCCAACCAGCCGCTTAGTGGGGGTTATGGTACTGATTACCCATTACCCACGACCCCCAAAGAGCGGACGTTCGCGGCCTTTGTTTGGCGCGCGAACCCTCTCAAGTGGCCCTTGCCACTGGTGCACCTGGGGGCGGCTTCCTGGAACACGTGGAAGTCGCCCTACCCTCTTGGGACTGAATGTTACGGGCGACGAGTAATCCCCGACTCGTCACTCGAGTCCCATTACGGTGGGAAAACGCGCATTTCCGCGCGGCGCCTCCGCCCTGTCCTCTTCCGCCGGCGGGGATCAGCGAGGACGTCATCCTCTCTAATCCGCTCCGCCGTCTCCTTCCGTGTTATTACAACCTCACAGAAGGAGCTCACCGCGTCCCACGACCTCTCGCTTGCGACCATAGACTTGACTACTGCCGGTAATGAGAGATCGTGTCCCACCACTTTCCCACACCACCTTAACCTAACCTCCCATTGTTAGAGATATTATATTACAATAAATTCAAAATATTTTTGGAATATACGGCGACATACACACAACAGGTCAGTTGTTGGCGCTGTACTATTTCAGCTTTCTAATTGGTAATTTCAGCGCAAACGAGAGTTGGTATTTAAAAGTGATATAAGGAACATTTGCCAGATGAGTTGCCAGGGATCGATGACCCTTATTGCGTTTCTGTTTATGGTTATATACTCAATGGATGGCATACACTATAATGCTTACCATCCCGCTAAAAGAATTTGCTAATGGGTGCAAGGTACTCGCTAATCCTCTGACGTAGGCGTATATGAAATGCATCGTGATGGAAGCTCCTTTCGTGCACCCCATCGTTCATCCATTCATACGAAATGAATGTGAATAAGTTTTTTATTTTTTTTTATTTATAACTGCCTCTGTGGTCGAACGGTTACCTAGCTGGACTGCCACGCAGAGGTTTGATTCGGTTTGGTATCATAAAATTCGTAAAATAATAATGAATCCATCAAATGATTCAAAAGTAATTTAAGGACTTAAAGATACGTAAGGATTTAAAATATCAGTAGGTATCCAGAGTAAATATTCAAAATTATTTAAATAAATATAACCCATGTGTCACTGATAACAATGAAGATTAGACACAAATTCGACAGGTGTTCTGCAATAAAAACGGGTGATAACAAATGGGATTGTATACTTAGTAGATAGCATCGTTGCTTTTTGAGAATAGTGACCCAAAATAGTCATTATTACTGCCTTGTCATAGACAACGCATTTGCATTTAGGCCACTTAACATCGATAAAGGTAGCTAGCTATAAAGGTGACTGGGTGACGAAATACTTTCATAAATTTCCCATAGATGGCGCTATGGCTAAAAAGTCGAAAACCAAATACAAAGACCCGACAACAAGCACATAGAAAAATTCGTGAGGTCCGCTGGTTCGTTCCGTGGTTTAGTTGGCATAGCGTTTGCCACGATTTGCTAGGAGACGTCTAATCCATTGAAGGAATTTTTTCTAATCGTTCTATCTATGTATTAATAGTTATAACAAACTAGTGGAGTAATTTCGCAAAAAATAATTGAATACAAGGTGGTGCAATATCCTAACATTCAATAAAAACACTTAATTACAGTGAATTTCAATGTTTTTCTGTTTTTGTTCTTTGTTGGTACTGCAATTGTCTGTTTTTTTTTTGGTTATTTATAAAAACTAGAACTATATTAAATTATCGAGTTCTTAGGTTTTCGCGATTGTTACACATAGGAAATGAAACTATTTTTCCGGATTTAAATCGCGTATATTTGTCAACCGTGACCATGGGACCTGTAAAGGGCCCGAAACGTCGGTTTGTTTGAAAAAATCAAATATACGCGATTTAAATCCGGAAAAATAGTTTCATTTCCTATATATTAAATTATGTAAGAAATTTATGAATGTACCAAAATGAAATGTGGTTTACATTACGTTTTTTCACATGAAACCATTACAATTACTTTAAAATCAAACTTCGACTTCCAATGTCAATAGTTTGTCTTACGATGCAGTAAAACCATTTCCGGAAATCCGGAATTCGAAAAAGTAATTAATTAAGTTACGTAATTTTAAATTTCTCCCAAAGACTGAAATATCATATAAATTTCCAGTCCATGTTGTAATGTAAGCTTTTACGATATGTTAAATATACTATTTTTTTATCTTAGAAGTTAAATTAAATTTGTAGACGGCCACTATGCTTTGAATATTTTTTGTAATATTTATGATTGTTAGTAATTTTATCACTAATAAATTATGGAAGAACCAATCAAAATTTTATCTTACTTATTTTATCATTTGATACAAAGCAACCGGCTACCTTACTTCTAATTATTACCGAACAAATAATCAATCAAAGCAAGTGAAAGTGAAATCTCATGTTATTGACTATCGCCGCTTAAAAGACTATTTGAAAAATCCAAAATTGTTTTTTATTTTTTATATTATATTATAATATTATATTGTGTTAGCTAGGGACCCCTCCCCGCGCTTCTCCCGTAACTCGTTCGGCGCCCGAGCAGCTAACAGATTCATGAACAAAACAGGTTATGACTCGTAGTTTTGTTAATAAATTAGTAAATTACACTTCAAAGCACAATAAAAACATCTACGCTAATATTTCCTTCTTGATCACAAGTTCACAACATCTTATTACTAGTGTCAAATATGGCGGATCTTGCGCTCCTATATCTTTTATTTTTATTTTTATTTTTAGAGTCAATTGAATTACTTCTAATAAAATATGATAATGGAATGATGTTTATAACAGTGATACGTTATTTTGATTGTATATTTTTATTTAACTTAATAATCATAAACATTTAAACATGTTAATTCACATAGCATTATTCGAAATAGTAACTGCGTAAGAACAAGAGTTGTTTAATGTTGAAGTCAAAGAACTTTTATTTTACGAAAATAGATAATCTTGTTTAATATATTTGAAGTAATGTACTTTAAATATGTGTTAAATATTTTATTAATTTGTTTTCACACTACACACACTTATACCTGTATGTATATATTGCAAAGATTATGTAAGTATTTATTCGATATAAGAGTACACACTGCAATAACACTATACACACTCATGATATAAGTATTTACGTAGTTTATTTTATTTTATTATCTGTTCCGGGACGCATACGTCCGTCACTCTCAATCACTCGGCTAGGGCCCATTGAAAACCAGCGTCACAACCTAGCCTTGGTTGTGACTTTAACTGAATGGGATCCTTTTGTACACGCCACAGCCGCACACATGTCAGTATAGTATTATGCAACTTGTTGTTGAAATGTTTTTACGCTGTTCTTTGTGTTATTTCTGTTTTATTTATATTAGTCTTTGTTTTTGTGTTTTTTTTTATAATGTGGCGTTACAATAAATGGTTTCTATTTCTATTTCTATTTCTATTTTTGCTATTATAAAAATACCTACACTAAAAACACGAAAGAAAAAAATTAATAATAAAAAGAATAATAATTGAATGACGACCTGGCTTAAAGAACTTGTATTAAAACCAAAAATCTTATTTTAAAAAGGCATACTATGATTTGACACATTTGACCAAAAACATATCATATCGAGTTCTTAGGTTTTCGCGATTGTTACACATACATACAACATGCAACATTTCATATAACACATTTTCTTGTCCCTGTCCTGCCTTCAACATTCAGCGACTGCTTTTCATAGACCAGCTCTTGAAAAATATCAGACGATCCCGCCTTCACTAGAGGACATTTTAGTTTGTCCAGAAAATTTCATCCCTACATATGATTTTCTTAACTCTACTCTTGGAAGACTCTATGTCGGTCCAAGTAGCTGTCTCTATACATGTATCTGTATATGTGGAACACCTTTTTCCGACCATTGGTTATGATAAAGAGGGCAGATTAAATTGCTACTAGAGATGGGCAGTGTCCTCTTTACATTTGAGTCTTCTCGTCACCTTGTCGCAAAGTTTGAAAACAAAGTTTTTCAATCAGTCTACTCATTATGACATACTGAGCCGAGACGTGATCACTAACGATACGGTTGGGCCACAAGTTAAAAGATCGATCAAATATTAAAAGACAGCTATAGAAAAGCAGATATACAAACCATATTTGTGTTGCAAAAACGAGTGATTCGTTCTGTGTACCATTTAGTTTCTCGGGTTTCTCTCAGAGAAAAGTTTAGGGAGACTTTTTACTAAATTTTTTCGTGTGCCCGTAAAAATATACATAATTTCATTAAGAAAGAAGGTATTCATAATATTAACCTTAGAACTAAGTCCAAACTTATGGTACCACGATTTCGTTTGACTAAGGTAAACGATTCTTTTATGGGGAACTGTATACGTTTTCACAATAAGATTCCGGAGAATATATTAAGATTATCATTTCCTAAGTTTTTTTAACATATTGTTTGCGGTGGCCAAGATAGCTAGCAAGTCGCGGAAACTTTCCCCAGCTGAATATAATTGTCCACAAGGTCAAACGCCTTCGTGAAATCGACAGTCAGGGGTAACACGTTAGGTACTTACCGTGTACTTATTTGGAAATTGTCGTTTTTGGATCGAGAGAGATTATATATATGGAGAAGTGGCAGTTTTTGTACAGACCTACAGTCCATTACTAGGAATGTAGGAAAATCATCGGGCCCAGCAGGCGAACTGGAGTTAAGGCGACGGATTGCAAGGCGCAGATCGTCCACCGAGACATGTGTAATGCGTACATTAGCAGCATCACTAGCACCACCCGCATGAGCCTCCGCCTCAGCTGCATTTAGCAATGGGGAGTCCGAATAAAAGACAGAGCTGAAACAACGAGCAAACGCAGTCACAGATTTCTGACTCGTTACCGTCGTACCATCATCATCTATAAAATTGTAGCATGACTGACAGCGCTTGCGTTTAGAATTTATATGAGACCAAAAACTCGCAGGGTCGGGCCAAATACCATACTGAAACGATCGAATAATAAGCCTTAAGTGCCTCGTCTATTAAACATTTAATATGGCTTCTATAATATTTGTATACTTCGCGGTTGAAATCCAGTCCCAAAGCCTTATATTTTTTAAGGTGGAAAAATTTAATTTTAAACTTGCCTATAATCTCAGGCTTGTGTCACGGCGAATACCGACGCACCCGGGATAGATACACCAGCACGTTTAATAGGTACATGGTTTTCAATAACGGTGTAGAGCTTATCGTAAAAAGCCTCCACGGCTACGTCGCCTTCCTGCTGGACGAGTACGTTTGCCCATTCCAAGTTGGAAATATTGCGGTACGATCCCATAGTATCTGCTTTGCGAAAATTCCAGTCAGTAAGACAAGATTTTTGATCTATCGGGCCGGGGGACGATGGAGGGCGCGTTCAGCGCGGCATGCGCAGCACTACCTCTAGCGGTGGGTGGTATGACCGGTACAAGTGCTCCGGTCATCGCCTCCTGTAGTACGACATCGTCGCCACTTAAATCTGACAGAACAAGGTCCAGAATACCTCCATAATTGTTCCTTATTTGATTATATTGCTTTAGTCTACAGAATTCAGAAAACTGTTCAAACTGGAATTTAATATGAGCACCACATGAATTGAAATTGAAGTCACCAACGATTACAATATTTAAGGTTGAGTATAAAGTTATGGCGTTTTCTGGGCAAGAGATTCTGTCGCAAAACCGTTTTAACGCGCTCCTGTTCCTGTGGCAGGTGGTGTGCAACACAAAGATCATAAGCTCTATTGGTTAATGACCTGACGACCTAATGTAGGTGTTTTGGGTGATGATGTGAAGTGGCAAGTAAATATTTATAAATGTGAGTTGGTTTTCTGCACACAGAATGATGCTGTCCAGTCAACCCGTGACCATGGAGCGTGCAACCGTTCCGAAATATCAGGAAAATAAAAAGAAGCCACACCGTGGTAAGAAACCTGATATAGTGATAATCATTCGCGCTACGTTTATTGAACCATGTGGTTATCACATTCTTTTAACATTACAAGCACAGTGTTATGACAAGCAAATTGCTACACCTGACTCTCTATCAGTCCGTTTTGTGATCAGACACCTGCATGTGACGATAACTAGTGGCATAGAGTTAGGAAGGTAACGTGTACTTTATTTTTGTTTATTTATTTACGATCGGGTTACAAAAACCCATAAATACATACCTCATAGACCAGCGTTTCCCAATTGGTGGGTCGCGACTAGAGACGCGGAAAAAGTATCGATACTTTTTGGTATCGAGTACTTTTCCTCCGATACCCATACTTTTGTACTCGATACCTTTCAGGTATTAGTACTTTTTGACAAGTATCATATAAATGATTATCACTAATAACAGGTTTCTTACCACGGTATGACTTCTTTTTATTTTCCCGATATTTCGGAACGGTTGCACGCTCCATGGTCACGGGTTGACTTCAACCCGTGACCATGGAGCGTGCAAGTTATACCGTGGTAAGAAACCTGATATTAGTGATAATCATTTAGTGAATAACCACGAAAGTCTTAAAAGTATCATATAGTTTCGAATAATTCCTACTTAGGACACATCATATCATGGCACCGGCGACACCGGGTTTTCCTAGTGCGGGGCTATGTTGAGTGTGTGCGTTGTCTGTGTGTTATATGTATTTATCTGTAATGGTTGCTGTAAGAATTTAGTAATCATAATTTGTTGCTAAACTATCGCATTGGGTTAACCCTGTCATGATAGTTTAAGTGTTTTTAAAAATAAATAAATAAATATATATCATAACGCAAGGCAACCTTTATCACAAATTTCTTGGCTGTATATTGTATGCCACCATTTGCCTCTTTAAAAGAAGTTTGTCCCTTCTTCAGAACGTTTGTTCTCAAAAGCAGGCAATATAGTATCAAAAACGAGAAATAGACCTTCACCAATTAGATGTTTTTAAGTGATGTACAGAGGAGGAGTGGGAAATTAGATATTTAAGTACTTAACACAAATTATGTGAAATGACGATTGATTGAATTGATCAATTGATTGAATTAATCAAATTTATTATTTGTTTCAATTAAAAATCATAAACCAATAAAAAAAAGAAATGAATGTGTTTTATTCTGCCTTTATTTAAGTAGGGAAAATTTGCAGAACAAAAGTATCAATACCTTAAGGTATTTAAATCGCAAATATCTGAGGGGCATTTAATACTGTCCCGTTGAGACGTAAGTTGACTAGTTCCATGTGCCTGTAATTCCTCCAGTACACTTACCCTTCCAAACAGGAACGCAGTTATGCTCACATGATTGTTTGTACAGAAATAGGTAAGGTGGCTGTATTTTCCTGGACGAGCTCTTTCACAAGGAGCTGTACTGCTAAGAAAAATACCATAATAATAATTTGTAATGCCCGTATTGATATCTTCTAAAGTCTTTATGAATCATATTTATCATTTTCAGCGTTAATATTATTCGATAAAAGATAATACCTGGTTGATAGCTCAATATGGAAACTTCGTAATAATCTCTTTCCATACAATGTTGCCGCCGGCTATACAATTGTTTATTTGATTTAGAAATATAATACATTACTTATTTAGTTTAGAGTGTGGTTTATTATACATAATTAAAAAAGTTAACAAAATGTGGTATTGGAAGGGAATTATATTAGGTAAGTAACCTATTATGATAAGTTGATACACACAGATAAAACTTAAGCGAATATTCTCCAATAAGTTTTTTTATTCTTTCCCGTTTACCGTAAAATAAGTATTAAAATACGATAATGTAATTTATGTAAAGAAGAACGGTAACGTTTTTACGAAAAGCAGTGACAGACAAAATGAGGAATAAAAATAAATTAGCTGGTCTTCACGAAGAAGAAGATAAATTCATAGGGGAAATACATACGCTTCTACAATAGGACATTTCTCCTAGAAGGGCTAATTTGTCTGACTTCGGTGGTCGATTTTTTTCTTTATTTCAGGAAAAACATTGAGCGGGGAGGAAAAAGAACTCAAACTTACATAAGATTCCGCTAATTGGGCAACTAGATTCTTAACAGTTAATGACTTATCGAGTTCTTAGGTTTTCGCGATTGTTACACATAGGAAATGAAACTATTTTTCCGGATTTAAATTGCGTATATTTGTTTAGACTAAGCGAAAACATAAAAAAGAAAGTTAGGTGACAGAGTTTTAGGAAGGTGACGACATTACGCGCTTGGTTTTTACTGCAGAGAAGTAGTGTAAGTCAATCATTGCTTTATGATCATTACAACTGGCAAAGTCTAGAAATGGGAGAATTCGCGCCTAAACTTGCGTAAAACAGTCCTGTGAAATGGTTTTCGAAGAGGCTTTATGGGAAATCTAGACAGTCTGCGGGGAACACTAAATATTATAAGGTTTAGAACTGGTCTGCATTTAATTTGATTTATATAATATTTTACAAAGGGAATTGTTGTCGGTGGCAAACGCCTAACGAATTTACGCTTTGCGGATGACATACTTCTTTTTGCCCCAACGTCGTAGGAACTGCAACAGATGCTCCAAGAACTGAGCATGGCGGGTCTTGAGGTTGGACTTTGGATAAGGCGTTCCAAAACACAAATAATGTCTAACAGTACAAAAGGCAGGGTTGAGGTAGACGGTCAAGCAATCCAGTATGTCGATGAGTATATTTATCTGGGCCAGTTAGCAAGCTTTGAAAACTGGCAAGATAAGAAAATCGGTCGTCGCATAGCCTGAAAGAGCTACTGGTCTTTGAAGGAGCACTTGAAGAAAAATCTGCCTTTGTCATTTAAACGACAACGCATCTTAACCTACGGTGCACAGATATGGTCGCTGACTGAGTTCCAGAAGTCTAAACTCAAGATCTGCCAGAGGGCGATGGAGCGCAGCATTCTGGGCTTCAAACGTATTGACCGAGTACGCAATACAATGGTGCGTTCGTTGACTGGCATTGCTGATGTGGGGAGCAAAACAGCTAGGCTCAAGTGGGAATTGGGCGGGCCACGTTAACCGGATGCAACCTGATAGGTGGGCGAATGTCGTCACTCCTTGGGTGCCCGAGGATGGAAAGAGTCGGCGTGGACGGCCGAGAAGGCGTTGGCGGGACGTTCTTGATGAATTTAAGAGAGAGTGGTGGGATATCGCCACAGACAGGGAGCAATGGTTCCCGGCAGTGGGACATAATGGGTTAATTAATAATAATATATCTAGTTCTTAGGTTAACGCGATTGTTACACATAGGATATGAAACTATTTTCCCATGGTCACGGTTGACATGGGACCTGTAAAGGGCCCGAAACGTCGGTTTGTTTGAAAAAACAAATATACGCGATTTAAATGCGGAAAAATAGTTTCATTTCCTAAATATATAATATTTTATATAAAAACATTATAACCCATCTAAAATGCTCGTCGCTTCGCAACGACATAATTTTTCTGTGAAATCTGTGAAGTTTGTCCAGGGAAGTACTGCTACCTTACCTATTTCTTCCGCCTAGCAGTAATGTCAGCATTACTGTGTTCCGGTTTTGAGGGTAAGGGTGCTGGTGAAATTACAGGCACATGAAACTTTTCAACTTATGTCTCAGGCGGGCGCAGTGGCTACGCCCCTCAGATCTTTGTGATTTAAAACTCTGAGTGGCTCTGCAACTGTTATGGACAGGCATCAGGCGCACGACTAGTTCGTCCCATCACTTGATACCACAACAAAAAAAAATTAAAGAATATTACAATGATTAAAGTGACATTTCTATCAGCCGCTAGTAGTACACGCAGACCACATAATTATTTTCTTTCTTCCGTGGTAGTACCTTTACAGCCACCTGTCTATGCGAAGAAAAACTTTCATAGATTTCTCACAGATGGCGCTATGGTAAAAAAGACCTGCTACAACCACATAGAGACATTAGTTGGGTTTGCTGGTTCGTTCCGTAGCTTGGTTGGGAGTCGTCGGCGAGCATGCTGATTTTGATTCAAAATGGAATCGATCCTTTCGGGTAGTCTCGAAATCAGATGGGTTTCTGAGCGAGAAGATGAACCTGACTCCTATTAAGTATATCTTTCTAATTGTGAGTTAAATCAACTATTGTTCCGATTAGAAATGTCAAAAGACCGGCCGGTTGTGTATAGCAATTATGCGCCTCGACTCGGAAGAGACGCAGTTTCCGGGAGAGGCAATCAAAATCAAGCTGCTGGTATGCTGAAGACGCTGCTTGCGACGCTTCGAATCAAATGAATTTTTCTCTGTATTCGATCTTTCTATTAATAATTATAACAAACTAGTAGAATAATCATTATTAGTACAAAGATCGTCTCGTACCAAACCGTGGCAGACGCTATGTCAACTAAGACACGGAACGTTGGATCTGGTTGGTTTTTCAACGACTTTCTAGCCGTAGCGCCATCTATGAGAAATCTATGAAAGTATTTCGTCACTCAGTTAGATACCTTTGCAGCTACGAGACCTGGCTAAAGACGTCGCTATTATCTGTAATTAATTTGCTAGGAGACGTCGTCGGTTCGAATCCGGCCGGATCGAAGGAATTTTTTCTAAGTTTCGATCTTTGTAATGTTATAATTATTATAACAAAGTAGTGGAGTAATTTCACAAAAAAAATTAATATCTGTATGTCATAATGTTATTAATCTTTGTTCTAGCTTGCTTCCTCCATTCTTGCCTGGGGCTACGGACGTGTTTACAGGACGCTGAATGCTCAAGTCTGGAGGGGAGCATTTGCTTGAATGGGACATGTGCCTGTCCTCCGGGTTACCAGTCTGCTCTAGGTGGAACACGCTGTCTTAGCTGTGAGTTATATTTGACATCACCAGATTTGTTAATTTGTAGAATTGTAATTACTAATAATTGTAAGTGTCGTATTCATCACGGGATATATATTTATTTCAATTTAAACGTAAAAAATGTACATTACAATAAAAGCTTAAATATTATACTCCGTCCAATAATTTATTTAACTAATGACTATTTTATGTGATGAAGAAGTTTAAATCGTGAAAGGAGGGATGCATAAGTCAAAAGTTAAACAAATGGTTAGACGGAGTACAGAAACTGAAACTAGATTTACATTAAGAGGGAGCATGCCAAAAAAGTTTTGACGTTGGCTCCGCCCACATTTGTGAGACTAAAATATGCCTGAAGTTCGCATGACATGCGACAGGAGATGTTGAATTTTGCGCATTAAAAGTACCAAATTTGTTTTAGCCGAATAACTCTAAAACTAAAGGGATTAAAAAAAAATCCGTAGTGACAGTTTTCGATCATGCATAAATATAATTATCTAATTTTTGTCCTAATAACCTGTAGCATTTCGAGGATGAATCGAATAAATGTGAATATAGAGGTAATTTCGTGATTTTTATCTATCGAGGAAACTTTATTGTTTTATGTTTCTGATTAGTGTCTATGCTTGAATATATCTTGTAGTTAGTCATACAATATTCTATTTTTAACTTTAAAGTGGATATACCCCTCTAAAATCAAATCGAAGATTAGGAATTTTTCCTCTGCTCCCTCTTAAATGAATATAATTAGGGTCCCCGCGGTAAGGTGCCCAAGATGCTGGCAGCATTCCCTCTTTGTATAACAGCTTGGCTATACGTTGAGCAAGGTAGCTGCCGACCCTTGGGTTTCCCAAACAGTCAACTAGGTTTCCTAGGAGACGTCGCGTCGGTTCGAATCCGGCTGGATCGAAGTAATTTTTTGTACGTGTTAGATCTTTATATTAATAATTGTAACTCAAAAGTTTGTTTGAACGCTTTTGGTGTGTTCTTTACTGCACTTTTGTCATCGATAACTGGTTCAAGGTAGCTACTATAAGCTGTTAAGGACTTCCATTAGTCGGCCTTTTCCAACATCAGTTCAGCTCTAAGCCATCATTTAATTTTCATTGCAATAAACTAGAATGTACAGTACGATTCACGAAAGATGACCACAAATGGCGGCCGTCTGCGCACGTACACTCATGAAGAAAAGACTTATGACAATATAATATTTTAATTTTGGTTTAATAATTTGTGTAATGTTGTAAACGCTGGTTATGCAAATAAATCAAACGTAAGTAATTTTAAATGTTTATTATAATAAATTGAACCAAAAATATAAAAATTTGTAAAACACATTTAGTCGCTATCGCTATTCTCAAGTTCCATGATTCCCTCTATCATGGAACTTGAGGGAATCGTGGAACTTGAGGAACTGGGGCCGGGTTCCATATTAAAGTCTTCATTTTCCGATGATTCGGGAAAATCCACATCTGTCGAATCTTCGCTCTCGTCAGATTCTCCCACACGTATAATTAATTCCTCCGTAAGAACATCCACGATGTGGTCACTTTTTATATAGCTTTCTTCTATAGATTTTACTTTGTCACATAGTTTTTTCCATTCCTCTGGTCCCATCAGATTCACTTTTTCTTTAATTAAATCTATAACGCAGCAAATATTCCACTTTACGTTTTTACTACTCACGTAACCCTTTATAGAGGCCCAAGCCATTTCTATGGGATTTAAATCCGGGTGGTACGATGGAAGACGGAGAACATCGTGACCATTTTCCATCAAAATTTTGTCAACGGAGTATTTCTTTAAACGAGGTTTGTTATTTTTTATTATATCGTACAATTGAGGTTTCAACATATTGGAATCAAAGCTGATTCCATTTTTGGTAAGCCACTCTTGCATGTCGGATTTTCGGGAATTAGATGTGGGAGCCATATCATATTCTTTATTGTGGTATGGGGCGTTGTCTACCACAACAACGGAGTTCGGTGGGAGATTGGGTACCAATAGAGTTCGAATCCATTTCTGGTAATTTTCAAAATTCATGTCGTCATGATAATCTCCTGATTTTGTGCCCGACTTGAAAGTTAATAATGCATTTGGCACAAATCCAGCCTCTGAACCGGCATGAACGATAACGACACGTTGGCCTTTTGAGATAGGCTTTTTCAGACCTGCTGTAGAACCGTCAGCCCAGCCCATGGGTTTTGCATGTGTAGCATGGACGTACGATTCGTCAGTATAAATGATTGGTCTATTTTGTCTTCGATATTCTTGGAGTTTTTTTAGGTAATTGATTCGTAACAACCGAATAGCTGATGTTTCTATTAAAATATTTCGGTTATTTTCTGTTTTTTTCCACTTAAATCCAATTCTTTTTATTAATCGACCCAAACTTGTTTTGGATCCTTTAAAGTTAATATCTTGATGTAATTTTGCTCGTAACTTTTCTAAAGTTGGCAATTCTTTTTCAATTAAATGGAAGTTATGAATACATCTCTTAATTACCCCTTTGTCAAAGGCGTCAACGTCGGAGGCAGGGTTACGGCGCGGTCTCTTTTTACCAGGGGTTCTAAAAACCACTAAGAACGGTGAAGATTTACTTTCTTTTATAATTCTTTGTACTGTCGATACAGACGTCTTTGTTGCCGCGGCCGTTTTTTTGTAAGCTTCGAGTATTTTAAAATCTTGTGAAAAATATTGAAACACGTTGTACACCAAACTTCTCGACTGTCTATTCAAAGTATTGCCTTTTCCTCGCGGCATTGTAAAATAGCAAATAAGTTCAACACAATAACAAATCTCAACAAAAATCTTAACAAAAAACGAAAACAACAAATAAAAAACAATTTAAAACAAAGAAACACTTCTTTTCGACTGTACTCGAGAGCAGTGTGAGCGCGTCGAGACGCCGCGATAGACGAATAGCGACTGAGCAGTCTATCACGAGACGCGCGCGCACCAATGGCGTCGCTCCGATCTTGACGCATTCCGCCCGCGCCTCACCTCGCACCTCCAGAGACCTAAAATATGCCTTCTGCGCCGTGGTCATCTTTCGTGAATCCAAGCTAGAATTTGTGTCAGATAAAGTTAAATACACCCCGAGGGTCAATTTTAGTTCGTTTGTTATGAGAATACCGATTGAAAGAAAAGAAAGAAAATACATTTATTTGTTTACCACAATGACACCACAAAAGACAAAAGACAAAAAAAAGGAACGGAACAAAACAGAACCAAAACAAAACGCGATCAAAACATTCAACTTAAAACATAAATAAATAATTACGAAACAAAAACACAAACAAACACAAAACAAAAATGTATGTACAAAAATTTGATAAAATTAAAATAGGAACTTAGGAAATGAAACTATTTTTCCGGATTTAAATCGCGTATATTTGTTTTTTCAAACAAACCGACGTTTCGGGCCCTTTACAGGTCCCATGGTCACGGTTGACTCGTCAAGATGCTTTTTCCTCGGAGTTAAAGCCAGTGATCATTATGAACAATTTAAAATAGTTTTTAAAGTAAAATGTTCAAACATTTGGCTATAACCATATCTGATATGACGTGATTATTAAACAATTTCAAACTTCTAAAACTGGGTTATGGTTTTTTTATGATATTTCAATAAAATATTTTGTTTGACACTCCAAAGTAGCAAAATAAGTAATTTTTCCACGATTTTCGAGATTTTACCGCAGATTATTGACACGACCGTAATGTACAAATCGCAAATGGCGGACTAAGCTCAAGTATGTGGAACTCCGCGTACTGTTGGCACACATACCATGCCCACAAAGCACTTCTACTGTAGAAGTATTTATGGTTCTGTGGTCTGCACGTTCTTGCGTGTGCACTTAATAATTGTTACCTTCAAATTGTTTTTTTTTACAGTGGCTCCATACCACACATCGGTCTGCGTAGAAACCTACCAATGTTCTAGACTCTTTTCTAGTTTTGAATGTCTAAAAGCGGAAAATGCAACAGGTAAGGTAAAATGTTCTCTGAAGAATTATTCAACCTTATCCTACCATCGCCATTCCTCTTCAGGAGCATTTGTGCTGGTCTCCATCGTGACCGGTTTACAACTTGGTATTGCCGCACCCTCTCGGTGTAATGAGACATTTCCTAAAGCCATTTTTTCTGGAGCGTGGTTTTAAGTTTCTACCAATGAACCGTTGTCCTTGCCTTCTGAAAGTCTTCCTCCTGCACAATAATTGCCTTTGCCGATCTGAGGGTCGATTCAGAAACTTCCTATAACTCAGTTGTCGATCGATTCGATATGATGAGATATCGTACGATTTCTTTTAATTTTTATTCACAACACCCGAATTGAACGTCAAGCTGTCGTATTCGAAACCGAACCGAAATGACGTCACACCCGTACGATTACTCAAGCTGCTCGACCGGCAAAAGCTACAAACGTTATTCAGATTTTCAGTCCAGACAGTTATCGAGTAAAAGTTACCAAACGTCCTATTGTTTACAAAGCAAGAATGTAATATGAAATATGTTATTATTTTCAATAAAGTCTGGATTTTGTTCAATTTTACTAATTTATTTTAATGTAAGTCTAATGCATTCCTATATTTTAGCCCTTTATAGTCTTAAACATGTTTATAAAAGGATTTTCATTTTTCTTATATTGTGTCTATTTCACCAAGTAACTCCGTAAACGATATTGTATAACGATATCGTATCCGAATTCCAATCGAAAAATTCGGTTAAAATATCGAAGTGTTCTGAATCTGAAGGCTTCGGACTTGGGTTGGTCGGAGTAAGAACAATTTCTTTAGGTGGGAATTTTCAGATGGTTCTAACCAGGACCCCGTTTCAGAACTCTTCGATATCTTAACCGAATCGTTCGATGGGATATTGTTCTCGAATCGAAGGGCGCTTTCCGAGCTATTCAGA
Source organism: Hyposmocoma kahamanoa (assembly GCF_003589595.1). Lineage (NCBI taxonomy): Eukaryota > Metazoa > Arthropoda > Insecta > Lepidoptera > Cosmopterigidae > Hyposmocoma > Hyposmocoma kahamanoa. Next base: position 3,759,047 of record NW_020654229.1, on the reverse strand, counting down.
ATTTTCCGAGTTACTTAACGTTCGGAATCGGATACGATATCGTTATCCAGCATATTATAAGAAAAATGTAAATCCTTTTAAATACATCTTTAAGACTTTAAAGGCCTAAAATATAGGAATGCATTAGTCTCGCTTTAAAATAAATTAATAAAATTGAACAAAATCCAGATTTTATTTAAAATAATAAAAGATTTCCATATTACATTCTTGCTTTGTAAACAATAGGACGTTCGGTAAGTTTCATTCGATAACTGCGTTCTGAATAACGTTTGTAGCCTTTGCCGGTCGAGAAGTTCGAGTAATCGTACGGGTGTAACGTCATTTCGGTTCGGTTTCGAATACGAAAGTTCGACGTTCGTTTCGGTTATTGTGAATGAAAATGAAAAGAAATCGTACGATATCTAATCGAATCGGTCGACAACAGAGTTATCGGAAGGTTCTGAATTGACCTGCTGAGTTGTTTGCGCGGTGCGATTCAAACGATGGCTTACCTCATATCTTGCCCCGCGTGCCGTAACACCTGCATGCTTGAGGACTTAATGGCGGCTACTAGTGGCATTGTCGACCTGGCTGAGTTCTTGGGGGTCTACTTCCATTCTACGTCGATAACTGTCCGAAATAATTACAGTGAAATAAATAATACTCGACCTAATTAAGAGACGCGTGTTGCGAATGAAGCTTCATATTTCACATTGTCTTTTCATTTAGCTGGAGAATGTCAGTAGACCCCTGGACCATAATAGTCTGCATGCCATTGGTACGATATGAAGAAGAAGTAATGTTTCTTCGTGTTCGGTCTTGGTTTCAATAACAATAGTTTCATTTTTATTTCTTTTTTGCAGAAGGCACCTGCCGCTGCCAACCAGGCCACCATTACTTCCTAGGCAGCTGTTGGCCTACAACAGACTTTGGCGAACCCTGCTTTAGGGATGAGCAATGCCTTAGTACAATTAGAGACCCTTACAGTATGAGTTGTAACGGGACCTGTCAATGTGCTGAAGGATACGATCTGAGGCAGAGAGGCGAATGCAGGAAAATTGGAAGAGGTCAGACAATATGATTATAATTACATTTATGCAAACAGATAGGTTGACTCAGGAAGATCTGCAGGGCTTGCGCTAACACACGTACTGCCCAGGCAATTAATACCCTTTTCTTTAATTGTCATGGATACTGTACGGCCTGTACCATAACAGGGGGTCGATTCAGAACCTTACAATGACTCTGTTGTCGACCAATTCGATTTGATATCGTACGATTTCTCATCATTTTTATTCACAACACCCAAATCGAACGTCAAACTGTCGTATCCGAAACCGAACCGAAATGACGTCACACCCATACGGTTACGCCGAATGTCCTATTGTTTACAAAGCAAGAATGTAATATGGAAAACTCTTAATATTTTAAATGAAGTCTCGATTTTATTAATTCATTTTAATGCAAGGCTAATGCATTTCTATACTTTAGGTCCTTAAAGTCTTAAAAATGTAATATAAATATAAAATGATTTTGATTTTTCTTATAATCTATTTCACCGACTAACTCCGTGAACGCTGTTGGATAACGATATCATATCCGAATCCGCATCGAACGTTTAACTTGAAAGTTTTGAATAACTCGGAAAGCGCCCTTCGATTCGAGAACGATATTCAATCGAACGATTCGGTTAGAAAAGTTCTGAGTCGGGAACCAGGTCCGACTCCACTGAAAAGATGTTACACACAGTGTGCTCTTCACCTAGTATTCACATGAAACCACGAATGCATTGGTAGTAGCGGAAATATCTGTAGAAATATCAATACTTCCCTGGCCGAACTCTTGTGAAGTATTGCCTTACCAGTTTCTGCTACCAAGTAATAATGTGAGCGTTACTGTATTCCGGTTTCGAAGGGTGCTGATGAAACTACAGGCACATGGGACTAGTCAACTCATAGTCGGGGATAGTACAAATCCGCGTTTGTAGTATCTGTACCAAACCTAATTTCACAGGAGAGGGATTTAACGTTATTACTTTGTTATTTCAATGGCTACAACTTTCATTTTTGCACAATAACCGCTCACGCGATACATCCGTGGACACATACCACACCTAGAGGTGCCGGTGATGATTTTATACCGATTTATCGGATATCGAAGTTATAATAATAAATAAATAAATAACGCACACACCCAACATAGCCCCGCACTAGGGAAACCCTGTGTCGCGGGTGCCATGGACACACACATAGACAACCACAAATTACACCCAAACTCACGAGAGAAATAATTGTAGGCCATACAACTATTTCTCCCGGCCCGGGAATCGAACCTGGGACCTCTGCGTGGCAGTCCGGCATGGTAACCGTTCGGCCACGGAGGCAGTTTTAATAGTTTATTGTATTTTTATTGTAATTTAGTTAGTTTATTGTAATTTAAAGTTTATAACAGGTAAAAGAACTAATATTAATTGCTATTTCGGTAACTACTCTAGCAAACCATAAAGTTTTTAATGCCTGGGTCTGTCATTTAAAAAAAATAAACAACTTCAAAAATCACGTCACGACAATCGTGTGTGTTATTGTTTGGGCTGGTGATTTCGGTGTTTATTTATTGAAAACATACCGTAAGTAGCGTTTTTTAAGTTTACCATGAATATAAATGTTTATAAACTATACTTTAAGCAGTAATTTCATAGTAAACGTTAGAACCACTCAAACGGAATATTATCATATTTATCCAAGTACACCAGAAGTTTCATTAGTGCTTTTTAAGTGCAGGATTTGCGGTGTATTATTGCATTTTATTTGAGATGTTTTTGTTGGTAGTATGGAGGGTATTTATTTAGCAATGCAGAATAATAATTTTTATTTATAAAAACTTGTATTTAAACTGAATGCTTTTCCAATTTGCGAAACCAAATAGCCGCCATTTTGTGGTAGGAGGAGCGCATCGCGTGAGCGGGTAAGCAATAATTTATGTTGTCTACGGACTGATAACAATAGATTACCGTAAATCACTTAAATACATTTTCGCGGTTTTTATTGGGCCACTAAATTACCGAAATGGAGACCCATAATCAATTGCTAGTTACGCGTAATTGCGCTATCCCCGACGTTATGTCTTAGGGTGATGGGCGCAGTGGCAGTGCCCCTCAGATATTTGCGATTCAAATGGTAGCAGCACCATCCTTGATGAATCTTTCACATAAAGCTCTATATATATGTATTTTGGATCGAGTATTATAGCTTAGATTATGATATTTATTTCTGTCAATGTTAATATTGTAGAAGCAACCCATAGAAATCTTGTAGATCTTCAGTGTCGGCTTTACCTATATAAAATTCAAGTAGGTAATAGCCAAGCTCATTTTACTGCAACTAATTAATGTGTCGAGACCATTGACTTACAATTATAAAGTCAATGGTCGAGACAAAAAAAGATTTATTTTCTCAAACATGCTTCGGAAATGTTTGCATTACTTTCAAAAAACGAACACGTTTATTCAAGTCAAGTAAAAAATCATTTATTCCATAGGTAAAATAAATTTACACTAGAAAACGTCACATTTAAGCTACTGCTCGTTCACTACGCTGACCTCCCTGAGAAGAACGAGCAAGAAACTCTAGGGATTGCTCTTTTCAAATAAATTTAAATGCTATGGAATAGACTTTGAATCAAATTTGTGTGGATTCTGGAGCCGTATCGTCTTTCCTTACATCTTTATCTAACACGTAGTCTTCAATTTTGTAACATGACTTTTCGATCAAAATATTTTGAATGTAGTTTTTAAACTTAGGAAATGATAAACTTAATAAACGGAAAGTTTTATGGACCGTGCGAATTCATCCTGGCCAAGGCCTGCAAAGTAAAAATGAAAATCCATTACTGTCCACTTCTCTAAACTTTTAAATCTACCTACTTATAATGAACTATGTAAACAGGCAAAGGAAAAACTCATATACCAAGCTGCCCAGTGTTCATAGTTGCGAGAATTAAAAATACCTACCTACACCGCTTACTTAAAAAAAAGAATATGGCGGTAACATTGAAACTAAAATGTTTTGGTGTTCTTTGGTTTTTGGTCTATTTAGTATTTTGTTCGCGAAAATGAGTGCTAGTGAGAAGAGCGATAACGAAAATACTAGATACACATTCAAACACATAATCAGAAGTTGAGTAGACTGCTATTAATATACCTGGAAAAAAAAATTATTTTAGCAATTGTCGTAACGCATCAAATATTACTTTAAATATTTTTTATTTTACTTTTTCTATTAAACATCTTCCCCTCTTTAGTCTTTTATTATTTCCTCACATTGTTTGAGAAAAATTCTATATATGCCTCGGCGGGCCCGGGGATTGCTTGACTCCTATTAATGCAAGGCCTCGCTGACGCACGTCCTTGTAACTCATACTCGTCCAGCAATCCCTTACTTCTCGGCCTCTGCAATAATGTACTATTTCTTTACAGCTGTTGGGGACGGATGTGTCCTTGATGTCGATTGTCACTTCGAAGGAGGTGCCTGTGACCGGTTCGATTTTATCTGTTACAATACTAATGATGGTAAGTTAACAGCTTCAGCTTGTGAAAAGTGTTCCAGTGTCCAACAGTGGGACTAATAGACTGGCTATTCCACGAGAAAAGGTTATTTATTATGCCGGATGCACTACAGTGTTGCGGCAGCCCCATTAGCATCCTAAAAGCGTTGTTATATTGCACCCTTAATGTATTCAGGGTTCTCTGCGTATACTTCACCCACAGGCTGCTTGTGTAAAAGTTTTGGCAATATGCTTTAAATAATGAGATATTTACATCTTTGGTGCAACGAGCAAACCTGCGGGCGAGCATATTACATCTAACAGACAGGGCTCTTCTCTCCCTCTCCATGTCGGCATTTTTTATAGTGATTATAGTATATAATAGAGCATAGATTATAGTGACCCTCACTTTTTATATAACTCCCTATCAACCTCTTGGTTGTGCGGGAAGGGCACTATAGTCTGTGCAAGCACAGAGACTTTGTGGGTTTAGGTCCTGGATCTGTACTCTCGTTCTCCGTCCAACATCCGTCCGAAACAATTGCTGTCAAATAAGTAATACTCGACAAAATTAAAAAACGATTGATGTGAACGCAAAGCTTCATACTTAACATTGTCTTTTAATTTATAATAATTATAATGATAATGACAATGACAATGACAATAACAATGACAATGACAATGACAACGACAATAATGACAATGACAATGACAATGACAGTAATAAATAAATGATAATAATAATAAATTACCAAAAATATATTACAAAGACGCTGACCTCAGACAATTGTAGAAAAAGCAATAGCTCCCCTGAAACCATCCAGCATATCATCAAAGCAATAGCCCAGATAGACTATAAACATAGGCACTCAAGTAGCCAATATCATCCATCAAAATTTAGGCGAACGGCACAAGTTTTTGGAAACTATAAGGCCTTATTATCAATAGACACCTGAAACCGTACTTGAAAATAATACAACCAAATTATATTTTGATCGAGCCATTCTGACTGACCAAAGCATCCACTACAATAGACCAGACATCACGCCAGTAAACAAGACTGACAAAACCGGATTTTTAATAGACATTGCCGTACCAAACACCCACAACTTACAGTCTACAATATCAGAAAAACTCTCTAAATACACAGAACTAAAAGAGGAAATAACCAGAATATGGCATTTAAAGAATGTAGTAAGAGTACCAATAGTTATTTCAACCACAGGCGTCATTCCCAAACAGATACACAAGTCATTGCAGTCCCTGAATCTCCCACCAAACATATACCACTTGTTATGGAAGGCAGCCATCCTTAATACTTGTCGCATTGTTTGAAGGTTCTTGCAGATGAAAAAGGACGAAGTAATCTCTTGTTACGCACCACTACCACCGTCCACATAGACAAGCTGGATTTGCTTGATTTCGTTCCGCCTCCACAGTGGTCCAATTTAATTTTGAAGAAAATCATCCTACTCTAAGCGTGGCTGGTCACGCATGAAGATTCATTTTAATAAATAGCGCCTAAATTTTATTATAAGGAGCAATTATTTTAATGGTTGATTTTGCTATTCTCCAATTCAAGGCGTTTTTCTCTCAATATACTTTGAGTAGTGAGAACCGATTTTAATTATCTCTTGTGTCAAGTCCCGTATTGCGCACTTTCCGGTAACCGATTTCAATAAAGTTATTAACTATAGGTAATTCCACGTACTTTTGACGTCGGTTTTTTTAGTATTCTGTACTGAGATTATATTTAAATGAATCATACAGCACTTACTAAACTAATTTACAAATTAGAATTAAACCATCATAACCTATTGTGTTATTAATATTATGAAGATTCTCCATTATGGTAAAATTGCAACTAAAACTAAAGTAGTGTAGTGCCGTGACGTGTGGGTAGGGAATGATAACTACGATACGAATATGTGCATTTGCAGTAATAAAAAAGTGAGCAGCATATATGCGTGTGTGTGTATTTGTGTGTTTATGTGTGTGTAAGAGTGACAAAATAGCGGAGTAGAGTACACTTAAAAGCATCGTAAAGGTAGATAAATAATTTAAGTAAAGTAGTTTATTCATAACTAATTCATACTAGTCTAACTAGAAATTCTTCGGTCTTCTCATAGGATAACTACTGTAACCATTTTCTTAGTTTATATCCAACTTCATACTTGTTTAATGCGTATATGTGTAGGGATTTATTAATTTTATTATATAATCTCTAGCACTTAGCGCTGTTAATTGTCCGTTAGCAAAGCCAGTATGGCATTGTTTACTAAGAGCAATTTGAATGACGACGCAAGACACATTTTAGTATAACTGCCTCACCGTGAGTATTTCGTCGAGTATTACTTATTTGACCCCCTGACCACAAATCAGTCCGTGGACAGGATTGTAGGGATGGGGACAGTGCCATATCTTTCTACATTAGTTTTGATTATAGTGACCCTCCCTACCGACCTGAGGATATACGAAAAAGGCACTATGACCTGCGCGAGTGAACCCGCATAGGAACCATCTAGATCAGCACGTTTGCACGGACTTTATCCGGTTATCTGTAAGGCTAGTGCTTTAGTTGAGCCGCCTCGGTTGCATGTACAGCATTCTCCCTTCACGCAAGACACGCTTACTTCCCGTCAGCCTTCGCACGACTAACGGTTACCACCGCTGAGCCGCCGACTCTTAGCCGATTACCAAATCTCCTCATAGGTAGCGGAGCTGTAAGGCACACTCACTTCGCGACGCCGAGTGAACGGCGTCTCTCTAGTTACCAAATTCCTACGCGGCCGGAAGGACCGGAAGATGTCTAGCTCATCCTCTACTAGCTCTACAAGTGGCACTGTCCTGCGACAATGTCCAAACATAGCCATCGACTTAAAGGGCAATTCACGTGCCCCGCCGATCTCCTCGCCTCAGGCCCTCAACTAGACCGCTACTAAGGCGCAACCGGGGCAGACGAACGTGTTCGCCCCTGCAGCTAACCACAAACCACGGCGAATCCATACCCAAGTCCGGCTCCGCCAGAGACGCCCGTGGAGACGTATAGCTGGCGGAGGGCTTGGTCCGGACCTCTGTCGTACCCTGATCTTGCCGTCGAGCCCGTAGTTTCTCCGGAAAACCCTAACTCTCGGGTCGGTAGATAGGGTAATAATATAGGGTAAGAAGTAAGAAGGGGCAATCTACACTTGTAAACGAAAATGTTTTGTAACTGAGACGGCTACAAATTGCTACCTCACTAATTTCACCTCTCTTGTTACAGCGACAAGGACGATCCCGCTAAAATCTACAGCCGCCGTAAACACCACCGTTACGAAAAGTATAACTACGAGGAACAACACCCTTTACGAATCATGTCCTTGTTCTCATCCCTTCGTGTGCTATTTGGATACCTGCGTGTGTCCACTCGGATATTATTCTAATGCAGATGGAAACTCGTGCTTGCCTGGTGAGTCAATGCAGAATTGCATTGAATTCTTCACTGCATTTACCATAATTTTTATTTACATTCATGTTCAAAGAACCATAAATACATACCTCATAGACTAACATACATAACAATATAGTAAAACATTAATTACTTATTATTTATACGTATTGTTTGCGATGTGTGACGCAAGGTGGGTGTGCGGTAGCCAGGCGAGTGGCCACGGAAACATCGGCACATAGGGTCTAGACTAGTTCTCCGTTCTTCCTGGCACTAGACGTCTTTTCGAGTCCGGCCGGATCGAAGGAATTTTTTCTGAGTGTTCGATCTTTGTACTAATAATTATAATTTATTTATTTAAAATGCAAGTCACAACAATACCCTTCCATTAGGCAAGTACTTATTGCCATGACACCCCGTAGGGTTATGGCACACAGTCGCTACTTATTTTTGTATAGGTTTACATTTTTTTATACATTACTAAATATAATAATAAAAAATACAATTTAGATTAAAATAACATGTCGATTATCCATCATCAGTCTTTGTCAAATACATAAAATAACATAGTTACTTAATTTAATTAAGTAACATAAATAAATAAAAGTTTATTTAAGTTATAATAGCGTTTGTCCATTAGTAAGAATATAACTTTTAATTTTTTATCATTGACTTTCAATTATATGGACGTCGGGTCCGCGCTAAAAAGTGTCCGAACTTATAGGGCGTTAAAATCGTATACAGAGCGTCATTCACGCTTTAGTCTTCGTTTGTTCGACTGACAGCGAAGCAAGCAAAATTAGACAGTACTGCGATGACATTACAATTTAAATGCAACGTTTTAGCTTTTTCATATTCCTTTACATGTCACTACGTTTAAATAGGTTGACTTGGGACATTTTTTTCATGGTTTTTGTATTAGACCCGTCGTCCATTTATTTGTAAGTCAATGTTTTTTATTGATACTTCTGCAATTTGTGTCACTTCTTAGGTACTCGAGTAGTTTATTGTGAATTTTATTGCATTACCATACGGACCTTTCTGATACGAGTAGGTACTTAGTGTACTTTGCGGAAGGCTTAATATTTATTCTCATATCTATATCGGTCTTGAGTCTTAAAGAAATGGTACAACACTAGTAAATAGTTCAACTGTTTTTTCTGATAAATTTGGTCGTTCTAAATTCTTAGAAGGCAGGGTTAATATTTGTAATTTTTTAAAATGTGGTCGTATAACACATTAAGGAACATTTTCTCTTCATTAACCATCATTGATTTCTTTTTTTAGAACTGGGTTCGCCAGGGACAAATTCAACCTGCACGGGCCTGCTGGCTGTGGTCATAGACGGAATTTGCACTTGTCGACCAAACTTCTTCTTCCAAGAGAACATGAGGGACTGTGTTAGAGGTAAGAACATCATAGATCGGGGCCTCAAGACTGCATTTTTTTTTAAATCAAATGTCAGTGATTGCATTCATACAATCAATCAGTTACGATCGATTTTGCCTTACTAAAACAACTATGAAAATTACTATACATGTCTTAATTTCTATCCCATTTAATCAGCAACTTAGCTTCAAATTAAATATGATGGCGCGTGCTCTGGAGGTTATTTACGGGGTGACCATATTGCATAATTTGCGGCGGCTTAGAAATGAAAATGTTACTTAATGTCAAAGCCATTCGATCTAATCATTTATTCTGTCATTTTTTTAAGCTACTGCTCGTTTACTATTCTGACTTCCCTGAGAAGAACGATTATTTGACCCTCAAAAACATAATCGATTTGTAAACGTGCACTTTTTTACAAAGACGATATTTTTTTATACTTGATATATTAGTTGATTTTCGGATATATCATTATGTTTAAGCATATTAAATTAATATTTGGTATACAAAAATGATATTTCATCATCTTTTTTATTATTGGTCGTTTCTTTTAATGATTGATGACATTTATAACAAGTTTTGATATTGATATCGTAATAAATCTTGGTTGCTTGGTTGCGCCCTTCATTCAGTAGGTTAGGTTAGTATTATGAAAAAGCAGCCAGAAGCCAATTTGCTTGCATTTCCGAACTTCTTTTCGGGTCAAATTATATTATTATTAATATTATTAGTATACAAATACAATCAACATTTATTTAGTTTTAAAAATAAGTATCTAAAGGAGTTGTTCCTTTAGTGGTACTAAAATAAATGAAAAATTTAACCAGGTTATTAGTTGGTTTTTTGTAAAGAGCTCTCAAAACCTAGAAGGTCTGAATTAAAAACAAATTATTTTTGACGTACAATTTCCAGAAAATCTACTATGTAAAGTAAAACGGATCGCAATCCCACGAACGGAATGGATTTTTATGTAATTTTTTGGCTAATGGGCCAGTGGCCAATGCCATAAAAAATATTGACAGTTCAAGATGTCAAAGTCATTCTTGTTGCAATTTAATTAGCCAGTTACAATTAAGATTTTGAATATTTTAGCGTTTAAGTATTGCTGGAATTAATTTAATATATCTACCACTCCTTTGTTTTAAATAAATAAACAAAAAATGCAGGTCACAATATTTTTTTAATTATTTTGCTAAGCTCTTTGTTTCAAGTTTATATCTTGCAAAAAAATTGAGGCTGGTTTAATTTTTCTGACCAAGACCGAGTACCAAGCTTCATACTAATTCGGTACAAGTTTATTTTTAAAACTCATTTGTCTTAGTTTCGAGGCCCAATATAAAATTATCAAAGTTATACAAGAATACAAGATATTTATTCGCTGAAAAATGTAGTTTACAATGGTGTTATAGTATATTATTATTAGATCGTACATTTCACCAAAACTTGGCATGCGAATATTTTACACAATTCATATTTCAATCACGCACAGTGGTTAAATTTTACATTTTATGTTATCTATTTAAAAATCATTTATATTGTAGTAGCATTGTGTAACTAACAAATTATGTTATTTTATTTTAAAATTTTTTTTTTTTTTTTTTTTTTATGACATTAAGTAACGGGACGAACAAGTCGTGTGCCTGATGGTAAGCTACACGCCTGCCCATAACAGTTGCAGTGCCACCAAGAGCTTTAAATTACAAAGATCTTGGGGGCACTGCCACTGCGCCCGTCACCCTGAGACATAAGTTGACAAGTCTCATGTGCCTGTAATTTCACCAGCACCCTTACCCTTCACAACCGGAACACAGTAATGTGACCATTACTGCTTGGCGGCAGAAATAGGTAAGGTGGCAGTACTTCCCTGGACGAGCTCTTTCACAAGGAGCTCTACTGCTACTAAATGCCTATAATTTAGTTAATTTTCACATATCAAAATTTTTTTGCATATATCAGAGAAGATTAAAAATATCCATTGGTTTAATTTATTTCATGTCTCAGAGAAAGAGGATCAATGATTAAAAGAAATGACTGTTTAGATTTTTTTTTTGCCTACTGCTTTTGCAAATTTAAAATAATCATTTAAATACATGCCTTCATTTATTTCCCCAGTAAGCCGCACGCTAAGTGACTCTTGCGTCGAGGACTTGAATTGTCATTCTTTCGGGGCAGCTGCACGGTGTGGTCCACCACAGCAGTGGGGCATACGCAACTGCGAGTGCGACACCGAACAGGCCATTTGGGATGCACAGAGACAGATGTGCAGATTATTTTCTGGTAAGCGCGTTTTACTGGGCGCTTTGACCTTCAGCACCCCGATATACTGCCATCCTTACCATAATCATAGACCCATAACGCAAGAGGACTGCTAACCTCCACACAGATCGTAACTTTGAAAAAGATCAAAATGCCGTTATTGGCGGGATAGTGTATTAACTCAATAATCTCAGTACAGAGTACTAAAAAAACCGACCTCAAATGTACGTGGAATTACGTCTATTTGCTAAGTTTTATTGCAATATACCCTAGATCGCCACTATACGGGACTTGACACTGGAGATAATAATAATCGGTTCTCACTACTCAGTATATCGAGAGAGAAACGCCTTGAATTGGAGAAATGGCAAAATCAACCATTAAAGTAATTGCTCCTAAATTAAAGTTAGGCGCTATTTATAAAAATGAATCTTCATGCGTGAACAGCCGCCCTTCGAGGTGGATGATTTTCTTCAAAATGAAATGGGACTACTATGGAAGTACCCCCTTTCCAACAAAAAAGAATCATGAAAATCGGTTCACAAATACCGGAGTTATCGCGTAACATACGTACAAAAAAAAAACATACAGTCGAATTGACAACCTCCTCCTTTTTGAAGTCGGTAAAAAAAGAAAAGTATGTGATAATAAATACTATTAAAATTACGTTGTTTTCAATAATTTTACCGTATTTTTACGAAGAATAATAAATAAAACAAGCCGAGTCTTGATAGTCACGTTGTGAATTCGGAACTACAGTCTAATGTCAACTGTTAGCTTCGCCAAGGAGCATATAGATGGCGCAGTCATAATTTTACGAAATAAACATCGCGTATTTTTATTTAATGAGAAGTTATATCTTACGTGCTATTAAATAAAAAATAAACGAAATATTGAAGAGATATATGTAAATAAATAAGTTCAACGTAACTTTTAATCATTACAAATCAATATTAAGACAATAAAACTGAAAATTATATTGTTTCCATTGCATCCGTACAACTATTTTAAGATTGCTAAATTTGACATAAGAGCAATATTACTTTAATGTTAAAGTCGCGTCATAGTACGAACTGAGTGAATGAATAGTCAGAAAGCTGCCAATAAAACATCATAGTTTTAGCATTACAATAAGCTTACTTTAAGCGCGTTATGGTACGAAAAGTCAATGTAAGGTTAAAGTAAGATTGTTTTAAGAGGTTGTGGTAGAGAAAGTTTGTCATGGACCTCGAATTCGAGCTTCAACCTCTTAGCGCCGAATACAAGGCATTCGAGCATCTGGGGAGCACATGCAAAGGGGGTTAATGCCAGTGTCCCTGAGACCTTTGCGGTTTAAAGCTCTGAGTGTCACTGCAACTGTTATTGACAGGCGTATTACTTAATACCAGGTGCACGACTTGTCCGTCCTGTCACTTGATAAATATGAAAAAAAGATCGACCTCAGGTCGCCGTTGTCTTCATTACACTACATCATTTACCTATTTTTCAGGTGTCGGCGAATTCTGTGAACAAGATAGCGACTGTCTGGCAGGCGAGTTGGAGATCCAATGCGTAGTTACCGATGGCCAAGGGGTGTGTACTTGTCCAGATTGGCTAACCGAGATGGACGGGCTCTGCCTCAACATTGGTTTAGGTGCGTTATATCCTCCTTCATCGTCATCCCACCTTTCTATCGTCCTCTTTTCTGGTTCCTCTCTTTGCTACTTATTTTTGAAATTTCGAATCGTTCTCGAATTCTCTCTTCCTTCAATATTTTCACATCTGTTCGGTCTATCATTATTCCCAAATATGGGCATTTTTAACGCCGGATTTTAATCAGGTTAAAACCCATTAACTCCCAAAATCGAAGGCAAAAACTATTTACAATTAAATATTTGCAAATCGAGTTTTGTTCAAATTAAATCATTAGAAAATGTATATTGCTTGCTTGCATATTTTGCCTTTCTATTGCATCGATCTGCTTGAAAATCGCATTAAAATGAATCGATACAAAAATTCGTTATCGTATACACTTGAAAAGGTTTTCATAAAATTCTATATAATATAATTCTAATTTTAATGTGCATCCCCATAGTCCACAGGGTCAAAACACAAAACTGCGATGCGACGTCGCGTCGCAGAAATCTTATGAACTCGCACGACGTATCGCAAGAATTTGCGAATTATCAATAACAGTAGTGCAATACTCTTTTTACGATCCATGTTGCTACCTAATTTAAAAAATACGTCCAGTACGGTTGATGATCGTCGAGTGGTTAGTGGTAATGATGATGCTTTGACGCACGAAATCGCATCGAAGCAATTCGCGTCGCAGTTTTCTGCGTTGCGAATTCGCGTCTCGCCGATTCGCAGTTTTGTGTTTCGACCCTTAGAAGACATTATGTCATGTTGATAGATTGTTAGTGATTGATTGAATGCCATCACTGCAATTCCGCTGATATTCCAAAAAGACTTACCTGCCATTGCAACTAAGGCCATTCTTACTAAAACTACCATGGAGATTACAACTCATGTCTTAATTTTTATCTCACATTTAGTCTTCAAATCAACATCAACATTACTGTGTTTCGGTTTTGAAGGGTGTCGTGGAAATCTACGATGGGCAACTACGGCGGACGTAAAAATTCAGGACACGATATCGCAAAGTGGTCACGGCGCACGGTACGACGTTGTATCGTAGAAACTCACGGTGCGCTCCCCAATGCCGCATTAATTTGTTATTCAATATTCAAAGATGACAGACGACATTGAGGTTGACTATTTAATAACCCTAGTCGAGGAGCG
>NW_020654229.1:3705062-3724670 GCF_003589595.1 Hyposmocoma kahamanoa | reverse complement strand
AGTGAGAGTGACGGACGTATGCGTCCCGGAACAGATAATAAAATAAACTACGTAAATACTTAATCATGAGTGTGTATAGTTTTGCTAAGCTTAGTTTTGTTAATTAATTAATGTGTGTGGAAATAAATGGTTTAAATAGAGCTCATTGTGAAAAGCTCGTACAGTAAAATACTGCCACATTCCGTTACCTGTTTCTGCCGCTAGACAGTGTTAAAAGAGCATTGTTGTGTTTCAATTTTGAAGATGTCGGTGAAATTATATATGAACATTTCCACTAAGTATTTGAAATTTTCGGAAAATTAACCAACACTAGTGTTGATTCTATATAAAATGTTAAATGTATGTAAATCATTGATTTTTTAACCGACTTCAAAAAAGGAGGAGGTTCTCAATTCGACTGTGTGTTCTTTTTTTTTTTGTATGTATGTTACGCGATAACTCCGGTATTTGTGAACCGATTTTCATGATTCTTTTTTGTTAGAAAGGGTCCATAGTGGTTCCATTTCATTTTGAAGAAAATCATCCACCTTTAAGGGTGGCTGTTCACGCATGAAGATTCATTTTTATAAATAGCGCCTAACTTTAATTTAGGAGCAATTATTTTAATGGTTGATTTTGCTATTTCTCCAATTCAAGGCGTTTTACTCTCGATATACTTTGAGTAGTGAGAACCGATTATTATTATCTCCAGTGTCAAGTCCTGTATAATAAATAAACAAATAACGCACACACTCAATATAGCCCCGCACTAGGGAAACCCTGTGTCGCGGGTGCCATGGACACACACATAGACAACCACAAATTACACCCAAACTCAGGAGAGAAATAATCGTAGGCCATACAACTATTTCTCCCGGCCCGGGAATCGAACCTGGGACCTCTGCGTGGCAGTCCGGCATGCTCACCGTTCGGCCACATAGGCAGTGTATAGTGGCGAACTAGGGGATATTTCAATAAAACTTAGCAAATAGACGTAATTCCACGTACTTTTGAGGTCGGTATTTTTAGTATTCTGGTTTTTTTCATTATTATTGCAATACGTTATTGATACTTCTCTATGGAAAAGCAGCAGACGGCAACTAACAGAAAGCACTTTGAAATTGCTCTGTAAGGCCTGCTCTTGGTTTTACATGAGATCATCTAGTATATAACCAGAAATAGAGACGAAATAAGGACCATACATTCCTGGGAACTCATCAGTGATACATCACTTATGAATATCTACTCTCGTTTGCGCTGAAATCACAAATTAGAAAGCTGAAATAGTACAGCGCCAACAACTGACCTGCGTGTACGTCTCCGTATATTCCAAAAATATTCTGTATTTATTGTAATAAAGATAATATCTCTAACTATGGGGGGCTGTTCCATTCGGTGGTGTGGGGAAAAACATATTATTACAAAACAAACGGTATCAAATTTCATCGGTAATTAAATATGTAATTTTGCAATTTTCGTCCATTATAGCAAAACTCAAGTTAACTGATCGATTTGAAGTGAAACAATTGACGACACCCGTCAATTGTTTCGAATTCGGGCTGGCCAATCGGAGCGCAGTTGTCACAGCAATGATATGGCACAATAGTTTCAAACAAATTAAATGACATTTCGGCTCTATTTCTGGTTATATACTCGATGCATGAGATCCATATAGCGAAACGAGGTACTCCGTACTATCATATTCCAATATTTAATTTTGCGTTAAACACCGGTACTGTTCATGAATGGGTTAACCTGATATTTTTTTGCCACGTCCTTTCACATATTTATCTACGTTGACATATTTATTCACGTCGTGTCACATGAATCACATTGTTATAATCTGATGGCGCGTTAAATCAATGTTAGAAAAGCATCTTTGACATGCCACAATATTCAAAAATAATATTGATAATTTCTTACTATAACAACACAACCCAAATCTATAATGTTAGTGTTGTCATTAGGTGGCGTTGAGACATCGAGTGTATAACCAGAAACAGAGACGAAATAAGGGCCATATATTCCTGGTAACACATTAGTGATACAGCTCTTATAAATATCAACTCTCATTTGCACTGAAACATAGACAGGCCAACTACTGACCTGTGTGTACGTCTCCGTATATTCCAAAAAATATTCTGTATTCATTGTAATAAAGATAATATTTCTAACAATGCAGTGCTGTTCTATTCAGTGGTGTGAGAAAAACAAAACATCTAATTTCAAAATAAACGGAATCAAATTTCATTTCATTAATTAAATGTTAAATATGTAATTTTGGAATTTTCGTCCATCATAGCAAAGCTCAAGTTCTGGTCGGTTTGAAGTGAAACAGTTGACGACACCCATTGACGACACCCGTCAATTGTTTCGAACCCGGGCTAGCCAATCGGTGCGCAGTTGTCACAGTAATGATATGGCAGAATAGTTTTCAAACAAATTAAATGACATTTCGTCTCTACTACTGGTTATATACTCGATGAGTTGAGATCAAAGTAAAACAAAATGGTCACACCAAGTCTGCCCATCTTGTCATAATTAACGCATTTGTATTTCGGTAATTATTTAAAAAAGGTCAAAACTCCGTCTCATATCAAGATGGCGTTGATCATCAAGTATATAACCGAATTCGAAACAATTGAAGGGTGTTATCAATTGTATCACTTCAAATGACCAGTTTAACTTGAGCTTTGCTGTAATGGACGAAAATTGAAATATTGTATATTTAATATTTAATTACCGTTGAAATGTGATTCCGTTTGTTTTGTACTCGTAATTAGACGTTTTACTGTTTTTCCCACACCACTAAATGGAACAGCCCTTCATTGTTAGAAATATTATCTTTATTACGATAAACACAGAATATTTTTAGAATATGCTGAGATGTACACACAGGTCAGTTGTTGGCACTGTACTATTTCAGCTTTCTAATTTGTGATTTCAGCGTAAATAAGAATTGATATTTAAAATTGATGTAAGACCTATTTGCCAGATGAGTTGCCAGGGATGGATGGTCGTTATTTCGTCTCTATTTCTGGTTATATACTCGATGGCGTTGATCAATAGCTTGGAATTAGTTTATAGTAAGCCAAAGTATGTACGATGTAGGGATGGGCGCTACTCTTTTGGCGGGAAGTGCGATGGTGGCAACGATACAGTGGCACCACTTCGAAAAGTTCTTCAGAGCACTTCCCATTATAAACCCAAAAGGTGCCTACGCCACCTGCTTCTACACATGGGAGAGGTTTTCGTAGCTTCATACCTGTAAACCATTTCTTGTACCTTAGAAAAGTTGGTATATGAACCACGTTCTTTTTACATACTTCGTGTCAGTCGTTGTGCCTACTTTGCCTCTAGAATTAAATATGTACTCCTACATAGTTCGTAACATAATTATAACTTTTTTGAAAGAGATCGTCCAGGGTAATACTGCTTTACCTATTTCTGCCGCCAAGCAGTAATGTCAGCGTTACTGTGTTCCAGTTTTGAAAGGTAAGGGTGCTGGTGAAATTACAAGCACTTGGTACTTGTCAACTTATGTCTCAGGGTGACGGACGCAGTGGTAGCAGTCCTCAGATATTTGAGCTCTGAGGGGCACTGTAACTGTCATGGAGGCCTGTAGCTTACTATCAGGCGGACGACTAGTTCGTCCCGTCACTTGATGTTATAATAATCTCAGTACAGAGTACTAAAAAAACCGACCGACCGAAAAGTACGTTGAATTACATATAATTATCAAGTTTTATTGCGATCGGTTCCCGGAAAGTGTGCAAACCCGGATTCATCCCCTAGTTCGCCACTATACGGGACTTGACACAGGAGATAATAAAAATCGGTTCTCACTACTCAAAGTATAGTTGAGAGAAAAACACCTTGAATTGGAGAATAGCAAAATCAACCATTAAAATAATCGCTCCTTACATTGACTTACAAATAAATGGACGACGGGTCTAATACAAAAACCACGAAAAAAATGTCCCAAGTCAACCTATTTGAACGTAGTGACATGTAAAGGAATATGAAAAAGCTAAAACGTTGAATTTAAATTGTAATGTCATCGCAGTACTGTCTAATTTTGCTTGCTTCGCTGTCAATCGAACAAACGAAGACTAAAGCGTGAATGACGCTCTGTATACGAATTTAAAGCCCTATAAGTTCGGACACTTTTTAGCGCGGACCCGACGTCCAT
Source organism: Hyposmocoma kahamanoa (assembly GCF_003589595.1). NCBI lineage: Eukaryota > Metazoa > Arthropoda > Insecta > Lepidoptera > Cosmopterigidae > Hyposmocoma > Hyposmocoma kahamanoa. The sequence goes on along the minus strand of NW_020654229.1, from coordinate 3,720,499 downwards.
ATAATTGTAAGTCAATGGCTCCTTATAATAAAATTTAGGCGTTATTTATAAAAATGAATCTTCATGCGTGATCAGCCACCCTTAGAGGTGGATGATTTTCTTCAAAATGAAATGGGACTACTATGGAATGGAGGTACCCTCTGGCCAATAAAAAATAATCATGAAAAACGGTTCACAAATTGACACAAGAGTTATCGCGTAACATACATACAAAAAAAAACATGCAGTCGTATTGAGAACCTCCCCCTTTTTTTAGTCGGTTAAAGAAATGAAGAATATTTTCTTCGAAAAATTGTATGGGTCCATAAGGGGCTGCCTTTCGAAGAAGAAAAATAAAGAATCTTTGAAATTTGGTTCCATTGTCTTTGGTACACATAATTTGTCGGAAAATCACGTCATATATCTAAACAAAAAAAACAGTCATATTGAGAACCTCCTCCTTTTTCGATGTCGGTTAATATAGTTTGGGGAGCAGCTTCGACCAAAAGAGGTTAACGTCTGTAAATTTATAAAAGAATATGAATTTATAAAAAACACAGTCGAATTGCCAATTTCTTGAAATATATTCAACAAATTTTTTACACTCGCGAGGGTGCGAAGGGTATAATTTTCCAGTCAAGATCGCATGCCTGTAATAGGTGCTATCATTACTCTGATAGCAAGCAGTAGCTCACACCTACCATAGATAATGGGTGCTATTAACTTGAAAACTTTAAGTAAAAATACTTGGCGTCTCATGTTAAAAATATTATTGCATTTTTTTATTTTTAACCAAGTGTCACGGTTAGGGACATGGAAATCGATAGGTTTTTGATATCGAGTACTTTTCCTTTCGATACCGATACTTTTCATTCGACCTTTTCAGGTATTAGTACTTTTTGACAAGTATTGTATATTTCTGAATAATTCCTACACAAGACACAGATGTGAATCTTAACGCATGCCACCTTGCGTTTTTTTATTAATCCCAACCTTCATCACAAATGACCTGGCTGTATAGTGTATGCTACCATTTGCCCCTTTATAGGAATGAGCATTAAGAAAAATAATTAGAAACATTTAAAAAAACATTATATTTGACTATCTCTCAATTCCGGCGAAGTTTGTTCCTTCTTCAGAACGTTTGTTCTCAAAAGCAGGCAATACAATATCAAAAACGAGAAAAACAGACTGTTACCAAATAGAATATATTTTTGTTTTTAAGTGATTATACAGAGGAGTGGGAAATTGAAGTAACACAAATTACGTGAAATGACGATAGATTGAATTGATCAATTGATCGATTTAATCAATTTCTTTTATTATTTGTTTCAAATAATAATCATAAATCAAATAAAAGACTTAGTATTTCATGTGTTTTAAGTAGGGAAAATTTTCTGGACAAGAAAATCGTATCTTATCGATACTTTTATGAGTACGGTAGTTTTTATGCGATACTAGTCATGAGTACAGTATCGATAATTTTGATTCGATACTGAGTCCCTATTTACAGTAGATTTTGACTTGAAATTGGTAAACGAACAAAACTTTTTCAATACCTTTTGTTCTCGAGTGGCGACCGCGTACCGGAAGATGTCATAGTAGAGCTTCTTGCGAAAGATTTCATCCAGGTCTCTACTGCCACCCTCCTACCAGGCGTACGCCATGTTCGTCCTGTCATTTGGTATCATAAAAAAATACTGTAAACCACAATTATCTAATCTATTAATGAACAACTTAAAACGCAAAAATAAACTTGTATTTATTGCTATCTTTGTTTCATAAAGCCGAGTGGCCTTTGTAACACGCACAAGAGCACGTCAAGCTTGACTCTTTGAACTTTGGACCGTTCTTATCGTAAGCGGCATAGAGTTGGATTTAAATCTTAATTGTCAAGTTTGACGTGCTCTTGACCCTAAACGAGATTTAAGACCTAATTAAGTAATGATTGCATACAATACTTTTTATACGAGTAAATAAAATAATAAAACACAACCAACACTAGTGTATATTTTATTAACAATCCATGACAAGAAAATTAATATTTTTTTATAAATTTTCACTAATTTATTGAGACTTTTTCGTATCCTGGACAGTTCATATTTTAAACTAATTACCATACATGGCTTTTACTGAAATACTGAAGACTTAAATCGAAACATTTTGTACTGAAGAAAAAAAGAAACTATTGATTAGCCTGTGTGGTCTCTGATCTTCGCCTATTCCGTGCAAAACAAAAGAAAACAAAAAAATGAGTACCTAGGCAAAGGTGCCACCATACAGTCTCTTCATATATTTAGAAGAAAGTCAAACCAATATTTTTTTTATAAAGGTTTATGGCCAGACCTTTAGGCCAATTTAACCAATCGGGTAGCAGTAGAGCGTTTGAGTAGAGTCTTATCGGCACGCTATGATAGCCGTTTTTACGTTTGCTCGCTCATCAAGTTTCCTATTAATTCTTATCTACGTTGAAGAGCTAATTGCTGCACATTGTTGTTAATAGTGACATGCAGTAAAATTTATGGGTGTATAATTTCCTTAGAGGATGGAAAAAAATAAAGGAAAGGAGCTACCCTATCTACGGAATAAATGTCCCTACCTAAACCAAAAATGTACACCACAAATGGCGGATTTAGTGTTGTACCATAGTTATAGATAAGTCAATATCGACATGCAAATGTATGGCTTGAATGTTGAAACTGTTTTTTATGTTTGCGAATTTGTATAGTTTACTGTAATCAAATTATGATTAATACTAGGCTATTATTACTAGGCAAGCAATGAGCCATTTTAATCAAAATTAAATATAAAATTATTTACCAATAAACGTAGCGATGGAATTGCATTATCATGTAATCTAGGTATATTCAGAGTTATATAAAAATTTGACTTCTAAATGGAGCGAACAAACGAAGGTGATATTTGATCTAATGTTTATGTTCGGCAGTCCTATAATTTCCATTCATTCTTTCTTTCTTTTTTCATTTGTAGGTAAACATTAAAAATAATAATATTGTAATAATAAAAACCTCGCAGTGAATTGTTTTAATAACAGAACATCGATAATATGTCTGCTTTCTAGAACAACACTATCTCAAAATAATCATTATCAACAATCATCAAAATATACTAACAAACAGGCAATCTAAAGTAACCAAAGTAAAATTCGGCAAGACCTATGAATAAACTACCGTCATCATAATAAGAAAGAAAATTTTCAAACATAAAACAAGATAATTAATAGGTACTTAAATGAGTCTAATTATATGAGATATTTGGGCTATTGTATGATTTATAGGCAGACAAATAACACATGCCGGTGTAATGTACGCACCCCTCATTGCTGCAGCGACGCATTTTTATCAATACCTACTTTATTGTTCTCACTGTCAATATTTTTGTCCATTTCATTACAATTCATGCGAATAATTCAATAAAACATTTGGCCAAACATTGGTTTTGACATTTGATGTACTTCTCTTTGACAACCGGAAATGGTTGGAAAGGGTACTCCAAAAATGGTAAAATGAGATAAGATGACGTTACGTATTTTCGATTCCCGTGTTTGACACACAATCAATGTAGTGCTATCTCTTTTCGCTTACGACAGCACGCAGTAGTTAAACAAAAACAAAAAAATGTTTATGTTTTCAACGTCTAAATGCATCATACACATATAACGTGTGATTTATATATCTTAATCTTAGAATAATAACGCATAGAAACCTAGTCCGCACACGCTAAGTGAGGCAAATTAAGAAGAAGAAGAAGCGCTTCCAACGGGCCTACACGAGCGGGCGGGACGTCAGTGCTCAAGGTCAACTTGCACCGCGAACAGCTCAAGAATTTTAGCTAAAAATGACGAAATGTGCGGTAAATGAGTGTAAAAATACGTTAGACAAACATAAAATAGATACTAACATCACATTCCACAAGGAAGTAACGCGTTTCAACTTGTATTTTTATATAAATATTCACTAAAACCGAGAATTAACCTACTACCAAAACTAGCCTACGTGAATTTGATTTTTGCCTCACTTGTGACAGTTCGTTTGATATGAAACTATCATTCTATGCGTTATTATTCGCCCATTGGGCGCGCTTAAATTTGCCTCACTTAGCGTGTGCGGAATAGGTTTCTATGCGTTATTATTCTAAGCTTATATAATTAAAATCATGTCGTATTACATTATACAATGAAATTTGGTTCATTAAATAGTATAATTATCGAAAAATTGTGAAAACTGCGAAATTGAATAAAAAGAGGAACGCATATCAAAACAATAAAGATGTAGAGGGTCGAAGGCTTCAAAATTTAAATATCAAAAACTCATTTGCATTATAAAAACAATTTGTCACAAGCAATTCAAATAGTATTTTCTTAAATCTAGACGCAGGTAACATTTTATATCGTCAGGTAATACATTATATAATTTTATGCACATGTTATAGCAATTCCTTTGAAAACATGTAGTAGTGTGTATATGTCGGGCCAAACGATAAGGATATCGGATTAAAAAAGAAACATTTTTTGAAGTAAATAAATAGCTATGTTTTTTGACAAAAATACATATCTCGAATATATATAAGGAAGGAAGAGACAATATTCTTAGTTTTTTAAATTAGGTTCCGTTAATGCATTGAGATTTGGCCTCACTATGTAATCTGTCAAAACGGCTATCATAACGTGCCGGCTGCCGGTACAGTAATTAGCAAAAATACGACAATTTTTTTTTTCAAACTCATTATAGTTCTATGTACAATGATTACAACTAACTACAATGATTTTTTTAGTTCAGTAGCGAGTACCATATACATTAGAATTTTAATTCAGAACTAAAAAGAGCGCCTTATGATGTGGTTTATGAAATTATAAGTGACAGATTAATGTACAGGAGTAGAAAAAAAAATTAGTAATAATAAAATAAAAATATACGTAAGACGTAAAAAAATGGCGGGTTTCAGTAGTTACATTTTTTAGACGAAATAATTTTTAGTTAAAGACTATTGTGCGTTTCTTGATTATTTGTTATCATTAAGCTGATGGCTTTGAAGCCAATGCTTTATAAATAAATAAATATACATAAGACGCGTAAAAGAAAAAAACTTGGCCTTTATTAGAATACAGTTTGTTTCACCTGACTGTCACTTGTTTTTACATTGCGGCGTCATTTTAGAATTTGGTTGTCTACATCACCAAGGATTTAACTAGTGAAAATTTTCATAGAATGATTTTCTATTTTTTTTAAGTGTAATTTTACAGCTCAGCGGAGCTTCGCTCGGCTTCAAACTGCTTTTGGCGATGAAGCACCATGCAAGACGACTATTTACAGCTGGTTTGCAGAATTAAAACGCGGTCGTGTGAATCTCAGTGACGAATTTCGTGATGGTCGCCCGTCCACTGCTGTGAACAACAAATTCAAATTCAAATTCAAATTCAAAATAATCTTTATTTCATAGGTAAGCATTATTACACTTGAAATCGTCACAATATTAAACTCTACCGCTCATTCGTAAGGCAGATTCCCCTGAGAAGAATGAGCAAGAAACTCTAGGGGTTGCTCTTTGTAAATAACATTTACAATATTTTTTTATTATTATTTGAAACATCAGAGATCGAGACTACCTCCATGAGCTAAACGGGTTACTACCACGGATTTTTGTCATCCAAGTACGCAGAAGTTGTATAATAACCTTTAGTATAAAGTTTTTGTTTCACTATAGTTTTAAACCTCGTGTAAGGCAAATTTTGTATATCAACCGGAATCTTGTTATAGAAGCGTATACATTGCCCCTTAAATGATTTTTTGACTTTGTGAAGACGACTATCAAGAAAAGCTAGTTTATTTCTATTCCTCGTATTAATGTTATGTCTGTCACTATTTTTCATAAATAAATTACTATTCCTTTTAACATAAATTACATTCTCATAAATGTACTGTGAGGCTAGTGTAAAAATGTTAATTTCCTTAAACTTATCTCTCAAAGATACTTTGGGGCCCAGATTGTAAATTGCCCTAACTGCACGTTTCTGCAGGACAAAGATTCTGTTGATATCGGCGGCATTACCCCAAAGCAAAATGCCGTATGTCATTAGACTGTGAAAGTAGCTGAAGTAAACCAATCTAGCGGTTTCGACGTCTGGAAGTTTCCTTATTTTTTTAATCGCGTACACTGCAGAGCCGAGCCGTTTTGATAACTTACTTATATGGGGACCCCATTGCAATTTAGCATCTAACGTTATACCTAGAAATACAACTGTATCCACAAGATTCAATTTTTCGTTTCCAACTACAATGTTTGTAACCGTCTCTCTAACATTGGGTAATGTAAATTTCACACAATTTGTTTTTTTCTCATTAACTATTATATTTTCTCGCTAACGGAGAATATTTTGAGAAACAATAAATTCATTTCTGACCATATATAGTATTTTTTTCTTATTCATTCCGGAAACTTATAGTGCGCCTCACGTACAACTAACTTTGAGGTTTCAGATATTACAAAAGCAATCTGTCGATAATCGTGGTATGTTTACTGTGCAAACAAAATGACGGATACCCTGTCACTCTATGCCCTCTATGGTTTATTAAAAATATGCCACGAAAATCATAAATGAAGTGACTAGGGGAAAAATTACACATAATTTATTTGATGTGGATGACTAAGTTGTTAAGTAAGGGAATAAATGTGACGGTTTAGGTTCTATTTCCCGTTGTACCAATATGTGAAACAATAGCCTCTTTCTGTTTGAGAGTTTTGCATGTTGGACTCTGACCCCAGCATTATGCTCAAAACTGGAGTCCTTTGAATTGTGGTTGTATCGACGTATGCTTAGCATATCGTGGGTAAAGAAAGGGAAAAAAATTGAAAATACTCAAAACTGTAAATGAAAGGAAGCTGCAGTATATTGGTCACGTAATGTGGGCAGTAAATACCGGATTTTTCAACTAATATTGCAGGGGAAAATCCAAGGAAAGAAGCAAAAGGAAAACCTTTGACAGATTAATCTACAAGAGTAGAAAAACTACTATAATAATTTTTTACACAAAGATCTTAACAGAACACTTAGAAAAATCTCCTTCGATCCAATCTTATTCGAACCGACGTCTGGTAGCAAACCGTGATAGACGCTATGCCAACTAAGCCACGGAACGAACCAGCGGACTTCACTATTTTTTCCATGTGCCTGTTTGTCGAATCTTTGTATTTGGTTTTCAACGACTTTTTAGCCGTAGCGGAATTTAAGAAATTAATGTATTTCGTCACTCATTTAGGTAACTTTACAGCTACCAGCCCTGGCGAGAGATGTCGCTATTATCTGTAATTAAATTATCATTGAATTATTATAATTATTTTTTAAATTTAGTTAAATTAATATGTTAATTATTATATGTGTTAATTATTATTATAGCATTTGACACGGTTTGCAAGAAGATGTCGGGTCGAATCCGGCCGGATCAAAGGAGTTTTTTCTAAGTCTTCGATTCGATCTTTCTATAAATAATTCTAACGAACTAGTGGAGTAATTTCATAAAGAATAATTGAATATCCATTCATTAATATTTTTATTATAATTATTACTAAAAAAGATTTTAACTAGAATATCTCTGAATGAACACCAAAAATCCACTAATTAATTAACCAGTAAGCGACACTCACCAATAATAAACACCCTGTAATTGACACTTTCAAGAAGTTGAATTCGAAAGAGCGTGATATTAATATAAAGAGTAAAAGAGACTGAGTGACCTACGATTTGCTGATGACATTGTATTGTTCTCGAACAAACCGAGCGACCTTCAAACTATGGTACAGAAACTCAACCAAGCACCCGAACAGTGTGGCTTAGAAATGAACATCGACAAATTCAAGAACATGACCAACATCATAATAGAAAATAGTACCGCAAACATCATCGAAAAAGTAGATAAGTATGTGTATCTTGTATTGGGAAGGGACAATCAGACGTAATTGACAATCGCATGAGACTGGCGTGGGCCGCTTACTCCAACTTAGACGGCGGCGGTGCGAGCGCAACTATGGAACGAATTTGTATAACGGAGTTTGTTTTTACAAAAACCATTACACAAATACTGTTTTCAAAGGAAAAATAACGTATTTTCTATAGTAATCAAATTTTTATCAGATCTCTCAGACGCTCTGATTTTAAGCACGCGCACGCTTCCGTATTGTTGTGTAGTGAAAATGGCGACGCCAGAAAATGTCTAATTAATGTTTTACTTTGACTTTTACAAAACATCTTCGAATATAAAATCAGTAAGTTTTTTCTTAGAAATGTCAATTTCTAGCGTCGCCATTTTTACTACATATACACATTACGAAAGCCTGCGCGTGCGTACGACCGGAGCGCCTTATCGAGCTGAACTGAAAGCACGCCGATTACAATCTACTCCAAACTCGAAATCGCGTTCAACATGAAAATCAATGCCGAACAAAAAGTTTGCATTCTCGACCAGTGTATTTTGCCGGTGCTTACATATGGAGCTGACACCTGGGTTTGTATTAAGGAGATCCTGCACAAACTTCAGATGGCGCCAAGAGCAATAGAAAGACATCTGGTAGAAGTTTTGAAACAAATGGGTCAGAGAGCAAAGTGAGCGATATTACTAAACGAATTGCGATAATAAGTCCCCCGCAAGAAAGGCACTTGGTGCAAGACAGTGGTAGAAAGGAGACCTTGGGGCGAGAAACGTCGAAGAGGAAGACCACAGATGCGTTAGTACGACGATATCAGAGCACTGGCGGGAACAAAGTGGTTAGAAACTTTTTTTTTATAATATTAAGTGACGGGACGAACAAGTCGTGCGCCTGATGGTAAGCTATACGCCTGTCCATAACAGTTGCAGTGCCACTCAGAGTTTTAAATCACAAAGATTTGAGGGGCGTTGCCACTGCGCCCGTCACCCTGAGACATAAGTTGACAAGTCCCATGTAAGCAGCACCCTTACCCTTCAAAACCGGAACGCCGCAATGCTGACATTACTGCTTGGCGGGAGAAATAGGTTGAAAAATGGACATGCATGAACTGAAGGAGGCCTACACCTTAGAAGTTGAGAATGGTTAAAGAAGAAGAAAGAAGAATTGACACTTATAAATAAGAAACTTCTATCTGTGATAGAAAATGTTGTCCTAAATCTTATTAGAAATTAATTTAAAAAAAAAACACTGACTTTTACTTTTAAATATTAAAATCATCTTTACGATATCATAGACTTTCGTGTATTTAATAGTAAAATTATAATTACGAAACAAAGGGTGTGGGATTTGCCTTTTTACCCCGTTACGGTTAGCCGTACACGGGTGGTGGGGGGCAACCCCTAATTTAATGTGTATTTATAGGGTGTAGCTGTTTAGCCAACAACTTGCATTTTAATATACTTCGGTGATAAAATTTAAAAAAGAATATAAATAAGTTAAAAATGTATTTGAATTATTTATTAGGTACGAAAACTTTGATTAAACCTGATTGCAATTGCAAAATTGGTGACTGGAAAGTGCGCGAAACCGGATGCATCCTAGTTTGCCAGCCGTAGAAGTGGAATATTTCCTTCAAATAAAAAATGGGACCAATATTAAGGTACGCTCTTAAAAAACTAAAAGCTCTAAAAAAGAATCATCCAAAAAAGAACCATCAAGTCCGATTCCAATCCGAGAATACACGAATATCGCTTGTACGCCTAGATATGAAGATAACACTCATCATGGAAGAATGGCATAAGTAGAGTTACGTCATAAATGTTTATTACTCTATTAGATACAGAAAAATATAACCCACATACTCTCCAATTCTTGTTGGGTTATATTTTTCTTTATCTAATTGAGCAATAAACATTTTTGACGTAACTCCACTTATGCCATTCTTTCATGAGGGGTGATGATTCTTGTGATATTTTGAAACGTACAACGGACACGTAAAAAATTGCAATCGAATTGAGAACCTCCTCCTTTTTAAAGTTGGTTAAAAAAGAAAAGTGAATTTTCCAAACACTCCGTGTAACCAAGAAAGCGTGCAACCTTGCTTTGCCAAACACGAACCTTCTAAGGAGGTTTAGTAGTTTAGTACATCGCGTTCCTCCACGGTCGCCCCACGCCAGCAGAAACTGTAACTAAAACATTCTACTTGAAGACACTGGCAAGCTGTGTTAAAAAGTATCATTTAAAAAGAAACATCTAAAAAACCATTAAAAAGTTTGTCTCTGGTCTTTTTCTAAAAAAAAACGAAATTTATAATTCGAATTTAAAAAAAATTAACTAAAGCATATTGCACCGCTGTCTGCACTGCCTATTTGTGTGTTATTTTATTGGCTTTGAATGGAAGGTGTATGAGCTTGTGTAATTATTTAATTTATCTATATGTGAAGTAAGACTGATGGCATTTTTTTTCTGTTTAGTAACGATTTGTAACTAGAAATATTGACACGGGTTTGTGTTACTAAATGACCTAAATCGCTTTAGAAATCAATGTAAAATATTCAAGGTTTCGTTTCTTTGTGCTTTTCAATACCTATATTGTCTAAATGACAAGGTTATTTTAGGTTAAAACGGGTTCAAAGTATTACGTAATGAAGTATAATTATTTTTTAACGAATTTCTTAGGTTTTAGGTTTATTTAGACCTTAGCCTATTTCTTGTGGAACGTATTAAAAAATGAAACTCCATTTACAAATTCAATTTCAGAAATTCTTTTTACATGTAAATTCTTTGGACATGAAACAATTTTTTCGGATCCGAAGACATAATATTTAGTTTCAATTCTTAAATTACAGATTCGTTTAATTACAAACTTAAATTATTATTTTTTAATCATTGATAGCAGTTTCTTGGAGGCCTATACCCAGCAGTGGGTGAAGTCAGGCTGTATATGATGACGCACACTTTTAAAGAACGTGTATTATATATGATTTTCTTATTATTTTTTATTGCGCAGATAGAAAAAAAAAATCCATACCGAATACAATAGTATTCGGTATGGATTTTTAAAGGCCCCTTACATGTTAGTTTTATACCCTGCCGCTTTATTGTATTGGGGATCTATATTTAACTAACTATAATTAAATATGTACCTATGTATTCAATTTTACTTTTTTTACTGTTTTTTTTTTACTTTTTTACTTTTATTTTTGATTTTGTATATCAATTTATGTACAACGCTCACAGCGGCTTCAAAGCACATCTTTTAATTTCTTTTGTAGATGTTAGTAAATATTACTTTTAAGTATTTTATAAAACTGAAAGCACAATTTCGCCAAAGAAAATCTTCGAAAAAAATTGAAAATCTACGAAAAAATACGGAGTAATTCTAGTTTGGGGTCGGAAAATATTGTTCTTTACAATCTTCGACAAAACACTTAAGAAAAAAATTTAAAAATGGAACAAATGAAAAGTTTTTAACAACTATTCATTATTTTACGTTGTAAAAAATAATCATAATGTCTATGCTCAAACAATATTTCAAATACAGATTCTACTTTATTAAAACGAAAACGAAGAAAGACTTCGCAGTTGTCGTTATCGAAAAAGAAACCGGAAATTTAATATACGCACACAGATTTTCATGTCATCGTTATGCATAGAAATTGTGTTTTCAAAACGCCGTTATTCTAATGTACTTAGGTGTCAATGCATTATTAAACGATTTCTTCACTGTATTTTGTAAGCAGCAAGTCAGAAGGCCTTTTCTTAATTCGCAAGTTGTAGTCGGGAACCCACAAATGGGCTAACCGATAGCGAAGGTCGAAGTTCTAATTTCCGTGGCATAATTTTTATAATGTTTCTTTTTCATTTCCTTGTTCAGCAGGACGTCTGTTATAATTTCCGTAGCCAGAAAATGATTTAGCATTTTGGTGGCTCATAACATTTATCACGGAGGTCCAATATATAATAATCGTTGTTGAGTGTGTGCGTAATCTTGAAATATGAAGACCAGTTTTTTAAAATACGTATGCTGTTAAAAAAAGAACAAATGTAATTTGCAACGTTTTGACAATAACTCAAAGTGGGCGGTATTGTTATTGTGATACATTTTCAATAGATATCATAAGCCTTGACTTGTTGTTTATAACGTCTATTCTTCAATGTCAATATCATTTTACATTCTCATTTTCATTCGCGACATTTACCAACTCATAGCGTTTACATTTCACTCTATTACAATTTCATTTCTTAGAAGAAAGTATTTTTTTATAAATGCGCATCAAACGTTATTGAACTAGCCAGTGCGTGGATTATTAAGAATATAATGGAATATAAAATATTATGCGCCGTCGGCAAGTATGTTTCAGATGGCCGCCGGTCAGATCAACTTTTGTATAAAAATAAATTTAAACACAACGTCATCAGATCTTTTTGAGCTTCATGCAAGGATTGAATTTTTACTTCAAAATTTGAACTTTATAATCAAAATCCAACAAATTAGCCATACAAAGAAGGAACGCTGCCAGCAATTTCAGATCCTTAGTTTTTGAATTTATAATGAGCCTGATCGCGGTGTGTCGTTGGATTGAAATTACTATTCTCTTGTCTAAGTCCAGGAACGTGGACTGCTATTATGCAGTTTATTGAAAGAACGATCTGTTTGTAAAGAAATAAATAAAAATTCAGTTCTGCTAGAGATATCTTATATAAAAATATATGTTAAAGTGAATAAAATTGAACAAGAAATTGTAATTGAGTAATTTCGTATAACGCGTAGCTACTTAATCGGATGGCGACTATATTCTTTTACAATTCGTCAATGAATAGATCTTTTTTCATGAAAATGATTAATGATGATTACGTGCTGTCTTCCGGCAGTATCTACTATAATTTATTACACAGTTTTTGATTTCTTTATATATAGGGTGGAACATTTTGGAATCAATTCAATTTTTTTAATAAAAAGGGTGAATTGCCATCAAAATTATAAAAAAAAGACGTATTATTAATTTAATATAGGTAGGGATTTTTTTTATCGAATGCAACTATCCGATTAGGTAGATTCAAGAATCGAATCGCCGTTCTAAATTCAACCAGCTCATAGACAAGAAGATAGAACGTAACCGAGTAATGTTCAAATTTCGGATTTTTGAGATGTGGCGTCGCAAGCAAGCGGCCGCGGCCATAATACCCCTGCTGCTTGCCTGGCTTACCCGAGACTCGTCTGAGGCCCTAAGCACTTTTGGCGTCTCGAACACAAAGCCACCGGCGCCGTCGCCAACTTATCCACCTGGTAAACTTTTTTAAAATATAATGGGACATTCTCACATAATAGCGTAAAGCATTTGAATCTTTGAATAATTTTCACTTATTCTACAAAGTATCCACTAATATTTTGTAGAATACGCTATAAAATTCAAAGAATTAAATCTCCTTAACACAGAATGATTTTAGAAACGCACAGAACACCCACTCTGACACAGGACACGTTCACTAGATTGACATTTTTAACAAAAAATAATCACTTTCGAAATTGGCACTAGCGTTGAAAAAAAAATTACTCTATTCAAAATTCAGACTTTCAGGAGTTACAATTTGTTGAAATGTGTTTGTCCCATTATATAACGAAAATGTTTATCGAAAAAACAAGACTGTAGCAATAAACATGCAAAATTGTAATTTTAATACAAAATTTCCAGAAAAAGTGTTGTAAAAAGTGAATAATCAGGATTAATTCGATTTCAGAACTTGCAGTTTGTTGTAAAAAAAATTAAAAGATTGGACAAAAATGAGGCATGTTCATTTGATATTTCTGCCACTTCTGGTGCTATGTGGGACTTTGAATCAGAGTTTTGGAGCCTTTAGCCCAGTTTTTGGGAAGATTAACACGGACGCCCCTCCCCCTTCGCCGTCGCCTACCCCACGCCCGGGTAAGGTTTCGATGCGATGGACTTTTTCAAAATTTTCTTCATAGACCAATATATTAGAAAGGCAAACTAGATTCCAATTCGTCACTTCACTTCTTTTTATTCTATGCTTGTAAATATGCTCCTGATAGTATTTAAAAAAAATGTCATTGTTTAGTATTTTAGTGTATATAATTATTAATTACTTTTTATTATTACATTTAAGTGTTCCGACAATTTGTAAGTGATTGGGTAAATTTGTCAGATCGTTTTGATATATATTAACGAGGGTTACTTCCGCTAGGATATGTCTATTATTATATCTACATATTACGGTAGATATTCGTGTTTAATTGGAAATTAAAAGACGATTTGATTCTAGAGCCTCATAACTCATTATCGATACAAACATAACATGACCTGACCGCGACATTCATTTGCATACATCATTAACAAAATTTAGAATTACGTACGTTAAAAAACAAAAAGAAATATTTACACATAACACACAATTTTACTACCTATATCAATTTCATGGTACACGTCATAAAAAAATCATTCAAATTTCGAACACTGACACTACATTTTTTTTCATTGTCAATCCAAATTCGAAAACGTTCCATAAACAAAGCTATAGAACGTAACTTGAGAGTGTAGTCTTTTTAGTGCTCAAAATGTGGTGTAGATTACAAACGATCATAATACCGATGATATTGTTCGGATTGAGCGTACCATCTGTGGAGGGTTTAGGATTCTCCTCGTTTGGGAAAGCGAACACTGACCCGCCCGAACCACCCAAGCCGACAGCGCCCCCTGGTAAGATTTTTTATATAATGGGACAAGCAGCTTTTTACTCGATAATCACAAGACACTATCACACTACACGAAATGGGAGCCACTGCTCATCAGACGACGCAACTTCAAGTTGAAAAAATAAATAAATTCGAGAGTTGCTTTTTGGGTACGCAGTCAATATGTACCAAAGATAATTGAAGTTGCAGTGGCGCTGCCTGATGAAAAAAAAGTTTGACGGCTCTCATTCACACGCACTATCATTACAACGGCCTGGAGCCAGAAAAAAACAAAACACTAACACTTAGGAAGGACCATTTTTTAGCTTTCGATGTTGTGCAAAATTGTTTATAAGCGCACTTATTATTAAGTCAATACACAAAAATATACACACGTTAAAGTTGTCAAGAAAGGGCAACTTTAACGCATTG
This sequence comes from Hyposmocoma kahamanoa, assembly GCF_003589595.1. Lineage (NCBI taxonomy): Eukaryota > Metazoa > Arthropoda > Insecta > Lepidoptera > Cosmopterigidae > Hyposmocoma > Hyposmocoma kahamanoa. The sequence goes on along the minus strand of NW_020654229.1, from coordinate 3,705,453 downwards.
TATTAAAGCATAATATTGTACATACATTAGCCGTTTTTGTTAAAGTTTGTTAGGAAATGGTTATACTAATATATTTTTTCAGAAAACACTTCACAGGCGAAGACTTTAAGGTAACTGACACTCGATTGACTGTACAATGTGCCTGTTATGTTTACACTTTACAGTATAGGTTTTGAAGACGTCGTGATCACTACACAGTTAAAAATATTCGGGAAAAGATTGGATCATTCTCATTCAATTAGTTAAAAGTATCACTTCCGTGGTTGAAAGTTGACTTGATCGACACTTTTGAGACTAACGCCTCAGCCATAGAAATATCGCTACGCTTAAAGCGTCAAAATATACACACGAAGTTTTGGTAATTCGTTTGGTAATTCTTCGGTGGTGGGGG
>NW_020654229.1:3702449-3705052 GCF_003589595.1 Hyposmocoma kahamanoa | reverse complement strand
TGTCCACTATGCGATTTGTCCTACATTATTTGCGTAATAACTAAATCCGTTGGTATATTTTGTTCTTATTATTGTTGACATTAAATTGACAATGGTTACTAATCATTTTTATTAAAATTGATTTGTTATAGTTCAACTTTTTTTCTTTCATCTAATTTCCTCGCTATAGTGAGGTGAAAAGTTGTGTGTTTCGCTCGGCAGCGAAGTTGTTTTGCGTCTCGGGCCTTGAAACCCTCGCTACGCTCAGGAATCTCTAGTCTTAGCTTCCTTCGCTTGCGCAGGTTTCAATACAAGCATTCGCGTAATACAACAACTTTGCAGCCTTGCATAACAAATAGCTATTATTTTATATTAGATCTCGAAATAGTAGTTTCATTACCAATGCATCGCGAAACCCTACGAACTTTATAACTTTAAGCCAAGAAAGTGACATTACATAAACTTTTGATTTAATCAGATGGAATGATCCAACAACGCAAATATAAAATATATTTAAAACATTGACAAAAAACATATTAACTTGTCCTGTTAGGTAAAAGAAATTGCCAAGGAGTAATAAAAGTTATCTGGCAAAACTTCAAAATAAATTCTGCACCTCTACCATGAGCTTACTTTGACAATTGTCGCTAGCGATAGCGTAAAGTATTTGACAATTTTATATTGAAATTTGTACAGCGCCATCTAGTGGCCCCTTGAAGTAACATTTTATATATAAATTTTATTATGCGGTCCCCTAGCGACGAATGTGAAAAAGTCATTGTAAAGGTATTGATGATTTTGTCAGAGATTTTTATGGTAACACGTCGGGTGATTCTTCAGGCATGTCAACACCACATCTTGCGCCAAAAAAGAAAAAAAACTTACGCTCTCTTTTAATTTGGACTGGCATAGTCACAGTTTAATTTCGTAACCACTTTTAGATATTCAAAATTCGAATTTCCGAAGAACGTGCCGCGAATACTGAGAATAAAATCTGTTTTGTTTGAAGAGAGTGTACAGTCAACCAAGAAAAGTAAAATCTCTTAAAAATGCGTATTTTTTGGCGGTTCGAGATGTGGTGCCGTAGACAAGCTGCAGCGGCCATTTTGCCGCTGCTACTAGCGGGATGGCTGACAGGGGAATCTTCAGAGGCGCTGACAACGTTCGGAAAGAGTGACACTCAGGCACCCAAAGACATCGGCCCTACTCCAGCTCCTGGTAAGTAGATAAATGAATGTGATTTCCCTGGCACTCTCTATCTCGTCGTAAGGTAAATAATATGGCAAGTTACTTTTGTCGTCTTGGTGCTTTCTGACGAAGAAATTAGTTATAATTTCATATGGCGAAGCACGGTACGAACTAAACTAACGGATAATTTACGTATTGCACATTGTACTATGTTATGCAATTCTACGTATGACTTTAATAACAATAAAGCAAACTGAGGTAGTTACTCGCCGCGGTTGTCCGCGCCCGCGTCCGTGCCGAGCATCGAGTATATAACGAGAAATAGAGACGAAATGTCATTTAATTTGTTTGAAAACAATTCTGCCAACTGCGCTCCGATTGGCCGGCCCGAATTCGAAACTGAGACCAATGATCACTCACGGACCGCACGCACCGGCCTGTCGGTAACGCCGACGCAGTTGCTCGGAGGGGCAACTTTTCCGATGCGTGGCGACGACGTCATACGGATTGCATATTAGTCATTTGCTATTTTGCATTCGGCGACCACGTTGTTGCTGACCATGGACGAAAAGTGGCGACGGTATTCCGATATCTCTTAGTTGCGTCGGCAATCCGATTGCTGCGGATATAGTGGACGCACTGCAATAAACGGAGCCGTTTAATGCGATCTGTCCCAGATCAGTCTTTTTTAAGGCTAATGTGGTTCGCCTCACGATATCTCGCCCTCTCTCTCTGTTAGCGCTTGGTGTACGCACGCAAAGGACCACTGCAGATTTTATTTGATCGGTCCATCGCATGGGTTACGGTCCACGTAGCCTAGTCCCCTCTACTCTGTCGTCCACGACAAGTCGTCGACTCTCTATGTAGTGAATATTCCTTCTTGCCACCGATTTAACGACTTCAAACTCGTCTACACTGCTTGCACAGGGATAGCTTGCTAAAAAACGTTTGAGATCCTATAAGATCTAGCCGGCGGTCCGCAGAGACTTTTATTGTCTATACACTACAACTTTTAAAAAGGATTTTGCATCTTAAAATATACCAAATTTAACCAGGTAACGATAAGATCAGATAAGTGAAAATCAAAAGTCCACGATCAAGGTTTGTCAAAGAACGATAGAACATGGCATATTAGGAGGATAGATAGCAACCGACTTAAATACGTAGTTATCCGTTATTTAATACGTCTGAGGCTCAACAAGGACAATTTCTACTTATGACGGTACAAACCTAACTTGCCAGCCAAAATAATAACGATCTTTAAAAGTTTCCATTTCTCTATAGTATAAATATTGATGTATCATTGAGTGAATGAATTTTCTATAAAGCAAGAAATTAACAACAACATTTCTAATTTCCCCTGCCTTTTTTATATTTGGCCAGGGAAATTAGAAAGATAAAATACGATTGATTGTAAATAATGCACTGTGTTTTCA
>NW_020654229.1:3688410-3692449 GCF_003589595.1 Hyposmocoma kahamanoa | reverse complement strand
CGAAACTAGTTTTCACACGTTTAGAACTACCGTTTAAAAATTCCGTGCTTGCAATTTTTCTTTGAAAATTACACTTATTTACGTCACAACTTGGCATTTTAACTTATGAGCACGCTAGAACAAAAAAACTTACTTTGCATAATGTGGACGTTAGGAAATGCAGTAAAAGATATGTGGCTACTGAATTCGTGATTCACTTTGTTACGTGTAGAGATAACACATGTTATAAATAATAAAAGGTCACGTCTGGTCGGTAATATTTTGTACAGAACGGATTATGTAGAGTCGAACATTTTTTTTAATATAATATTTATTTTTTATAATGTCTACTGACGAGACGTACAAGTCGTGCACCTGATGGTAAGCTACACGCCTGTTCATACCCACTGCAGTGCCACTCAGAGCTTTAAATGGCAAAGATCTTAGGGGCAGTGCATGGCACACGTCACCCTGAGACATAAGTTGATAAGTTCCATGTGTCTGTATGTATGTATGACAGGCGCAGTGGTAGTGCCCCTCAGATCTTTGCAATTTAAAGTTCTGAGTGGTACTATAACTGTTATGGACAGGCGTTTAGCTTACCATCAGGCGCACGACTTGTTAGTACTGTCACTTGATGTTTAAAAAAAATAGTGTTTTTTTTGTTTTTTCCCCATATTTGGGGAAATGCGAAACCATAGCAGATACAAGGAAACGGTCTTAGGACCATTAAAGTCTTTTTTTGTGAAAACAGTTTTGGCCTAGTAACTTTTTTGGCCAAGCGTGAGTTGTCCATAAAAATGAACAAAATTGTTTTTAGTGCCGATCGACTCAGCTTTATGTAAGGATAATTTCATTGTATGGAACAAAAGAACCGGGACAGCAGAAGTTGGTCAAATTTCGTAAAATGTTTTCCATTCAAAATGTTTATTTATTTATTTATTCAGGATATTCCACATAGCAATACACTATACATTAAATTTGAACATATTCGCTTAAAACTAAGTGCTTCTATAGTTAAGGAACATCACAGCATGCATACAAAAAAATAAATTGTTGTTTTTTGAAACTATCGAGCATATAGTTAATCCTTCTACCTATGATATGATATACAGTAATTGATTTAAAGTTACAAATAAAATTAAATTTCAAAATTAAAATTCAAAAATATAAATACAAATGTTGTTTAACATGTGCGCGAAGCCGAATTCATCCCCTAGTTTGCCACCCTTAGAGGTGAAATATTTTCTTCAAATTTTCGTATTTAAATGGGTACCCTTTTTCCAACAAAAAAGAATCGTCAAATTCGGTTCAAAAATGCCTTTCACAGAAGGCGTAATCGCGTAATATACAAAAAAAAAATTGATAACCTCCTCCTTTCATGAAGACGGTTAAAAAAAATCAATAACTTTTTAATTTTAATAACTTACGGTTTTTTTATGCAATAATGGTAATCTGAAATAATAGTTTCTAGGCAGCTATAAATACTGTTGTTAGACATTGTTAAAACCACAAGGGTCCTTCAGACCTAGTTTTTAACCTTAAGGTCAGACCTCGACAAACGCTAGACTATACCACTGTTATACTAAAAGTCTACATATCAGTCCGTGCTTTAACCTCGTAAAATCGAACGGTTTATTATTCTAATGTATTCATTCCAAATGAATTGCGTAATGCGATGGATTTCGATTAAAAAGCCTTTGTGATTTTTCGTCGCAAACAATAAATTTACGTAGAATTTATTTTAGATATACATTCATCCAGAATATATGTTAGTAAAGAAAAGTATTTAAGGGCCAATAGTATTTCAAATGGCTTTGGCTGATTTCATAACAGTGAAGGTGTTGAATCAATCAATTTGGAACATTAACTTACAATTATATGGACGTCGGGTCCGCGCTAAAAAGTGTCCGAACTTATAGGGCGTTTTAATCGTATACAGAGCGTCATTCACGCTTTAGTCTTCGTTTGTTCGACTGACAGCGAAGCAAGCAAAATTAGACAGTACTGCGATGACATTACAATTTCAATTCAACGTTTTAGATTTTTCATATTCCTTTACATGTCACTACGTTTAAATAGGTTGACTTGGGACATTTTTTTCGTGGTTTTTGTATTAGACCCGTCGTCCATTTATTTGTAAGTCAATGCTTTGGAAAAAATATATAATAAAGTTGAGGATATACAGATTAGTACGGTGTGAAAACACGATTTCTAAAAATTTTCACGATAGAAAAAAATCACAAACTTGCCTCGAAATTTCACAAGAAAACCGCTGTATCCAATACGTACTTTACACATATCAATGATTTTACATCAACTAAATAGAATACGTATACCATACGATATATATATGACGTAATTAATTTTTAAAACTTAAACCTAATTTCAAAACAGTCATAGAAACCTAAGAGCGGTTACAGACAGTGATGCAAACGCGATGCAGCCACTAATCCTTCACCCTTTACACACGCGCGAGATTTTAAGCAGCGATACAACTGCATCGATACAAACGCGTGATTGCATCGCTACACTGCTATCTCGACTTGGCGCACGAGATCACCGATATGTGTTTTGTCCACAAGAGAGGTAATTCCAGTCAGTCTTGCTAGCAGCTTGAGTAAGGCGTTTGGATTTCTGTGGCGTATCGCTTCTAGTTTCCAGTCCCTAACCTCAGTCGACTGTGCCATAGTCGAGACATACCGCGTCTCTCATTTAAATACTCAAAATTAATCTTTTAGGCCTTGACAGAGGCGAGAGTCTAAAATAGATATCGAAAATAATAATGATAAATCATTAATTTCGACCAACAAGGATCATACTTACAAAGATTTAATACGTAAATTAAAAATAAATAAAATATAATTAAAATTGGAATACTATTTTAGATTCACTTAGGTAATAGGTACCTAAGCATTCCATTTTGACAGTGTGGGATAGATTGCACGATTTTGGGCGGCGCTTTGGGTAAAAGCACGGTTAAAACCCGGGCGGGTTGATTGTGTTTTTATTGCCCGTCCCTGATTGCGCTCAGGAGCCACACCATGCCGCCAGTCCTGAAGAAACTTTTCGTCGGACAATAAATAGAGTCATGATAAATATCAGGAAAAATAAATTTTGTCACACGGGTCTCGCGTAATCAAATACACGACTCGGTCCGCAAGAATTTTATTGTAGAAGTAAAGAAAGAGTACAGGAAGGGAAAAGAACAGGTAAATAAAGGCGTGAAAGCTGTAACGAAATAGTGATATAAAAACGGATACAATTGTATGAAAACACTCCCTACTTAAATTAATAACAGGTTATGGTAAAAAGGAACTTACCCCAAAAGGGCCTGTAATTTCCAGATATACTATGCTTTATAAGCAGTTAGGTTACATGATTTAACTGGTCAGAATTTTATGTGAAGTCGAGCACGTGAGCTCGCTTCGGAAATTTAGTAGAGTGGCAATGGAAAGAAGAAAGTAAGTGACGAAGAAGAAAAGGAATTGAAAAACGATTCAAATAATTAAAATAGGTGGCCAGGTGGAATGACAATGAAGGAGGTAGCATCATCACAATTTTTACAATAGAGATAGCAAGAAAATGTGGACCACTAATCGATTAGAGCTGAAAATGGTACCAAAAAATATTCAGCTAAAGTCGATAACACGGAACGAATCTTCAACGTCGTCGGCGATAGGGTTACAAGAGCTTGTGTCGCAGCTGTAGCTAATGCCGGTAGTATAGTAGCGTTGAGGAAGGCCATTTTTGTGGTTGCACTTGCTCTGCTGTGGCGCTCTCAAATTTAGGTGTTTTGGAGTCACTTGGGACACAGATCAAATCCCAACCTGGATAAACAAAGAAATAATAGTAACTTTGTAAATTTATAAACGAAAACGAAGAGATTTTGAAGCATTGCTTTTTAAAAAAAAACCTAGTGACGGTGGTGCCACTGCTCCCGTCGTCCTGAGACATAAGTTGACAAGTCCCATGTGCCTATAATTTCACCAGGGTTTGCGCACTACATCCGAATTGTATCAGTCTCGTATCCGAGAAATGACGGTCCAATATGCCACAG
>NW_020654229.1:3593273-3688400 GCF_003589595.1 Hyposmocoma kahamanoa | reverse complement strand
ATTGTATCAGTCTCGTATCCGAGAAATGACGGTCCAATATGCCACAGGTATCATTTTATTTCTAGGTGTGAAAGCGATATTCGTATTTTCTTGAAGCGACATCCGAAGTGGGTCCGAGGTTTTAAATTTTTTATAGTCTCGGATTCTGAACGAATAAATACCCTTGCCAACCGGAACGCAGTAATGACAGCGTAAGGGTTTTGAAGGGTGAAATTACAGGCACATTAGGGACTTGTCAACTTACGTCTCAGAGTGACGGATGCAGTGGCAGTGCCCCTCAGATCTTTGCGATTTAAAGCTCTGAGTGGCACTGCGACTGTTATGGACAGGCGTATAGCTTACCATCAGGCGCACGACTTGTTCGTCCCGTCACTTGATATAATAATAAAAAGGAAAGCACTTTCATAAGGAGTTCTACTGCTACAAAAATTAACTCATTATTATTAATATGATTAACTTTTAGCACAAAATCAAAATTGCGAATGGATCATCTTGGACTTTTATTTTGATTGAACATCATAATGATTTTATTACCATAATATTCATCTACTTTTACGTGAAAGTTCTCCTTTAGTTTTGTTACGATTATTAACAAAAAGACCGAAGAAACACAAAGAAAAATCCCTCGATCCGATAGGCGTCAAACCAGCATCTGTCGTGGCTACCGTTCGTACCAACTGAGCTACGAGTCGAACCAACAGATTTTAGGAATTTCTCTATGTGCTTAATTGACCTTTGAATAAGGTTTTAAATGGCTTTTCCATAAATGTAATGGGCATGTCATTGTACATGTGTAGAAGCGACAAAAAACTTCCGTTACTGCATGGCATGGCGATAGCAAAACAAAATGGCTGCGCGAACTAAAGGAATGAATAAATACGACTGCTCTCCGCGTTCGTCGCGTGTCAATTGAGCTCCCTCACTGTTCTAAGTGTTATAATAAAATTATTAATACTAAGATCATTTCACGATCAAATAATTTGTTCAAACTTCACGTTTTCTTCAAACAATGTTGCAAACGTTCAAATTAACTAACAAACAAGTTTGACAAACTTAGCTCGACGCATAGGCGACAATTGAACTTTGGTTTGTCAAACACGCCATCAATCTAGATTTCTATCAACCACATTATACACGTACATTATTTGACAAACGCATCAAACACGACCGCAAACAATCAAAAAGTTTGACAAACACGTAATATTTGACAAATTATTTCATCGTTATAGGGTGCTAGAAAAAATTCCTTCGATCCAGCCGAGTTCGAAACAATGTCTTCTAGCAAACTGAGGCAAAAAAGTCGTCAAAAAAACTAAAACTAAGATCTGCAATCATCACATAGAAAAATTCGTAAAGACCACTAGTCCGTTCCGTGGCCCGGTTGCAATAGGGTCTGGCATTATGGGATCAATTTACAACAAGCTAATGGAATAATTAACAACAACACAAAAATAAATAATTGAATATCATGGGGGTGAGACATCCTGACACTAAATAAACTTACTTGCCCTAAGTGTTATTAAGATCGCCATAAAACCCTAACGTTCTAACGCTTATTACACCTCCTTAATGAGAGAAGCATCCTTGAAATTGGGTAATATTATAGACGTTTAAGCGACAGATCTAAGCAAAAACACTATATCACGGAACCTTGTTTAGGGCATTTCTTTTGTTACTTGAAAAATAATCAATGATGCACTCTGATTGGTCACATTTATTTTTGGATTACTGAGATAAACTGTCTTTTGTTTTTTGAAAAGTACTCAATGATGAGCTCTAATTGGTTACTCACTGATTCACTTTGATTGGTCACATTTGTTTTTGGAATACTGGCATCAACCTGATTGGTGAAAATTTCCGGATTACAAAAACGTACGTTTGTAGTCCAATAATTTTTCGTTACTGATTTTTTAAACGTATATTCAGTTCTATTTAAATGATAGCTTGTAATCGAATGGACGTTAAATACTAGATAGACTTCATACCATGTGAATGACGATTCTATTGTTTTTAGTAAAAATGTAGTTTATTGTGCTCTTTTGAAAATTTCAATTGTATTACATTGTGATATTGCATATTTTAATACTAAAATACAGGGTTTCTCATAATGTCGAAGCAACTAGCAGCTGAACTCCATAACCTTGTCTACGGAGACACTGCCACCTTACGTATTTCTGCCGCCGTAGGGTGCTGGTGAAATTATAGGCATATTCCTCTTTGCAATTTACAGCTATGACTGATAATGCAACTTTTATGCACGACTTGCCCGTCATGCCCGACATGGTATTATAAAAAAAATCGCTTTTTGAAGCCGATGGCAGATTAAAAAGGAAAAACTCATCAGCCTATCGCAGTGCACTGCTGAAGTCTCTCCAAATGTAGGCCTTTCCACCCGGTTCTCAGCTTGTCGCTTCCATCTGCTGCTAGCAGCCTTTCGCAGATCGTTACTCCATCTGATCAGAGAGCCTCCTTCATTACGTTTATCGAGCCGTGGTTTCCACTCAAAAACTCGGTTCTTCGACAGATATAGCCAGCCCACTATTACCAAAATAGCAATTACCCAATTCTTTTTTTTTAACAAAAACAAAAAGCTACAACAGTACAAATTACAGGACGTCCCACTTGTGGTCTTTACCGCCGAGACAAATCCTTTCTCGCTTGCACTAAGCTAATCTTAAATGGCGCCACCGTCGCTGATGCTTGTTATCACATTTTTTTATGATACCATGTGACAAGAAGACGCCTGTCCATAACAAAGGTCATAGGGACACCGAGACACAAGTTGACAAGTCCCTGTGTTTTCACCAGCACCCTTACCCTTCAAAACAAGAACGCAGTAATGCTCACATTACTGCTTGGTGGTAGAAATATGTAATATAACAGTACTTCCAGCGATGCGGGATTGCGAACGATTTAGAATTTCGACTCGTTAGTAATTACTAATCTGATTTTGTCATTCGAACTGTCATTCGAATGACAAATTAGTAGCCTTCTAATTTTCGTATTCGAATGATCTGAATGATCATTCATTACTAATGCATACTAATAATTCCATAGAGCAAAACGATACTCGTGATCATCTAGTCCTATCTGACATATGGTAAATACGGTAAATGTGACTGGGACAAGGATATTTTGATATGGACCTGGTGAATGATCTGGTGGAGTTTTGAATAGTTCACCCGACCGAGTGAAATCCGATTCACTCCGAAGCCTTGGCATCTGAAAACAGTATTCTGAACAACGTCAACCTGTATCACTCATTTTGCTGTGTTTGCTATTTTAGTCAATGTTAGAATAAATGTACTTGTAAACAATAGTCATTTATTTCATTTGTCTACAAAAGCAATGTTGAGACAAAGATATAATAGGCGTACTCACAATGCAGATGAATTTCAAAACCGCAAGTAATCATTATAACATAAATAATTGTGTCGGTATGTAATGCGACAGATCGTAAAAAGCAATCGCAAAATCCGAGAGATTAGCAGTGATTTCCTGTGAATATATTGATTGCAGATTCACTGCTATCAAGAACTGTAATTTTAACGAATGGAAAGAAAAGGCTGTCCAAAAAAAAAATTTTAAAAGAAGAGATGAAAAGCCGAAATAGCCTCTGTATCTACATAATTTAACTGCAAATAACATGAAGTTTGAAATTAAAAGAGGGTGACGATTTATGGACCCGTTTTGAGAATTTGTTGGGAGTGACAATGGAACGAACCGACGTAAAAGGAATTCGAGAACAATTCAAAATTTTAAAAGTAAGTGACCAGGAACCAATAAAGAGGATGATAAAAAGGTGGGATGGCGATGAAGGAGGTCAGCATCATCACAAACTCACTGGAAAAGGTAGCAACAGCCTGCTCTTTCTTGGCCACAGTGCAGTAGCAGCGAACAAAAGTGGTTGGTTGTAGTTTAGTTAAACGTGAAAGAGATTTAAAAAGAAGAATGCGAATTCAAAATGGCCACCATAAATCAGAAATTCACATTATATTTGATGTAAAAAAAACTATCTCTTGAGGAACAGGAGAGAAAAATCACTGAGATGGCATATTAAGTATACAATGAACAAAAAGTATCAAGAACGAATTTGAGGGAAACTTACATGTTGAAAGACAATATCATAAAGACCGGGAGATAAGAATTTTTTTTAACCGTCTCAAAAACAGAAGAGTTTTAGGTTCTTGAATATTTATTCAGTCATGTACGGTTTTATGTGAAGTTCGAAAATGAGAAGTAATAGATTTAAGGACAGGTATTTGAATAGAATTTTTTCAACGATAGTTAAAAGTGTCAATTAAACAACGCCTAACATTGTTGACGATACTTCTTATGATGGTCTAAAAGAATTCTTTATAATTTTGATGGATTTAGTTTTTTATTCAGTTTTCGTGTTATTAAGAAAGTACTTCGAATGACTTAAAAAAAATGTTTCGTTTAAAGATTTATGTAGGTGGTAGAAATAGGGCTCCTTGTGAAAGAGTTCGACCTGGGAAGTTCTCCCACTTTACTGCATTAATGAACGCAGTAAAGTGGGAGTACTGCGTTCCTCTTTTGAATGGAGCAGGCACATGGGACTTCTCAACTTATATATTTGTGATTGAAAGCTTTAAATAGCACAGCAAATGTTTTGAACAGGCGTGTCGCTTGCCACCAGACGCACGACTAGCCTACTTGATTTACCTTTCTATTGAATCGATAAATTTGAAAATCGCATTGAAATAAATCGATACGAAAAATCGTTCGATCCTATGCAGTTGAATTGATGTTCATTAAAATGTATTCGTAATGTGCATCCTTAGTAGTTAGAATCCACAGAGTTGCAACTAAGTATAGTGAGGAGTTGCTTCTTTTTCATCTAAAAAATAAAGCATACATAGCACTAGGAAAACCCTGTGTCACGGGTGCTATGAACACATACATAGAACACCACAAATTATTCACGCTCACGAGAGAAATAAATGTAGGCCATACAAATATTTCTCCCGGCCCGGGAATCGAACTTGGGACCTCTGCGTGGCAGACCAGCATGGTAACTATTCTGTCACGGAGGCAGTTAAAGTGCAATAAGTAAATATTTTTGTTAGGTATAACTTATTACGCTTCTAAGTCGGTGCCGGTACTTTTGGTAAGAGAGACTGACGGGAGATGTCGCTATGTTCATGGAAATTTTATTGAGTATCATAATGTTTTATTACCATCACAAATAGTTGTTTTTTATAAAAATTACTTCACTGTTGTGACTGCACATAATTTTTAGCAATGGAACTCGAGAAACCCCCATTCCGCTCACGATTTTGGGCAGAAATTAGTTAAAACCCGGGCGGGTTGATTGGGTTTTAACCCACCCATCCCATCTCTAGTCCCGTCTCTTGGAAATATAAATATTGTACTTTATAATTATATCTCGAAAAATCATTAACCAGATTCATTTCAGAACAACTTAGTCATTAGAAAGTCTTCAATATATCCGACCTATAAACTTAAGGTGATGATATATCAGCACTGACCACCTAACCAAGACCTTCCATCTAAGGAATTTATAGCAATTCGTGATCTAAATAACTATTAATATGCCAGGGTGGAGGTCAACTTGACCTGGTGTTCGGAAGGTATAAATTTCCCTCGCTTCCGCGTACTATCTGACACAGCCATCTTAGAAGGAAAGTAGATTGAACTGTAGTTAAGTTTCAACCTTCAGGGGATAAATAAAGGGTGACTTTTTATTGCACGACATTTCGATACCTCCAATGAACACTATATGAACTTTATTTTTTGGTCAATTTCTGTAAACAGTCATATTTATTTATTAATATTATGCTCCTTGAATTTTGTAAAATAAAAATACAGAAATAAAACTGAATAGGCCCAAAAATTAAGTTGTAGTGGAGGTATCGATTTTAAGAAGTCATTCGACCCTATGAATACCAATAACTGATACCGTGGCCGAACGGTTACCATGCTGGTCTACCACGAAGAGGTCCCGGATTCGATTCTCGGGCCGGGAGAAATATTTGTAAGGCCTACATTAATTTTTTTGCGAGTTTGGGTGTAATTTGTGGTTGTCTATGTATGTGTTCCATGGCACCTACGATGGGTATCTATGTGAGTAATTCTTTCTGTTCAACTGATTCTTCGTCTTCTTCTCCAGCACCACTTCTCAAATACTTCTAATCTCTGTGTCATGGCCCCTTTCACGCATCACGTATTCATGTATCACGACAATTTTATTTTGAAGAAACTATTCTGCACAAAAATCCATATTTAACTGCCTCTGTGGCCGAACGGTTACCATGAGGTACTGCCACGCAGATGTCCTGTGTTCGATTCCCAGGCCGGGAGAAATATGTGTAATGTCTACATTTATTTCTCTCGTGAGTTTGGGTGTAATTTGTGGTTGTCTATGGCACTCGCGACACAGGGTTTCTTTATTGAATGAATGAAATATGCTTTATTGCTGAATAGCAATTTTTTGAAGCATAGGTAAATAGTACTTAATAGTAAAATTTCTGATTCATGGGCAGAACCACTCCGTAAAACATCGGAAATGAAAAGCTTTCACCCTGTATAGTGAAAATAAAGCGACTGAATTTGTGTGACGTAACATAATTTTACAAATATTTAGGATACAATTATTTATGTATGTAAAAACGAGTGACTTGAAAAAATCGAGTGAATAAATAAAAAAATACATAGAATATAACAGACGAACGATTGCAAGACTTGTCACTAACACTGCCATAACGCCCGTCACCCTGAGACATAAGTTGACAAGTTTCATGTGCCTCTAACTTCTCCAGCACTCTTACTTCTTATTACCGCTTGACTAGTTGGCTAGTTCGTCCAGCTAGTACCTGCCTGGACGAATTCTTTCCCAAAGCGCTACTTACTTACTTAGTGCTACTAAAATGTTTCATTGCCTAGAGAGAGTCACACCACACAGACATGCGCTCTCCGAGCTATAATCCTGTTCTTGCTGTCCTTGCTTCGGCCCGCAACCAATTTAAAGATTTCCAAGTTTGCCAAGGTAGATCATGCCCAGAAGGAAGGTGTTTCGACAGCGGAATGAGTGATACCTATGGGTATCTCTCCTCCCAGAGACTTGTTCGGACTTGGTTAGTTTTTCTTTTGTAAAGAAGGAGGCAAACGAGCAGACGAGTCACTTGATAGGAGGTGGCCATCGTCGCCCATAGACGCTGAAGGAAACACGCTTTTTTAAGAACCCCACGTTATAGCGCAAAGGAAATTCTTCAGGAGGAAGATCATTCCACATCTTGCAGGTTCGAGTAAGAAACGAACGAAATGCCCGCGTAGTCTTACAATGCCAGGCATCTAAGATGTGGGGATGGGCTCTACTCCTTTGGCGGGAAGTGCGATGGTGGAAATGAGACGGTGGCACCAGTTCAAAAAGTTCCTCAGTGCACTCCTCATTATAAAGATGGTAGAACACACACAGAGAGCCAACGTTTCTCCGTAGGCTAAGAGGTTCCATACCGTCTGCGAGTTTGGGATCGTCGACAATACGAACATCCCTACTTTGGATGGAGTCAAAGCCAGCGTGACCCACTGGTCACGCTGGTATTTGGGAGCTCCTGACCAGAGATGCGACCAATAGTAATAAACTTTTATTATATAAAGCACTTGTGTTTTATATAACAAAAGTCGGTGACCTGGTGAAAAGTACAACTTCGCTCTATTGAGTTTTTTTGAAGCCAGTTTGGCTTTGCTCTCCAAATGACCCCGGATCTGAGTCAAGCTATGGCGACTCTTTAGCCTCTAGGTTACCGGTACGTGATGGTGTAAGCTATAGGTTCCCAAAGTAAACCTACTTATGAATATAAACATGAGTAACTTAAAAAAAGTGTGCCATGGCGATCTTACCCCATAACGTCGCCTAAACGAAAAACGTTCGTTTTTACTTACTGATTTTTGTTGAAGACTTATAAACTTCTTGCTGGAATATATTATTCAAGTACCATGGTATCTGAAAGAGGTATCCATCATCATCATCCACAGCCTGATTTCACCCATTGCTGGGTATAGGCCTCCCGAAGTTTGTGCCATCCACCACGGTTATATGCTAGCCGCATCCATGACGCCCCGCGACATACCGTGTACTGATCAATGTATCTCCTCAATTTTACTATACATTTTTCCAAATTGATTGATTCAACAATTTCACTGTTTTGCGGAATTAACCAAAGCAATTTGAGGTTGTATTGATTCTTAAGTCGCAAAGACCTGAGTGCAGGACCCCGATTCAGAACTCTTCGATATTTTAACCGAATCGTTCAATAGGATATCGTTCTCGAATTGAAGGGCCTTGTCGTGTTATTCAGAACATTTGAGTTAAACGGTGAAGTATATAATAAGAAAAATGAAAATCCTCTCATGTACATTTTTAAGACTCAAATATAGGAATGCATTAGTCTTGCATTAAAATAAATTCATAAAATTGAACTTTATTTAAAATACTAAGATATTTCCATATTACATTCTTGCTTTGTAAACAATAGGACATTCGGTGAGTTTAATTCGATAACTGTGTTCTGAATAACGTTTGTAGCCTTTGCAAAGCACGTAACACCTAAACAACAACCCACTAATGCCACATTGTCTCTAATTGAAAATCCAATTGTTCTTTTAGGTTATCTAACCAACCTTTCTAGGTCTCATTAGATATTCTATTGCATAACCTGACTCCAATTTACGACATGAGATACAAAAAAAAAACCATAAATACGCAGCACCTATTTTTATTTTGGTCTAAAGTAACCTTAGTACCATCATTTATGGTAGTCGTAACATTTTCTTTGGAATTAACATACTGTATCACGCAAGTGCACTAACGTTAACAACGACCCGAAATTTTCATACAAAATATGCGAAACTGAAGGGACTTCGCAGTAATCACCTAAACGGACACTAAAACAATCACAAAGTCTCGTGTATCACAAGGAAACATAAAGAAAACCTGAGTCTTAACATTAGAAAATGTAAATATTTAGCATGTAGACCCGCAGTTTGTACGATAATGTAAATAAAATAGGTGACTATATGTAAGTCACCTTGTGTATATTTTTGTATAGGTATGGCAATGTTAGAGTCAAGGATTTTGGAAGGATAGGGGTTGAAACTGGTAAGGCGTATTTTTATATTGCGTCTTAACTTATTACTTCATTGGTGGCGGTATAACGCAATCTATTTTCGTGAATTACGGCTACTGATTAAATTTAAAAAGCTACATACCATAGACAAAGAAGACTTGCCACTATTAGATCGGCCATTCTCACATTCGGAGTTCTCAGCCTAATTACCGGTATTGTCGGTTTTTCTTAAAAATGTTTGAATTTTCTAATTACAATTTCCATAAAATATTTGTATCTTATTAACTTGAAAACTACTTTTTCAATTCTAATGCCATTTTGATATTGATAGTTTAGCTTAAAGTTTTCATATTTCAATGTTGTTGGGATAATAAATAAGCGATAGAAAACAATGGCTATGGTAATTAGGCTGAGAACACCGAATGTGAGAATGACCGACGTGACAGATTGAAACGTCAAAGACAAAACTTAAAATGGAGTTTTCAAAATGGCGCCTTTTCTCAACCCTCCTTGACATAGCTAATGCATTTGCATTTCTGTAAGATATATTTGCGCCTAAAGTTTTTTTGTTAATAAATAATGTAAATTATAAATAAGTTAATTGATATCCACAGTCATTTACATAATATAAACTACTTCCTGGACATCTAGATATTAGATGGGATTTTGACCTTTTTCAGAGCTAGCGCGTATGCGCATTGGAGCCGATTGGTATTCGTTCCTAGGGGGCTACTTTCGGACATCCGTCCGAAACAATTACTGTGAAATAAGTAATATTCGACAAAATTAAAAGACAAGTATCCAGTATGAAGCTTCATTCACATTACGCGTCTTTTCATTTGGTCAAGTATTGCTTATTTGGCAGTAATTGTTTCGGACGGATGTCGGACGGAGATCGAGAGTAGACACCCTAATCCGAGACTATATAAATTTAGAAAACTCGGACCCACTTTGGATGTCGCTTGTGTACTTCGAATCCGAGAAAATATATCGCTTGTACACCTAGAGATAATATGAGTGTGACATTTCGGACCGTCATTTCTCGGATTCGAAACAGGGGGTCTACTCTTGATTTCCGTCCGACATACGTCCGAAAAAATTACTGCCAAATAAGCAATACTTGACCAAATGAAAAGACGCGTGATGCGAATGAAGCTTCATACTGGATACTTGTCTTTTAATTTTGTCGAATATTACTTATTTGACAGTTATTGTTTCGGACGGATGTCGGACGGAGCTCGAGAGTAGACCCCCTGATCTGTAGTATGAAGATTAGCAGTCTTTTTTACTTTTTGGTCCATTCCAGGATACAGCTCTTCATAGATATAAAAAAGATCTCAATGACCATTTGCTTTATCAAAAGCTTAAAGTGAGGCCTGAAAAGCAATGCTGAGTCTTCATCCTTTTGGTCCACATTACGGTTCATTTGTTTTTTGTTTTGATTGTTCGGTTGTTTGTTTAAAAATATTTTGTGGATAAATAAATGTCTTTTTATTTTATTATTTTTTTATTTATTAAGGTACGGGAATAGAAAGAATTAATAGATAAAGAATTCTTCCATTGACCAACACGAACAATGATTTGTCAACATGGCTACCATACATCTGCCGTCCTTGTCATAATTTACGCATTATAATAAAGAGGACAGTTCTCTTTGTGCGATAATATACAATTCTCTTAAAATAACAATGTCCCGCGAAAAAAAAACAGAAAGTTAAAATCATTTATAAAAATTTAAATCTAAGTTCTGGTTGTATGACTAACTAACGCCTGTTCCAGTGTTTGACAACCGACTAAATGATATGCATCGTCTTCACCACACATCAATGTAAAAGAGCTATGTATAGAACGCCGCATCTAGTACGCTACTAGGTACATAGATATATTACTGTTAATAAATTTCATCTGTCACTTAAATTACTTATTCGTGGCCCGTTTTTTAAACAAACAACTGTTACTTTTTTAAACGTTTTTTTTTATAATATCAAGTGACGGGACGAACAAGTCGTGCGCCTGATGGTAAGCTACACGCCTGTCCGTAACAGTTGCAGTGCCACTCAGAGCTTCAGATCTGAGGACACTGCCACTAAGCCCGTCACCTTGAGACATAAGTTGACAAGTCCCATGTGCCTGAAATTTCACCAGCACCATTACCTTTCAAAACCGGAACACAGTAATGCTGACATTACTGCTTGGCGGCAGAAATAGATAAGGTGGCAATACTTCCCTTCACAAGGAGCTATACAAAATATACAAAGAGCTTAAAAAATTGCTTGTGCTACGCAAATTTCAACTTTTAGTTGTACTTACCATAAAAGCTAAGTTTTGTGCAAGGAAATAACATTTTTCACGTTTTTTTGTTAGAACCAATTAGACAATGATGTTGATAACCTTGAAACAGAAATCGTGTTACATTGTTTATGAATAACAATTCTTCGTTTTTATCTAGTTTCGTGCGTTCCTGCCAATAGTAAGATCATGTTTGGAGATGCATGTTAGGACCCTATGAAAAAAAAACTAAAGATCCTTTATAATGTATTAAGAAATATTATTAATACGAAAATCGAACACAGAAGACCATACTGCACCGTAGCATTGCTCTTACCAACTGAGCTACGGGTCTAGTTATCGAGTTGTCGAAATTCGCCTATGTGTTTTTGTTAATGATCTTTGTACTGGATTTTTCCGTATTTTGCACCGCTAGTGACATCTTGTAAGTGATTTTTGAACCTTCATGTGTTCTACTCTTTGTATTAATAGTAATAATAATAATAATAAAAACTAGTAGAGTTATTTCACAAAAAATATCAATAATACATATATGAAGAAACTTAAAAAACACATTAACACAAAAATATCACTTTACACATCACATGAATACACACGCACTAAGTTAATCACTTTTTAAAAATTTATTATTTTTAAGGTGATTTGTAATATAAATTTAGGTAAGTATAGCAGTTGATCGTTGTAAGGACTGATTCAGCTGATTATGATGCGCCAAAACCCCAAGCTGCTAATTTTTTTGGAACCACTGGACTAGACACTACGATTTTAATTATGATATATTCTACTAAAATCTAAAGTGCCGGCGCGCTATGATGATGGCCGTTTTAACGTTTGTCCGCTCATCAAGTTTCGTATTAATTCATAACTACGTTGAAGGAGCTTGTTTGTCAATAGTGATGCGCAGTAAAATTTATGGAATGTATAAGTTTACGACACAACTAGGCTTTTGTTTTTCGGAATTCGAAACTTTTAAAAATGAAATCTAATACGTTCGCCACTTATGTAATAACTTCCACCTCCGGCAAACTCGGGTCAAAGCTCAATGCAAAAACAGTTTCGAATTGACGATATATTAAGTAAACATTTTTATTTTTGTTTTATTAAAACTTTTTAATCAGCTACCCCTTGCAGTACTAGTTTAAATCTAAAAAACTTATATTTTATGCGACGTCATCGACGTCAAAAGTTCGTGAAATTACGTCTATTTGCCAAGTTTTATTGAAATCGGTTACCTGAAAGTGCGTGAAACCGGATTCATCCTGTAGTTTGCCACCCTTAGAGGCGGAATATTTACTACAAATTTCAATGGGACCAATACTGAGGTACCCTCCTTCCAACAAAATAAAAATCATCAAAATCCGTTCACAAATGCTGGAGTTATCGCGTAACATAAACACGAAAAATATACAGTCGAATTGATAACCTCCTCTTTTTTTAAAGTCGGTTAAAAATTAGCAGTCTTGAGGCCCTGGTTTTTGTACATAATGTTAATAAGTAAATTATAATTTCAAAAATTAATTTCGATATTTTGTAAGAATGTTTCTGAACATTTTCACTAGTGTTTTTTTATGATTCCAAGTGGCAGGTCGACCAAGTCGTGCGTCTGTGTCCATAGCGTGACGGGCGCAATGGCAGTGCCCCTAAGGTCTTTGTGTTTTAAGGCTCTGAGTGGCACTGCAACTGTCGCTTGCCACCAAGCGCATGACTTGACGTGGCGACCGCATTCAACAGCTCTTCTTAGGTCGTTCGTCCATCTTGCCGTAAGACGTCCCACACTACGTTAGCCTTGACGTGGTTGCCACTCTAGAATAAGTCTGCTCCATCGGCCATCCGTCCTCTTGCAGATATGTCTAGCCTACTGCCACCTAAGCTTGCTGATTTAGAGAGCTCCCCACTCTCCTTGGGGAAAGCATTATATTCGAAAAGCCATATAAGCTGTCCCGTTAGGACAAATTAAAGGGAATCACCTCTTCAAGTCTTGGTGCTCTGGGTATTGTCCTTGAAGACAGTCTGGTGCTCATTGTATTCTAGTTTGAGACTAGATCGATACCTCCAACGAAAACTATACCGACTTAAATTTTTGACCTGTTTTGTTTTTATTTTGTTTTTTGATTCATTTTTTTCACAAAATTAGTTTTTTTGCTTTTTTCGAATTTTGTTTTTTGTTTCTTTAATTTTTTCCACAAAATTCGGGGAGCATAATATTAGTATATAAATCGATACCTCCTACGTAATTTGTTATAAATTAAAATACCGTTTTTTTGCTTTTTAACCATTGACCTTCTTTTTAACTTACGTAATAAACTTTTTTCATGTACATTATCGGTTCCATGTTGATACTAAACATAGCACTAGAAGTGATTTCTTTACTTTTAAATGTGCAAAATATAATATACATAAAAAAGGATATATTCAAGTTAAAAAGCAAAAAAATGTAGTTTGACGCACAACAACTTACGCGGGAGGTATCGAAATATGGCTGTTTACAAAAATAAAGATGACCGAAAAATAAAGATGGTGTAGTGTTAATTGGAGGTATCGAGACGTGATTATCTCTCAATTTTCCATGCAAAAACTTGACCTACAAATAGACACGTTTATCATTTCAAGGTTTAAAATAGATATGTGTAATTCCAGCGCCTCCGTGCAGCCGCCAGGCTCAATGCGCGGGGATAAGTGGCACATCCTGCGTGAGGACCCACTATGATGCTACAACAAGATGCCTATGCGGGGACAATCTTCCACCTGTAAACGGGCAATGTGACGGCACGCAGAACAAAAGTAAGTTATAGTAGTAAGGCGAGTCATCAGAGCAGAAGCGGGAAAAACTGTTTTGCTAGCATAATAGTTTTGACCAAATGGTTAAGTATTTACTATTAAAAAACGATCTTACAAAAATAGATAAGATATACGATACACCTATCGAGTACATAACCAGAAATAGAGACGAAATAAGGGCCATCTAGTCCTGGCAACTCATCAGGCGAATGGGCCTTATATCACTTTTAAATATCAACTCTCGTTTGCGCTGAAATCACAAATTAGAAAGCTGAAATAGTGCAGCGCCAACAACTGACCTCCGTATATTAAAAAAATATTCTGTATTTATTGTAATAAAGATAATATCTCTAACAATAGAGGGCTGTTCCATTTGGTGGTGTGGGGAAAAACAGCAAAACATCTAATTACAAAACAAACGTAATCACATTTCATCGGTAATTAAATATTAAATATGTAAGTTTTCAATTTTCATCCAATACAGCTAAGCTCAAGTTAAACTAGACGATTTGAAGTGAAACAATTGACAACACTAGTCAATCGTTTTGGATTCAGGCTGGCTAATCGGAGCGCAGTTGTCACGGCAATGGTTTGGCAGAATAGTTTTCAAACAAATTTAATTTCGTCTCTATTTCTGTTTTTATACTCGATGTCCTAGGTGTATCCTAGGATATTGTCTGAAGGTAATTTGTTACACGATATGATGTACTTTATCATCATATAAAATCCTGAAAAACAGACTAAAATTCAAACTCCAAAACGAATTGCTATAGAATAAAATACCTAACTTCGTACATAATTTTTATATATCGTATCTTATAAAGAGTGATTGTTCAGGAGACGGCAAAACTTTCTATTTGTTTTAAATTTCTTGTCAAGGGTGTTTAATTTGGATGCGTTACTTTAAGAATAGGCAAAAGCCAGTGTGTAAATATGATGGAAATATGATGTGAATTAGAAAGAAAGAAAGAAAGAAAGAAAAACGTTTATTCGCACATTTAAGTCACTTTACATCCCTAAATTATAAACATAACATTAAATTGATAGCTATTTATTAAATAATCTATAAATAAGAATGCAAAGTGACACAAAAGAGGAAAAGGAGACGACTCAGCAAAAAGTCTATCTCTGGCGAGAGAGACGCTGATTTTCAGTCGTTCCTGTTGCATCATCGACTGGATGTTGAGAGAGCGGTACATAATATTATTATGTTGTGTGTATCCTCTGTTGTGGCATATATATTCTTAATTATTTTCAATACGAAAACCTTAAAACCTTAGTATTATATAACAATTAATACTTTAAATCTGTCAATAAGTATTTACTACTAAAGAAACACGGACCTACAACAGCGTAATCATGTAAATAGAAATATACAACTTTAAGCATTATATTGGTATGTTAGTGCACATAAATACTTATAACAAGCTGGCTAGACTAGGAAACTTCCGACATCAAAGCATACGCTGCTTTTCCAATAACATAATTTTCAGTTGTTTTTTGAATGCCGATTTAGAGATTGGTTGTCTAAGTGGAGGAGGCAAATTGTTCCAGCATTTAGATGCCTGATACCGGAAGCTACCCTCAAAAGCTCTTGTCTTGTGGAACGGTGTCACCAACAAAAAACTATCTACCCTGCGTGAATTATAAGCATAAGTAGCCCATTTTAATTTGGCATACAAATATGGTGGACTTTTATACCGGACAATGGATTGCATCAGTGCAGAAAAGTGCAAAGTCCTTCTGGATTCCATGTCCAAGATATTGCGTAGGTTTAGCACAGGTGTTATGTGACTTCTGAATGGTACTTTATAACAAAATCGTATGCAGGCGTTTTGTACACGCTGTACAGTTTTTTTTGAAGTGGAGAGAAGACAGGGACTTAGCCTGCAAAATTTGTATATACAACCCAATCCGCATTGAAGAGCCCAATAACTCTCATTATGAGAGGAGACAACCTTACAATTCAAAGACGGAACACAGTAATGCTCACATTACTGCTTGGCGGCAGAAATCCGTATGTTGGCAGTATTTGTACGGACAAACTCTTTCACAAGGAGATCTACCGTAATTAATACAATGCTTCGATAATAACAGCATGCTAACGAGCTCCAAGTAAGAACGAACGGTCGTTGCGGAAATTGGCAACGTAACCACGTAAATGCACGTCAAACGCAAACAAGATTTATAAGAATTTCTTTAATTTGCATACCATCGTCGTGATGACATCCGCAGCATAGGTCACTGTGATCTAAATCTTCTTCGTAGACGAGATAGTGCCCAATATTGGAACGTGCACGTAAAAGCAAGACTTGCCTGTTAGATCTGACGTACTCTGGACCATAATCAGGGAGTTATTTGTTACCATACCTTACGTCAATTGGCAAATCCGTTCACCACGCGTTCTAGTGTATGCTATGGATACTACAAGAAGTGGCAATAAGGACACGCATTCTCGATTCGACCAGTGCATCCTGCCAGTATTAGGGGTCGAAACCTGGGTGCTAACAAAAGACATAATTCACAAATTACAGGTAGACCAGAAAGACCGCAAAACAAATGCGTGGCTCAGACAGGAAAACAAAGTCGCAAATGTCAGCAAATGCGTAACGGGTCACGTTGCTCGAAAGCATGCTGGTCCTCGAATGGCAACCTTGGGTTGACAAACGCCCCAGAGGAAGACCGTAGATGCGTTGAAAGGATGACATAAAGAAAGTGGCGGGGTTGAATTCGATACAAGTGACACAGAACCGAGAGAAGTGGCAGAAACTGAAGGAGGCTAACACCGATGTGGTTGAGAACGGCTAAAAAGAAGAAGAACAAGAAAGGGAGACTACGGGCTCGCCGGAAAGATCAGGGTACGGCGGGCGTCCGGGCTAAGCCCTCCGCCAGTGATAAGCCTACATGGGCTTCTCTGGTGACCCGGACTTGGGTATGAATTCCCTGGGGTTCTGGTGAGCTACAAAGATGGACATGTTCATCTGCTCCGGTGGTGTGTGGCCGGGGCGTCTGTCTCGTGCGCAACTAGCGGTTAGTCGCAGTCTAGACGAGGGTCTAAAGCGAAAAAACGCGCGGGGCACGTGAGTTGCCCTTGAAGTTGGAAGCTGCGTCTGGACATTGTCGCAGGACACTGCGACCGAAGTCTCCGGTACTAGCCCGGAGAGCTAATAATAAGCTAGACATTCTTCGGTCCCTCCAGCTGCTTAGATTATTGGAAACTGGAGTGTTGCCGTTTTTCGGCGTCAGGATGTGACCATGCCTTACAGCTCCGCCACCAATGAGGAGATTTGATAGTCGGCTTAGAGTCGCCGGCTCTACGGTAGGAACCGTTAGTTGCCACCGTTGAAATTATATTCTGAGATTATATATTCACAACACCCGAATCGTACGTCAAACTGTCGTATTCGAAACGGAACCGAAATGACGTCATCCCGTACGATTACTCCGTACTTCTCGATCGACAAAGGCTACAAACGTTATTTAGATCACAGTTATGAAATAAAAGTCACCGAGTCACCGAACGTCCTATTACAAAGAGCTTTCCATATTACACTCAATATGGAAATCTCTTATTATTTTAAATAAAGTCTGGAATTTTTTTAAATTTATTAATTTATTTTAATGCGAGACTAATGCATTCCTATATTTTAGGCATTTAAAGTCTTAAGATGAGTATTAAGTATTTCCATTTTTCTTATAACCTATCTCACCAGCTAACTCCGAAAACGCTGTTGGATAACGATATCGTATCCGAATGCGAATCGAACGTTAACTCAAATGTTCTGAATAACACGGTAAGGCCCTTCGATTCGAGAACGATATCCAATGGAACGATTCGCTTAAAATATCGAAGAGTTCTGAATCGGGCACCAGAGACAAAGGAATTTCTAACAAGACAAGGAGGTGGCAATAATTCGAGCCAAAATCCCCAAAATCGTTAAGAGGGCATAAGAACGATTGAAACAGTCGAAAGTTTACTTACATAATCTATACATATAATGTATGTAATGTGCCACGACCTCGTTACTCCACAAAGTCTGCGGATATTGTGGAGTATATACGGGTGAAAGCCAATGCCACCCTGAGGGTCGAGCGGTGGAATGTGAATTTTAAATCATGTGAGAGTTCCTACTCAATATCTGACCTTCATGAAGTGAAGTGACCTTCGGCCAACACTCTTCAGTTTTGACCGAAAGGTGCCGACGTTTCCGAGGCCGGTTACCTATGTTGCGTTAGATGTCGCCGTCCATACGTGTAAATAAATGAATAGTGTTTTATTTTATTGTTATTATATATGTTAATCAATAAGGGATGTATTTATGGGTCAATGTATCCTGAGTATAAATAAATTTAGAAGAATAGTACAATTTGGTGAATTTAAAAGAAAGCCCAATTGCAGTTGATTAAAGTTAAAAAAACCTAAAATTTAATAATCTCAGTACAGTGTACTAAAAACACCGACCTCAAAAGTCATTCATCCCCTAGTTTGACACCCTTAGAGGTGGAATAATTTCTTCAAATTGAATTGGGACCACTATTGCGGTACCCCCTTTCCAACAAAAAAAAAAGAATCATTAAAATCGGTTCACAAGTAATCTTTGAGAAATTGAGAACCTCCTCCATTTTTTGAAGTCAATTAAAAAGGGAGTGTCCCAAGCCCATTATGATAATCCATGTCGTGTCCTTCTTCATAGAAAGCAATCGTACTGCCTACTGAAATCACAACTAACATTATTCGTAACATTCTTTCCAGGTAAAGGTTTCAGTAAAGTCATTAGCATTCCATTACCCGTGCAATAAAAACGTGTAAACAATGAATTGTGCAAATGCAAATTCCGCATTTGTGCACTTCACGGAAAAACGCGAAGAGTTAAAAGGAGCAAGCTTGCGTTTCCGTGTTAAGCTATGTGTGTTATGTTGGCTGACCCTGTCGAGTATAAAACCAGAAATGTCATTTAATTTGTTTGAAAACTATACTGCTAAATCATTACGGTGACAACTGCGCTCCGATTGGCCAGCCCGAATTCGAAACAATTGACGGGTGTAGTCAATTGTTTCAATTCAAATTTATCAGTTTAACTTGAGCTTTGTTACAATGGACGAAAATTGATAACTTACAAATTTAATATTTAATTACCAATGAAATGTGATTCCGTTTTTGTAATTAGATTTTTTGCTGTTTTTCCAACACCACCGAATTAAACAGCCTCCATTGTTAGATATAATATCTTTATTACAATAATTATAGAATGTTTTTGGAATAAACGGAGACGTACACACAACTCAGTTGTTGGCGCTGTACTATTTCAGCTTTATAATTTGTGATTTCAGTGCAAACGAGAATTGATATTTAAAAGTGATATGGCCCTTCTTTCGTGTCTATTTCTGGTTATATACTCGATGGCTGACGCATACGAAAATACAAGTAAATAAAACCAACTATGGACGAGTCTAGTACAGGATATCAAGTTTGACACTTTGGGCTTTGGACATTCTTTTTCAGCGGCATAAAGTTCAATTTAAATCTTAGGGTGCGTACAGATCTGGCGAGTGTGCAGCGAATGCGCCTGTTTGCGAAAAGGTCACGAGCTACACACCGCACATGATAACTAAGACTGCTAACAGATTGACTGCATGTGTGCAGTTACTGCGTGAAGAATTTACATTTTTTTTATAATATCATGGCGGACCAACAAGTCGTGCGCCTGATGGTAAGCTGTCCATAACAGTTGCAGTGACACTCAGAGCTTTAAATCACAAAGATCTGAGGGGCATTGCAACTGCGCCCGTTACCCTAAGACATAAGTTGACAAGTCCTATATGCCTGTAATTTCACCAGCACCCTTACCCTCCAAAACCCGGAACACAGTAATGCTGACATTACTGCTTGGACGAACTCTTTCACAAGGAGCTCTACTGCTACTAAATGTAGTATAATTTTATAAACTAATGTATTAAGCAATCTACAAGTAAGAAGTCTGTATTCTGTAGTTGCTATGCCTTTGCAGGGCGGCACATGTTAACTGCCCAACATTGTAACATGTAGAATTAGCTATATATGTGACATGCAATAAATGAATATGACTTTATTGAATCCTTGGAGTAGTTTGGTAGTTTTTGAAATGTTAACACGGCCATACCGGCGTGTACCACCGTTGGTCACGTGTTGTCACTTGACTTTAGGCTATACTAAGAAACCCACGCCGTCTTAAGAGAAAATGCTTCCTGCCCTCTGCAACAGTCAAATTTTCGTAGTGGTAGCTCAGGAGGTAGAAAAAATCAAGGTTAAAAAACATATTTACTTGCAAAAACAACTAGAAATGTACGTAGTAGAAAAACGAGAATGAAAATAGCAAATAATTTCTAATGCGTAGTTAGAACTGGTAAAAAAAATTCTTACGATTTACTTAATGTTAATTAGAAAGACATAAAGCACATTTTTTGGTTGATGGGGCGATGATGTACCACCGGTGGGCATGTGATAATTTTTCCCGCCGGACAGCAAATAATGGTAATTTTGTTCCCGGTCTGAAAGTGTTAATTTATGTTTTTATTTCAACTGTATATTACAAAGTATGTAGTGTAGCTTAAAATCGGTTTATAAATTATGGGTCTGCCAGTATAACATGCATCATTCCGTGCCAGTATAAAGTGCAGTTGCTAGTTATTTCCTATATAGCAAAGTTTTACCTGTGTTCTTTTCAAGACTGAAACATAAGCCAGGTAGAAATGTAGGCAAATCTATAATTTCACCTAATCTTCCATCTTTGCATTTCTAAAATTATAGTGGTATTTATTAGGGTCAGATGTTTTTACTTGATAAGGAGTTGGTCAAGATATTTTCTTTTATGTTAACAACTTGTGCGCCTGATGGTAAGCGACACGCCTGTCCGTAACAGATAGATATCCTCCGGTCCCTCCAGCCGCTTAGGTTATTGGGAATTGGAGAGACGCCATTTTTCGACGTCGGGAAGTGAGCGTGCCTTACAGCTCTGCCACCAATGAGGAGATTTTGATAGTCGTGAGCGTGCCTACAGCTCCGGTACTTATCTGGAAAATAGCAAGGATACTGTATGTGCACCCGGGGTAGCTCACGTCACTTGAGTCAGTGACAACGGTCTGTGGCAACCCTGTACACTGGCTGATCTGGGGTCAGAACCTGCAGTTAGAAGGTTCCTGTGCACGCACAAGTTATAGTGCCCTTCTCACATACCCTAAGGGTTATCTGCCTCCGTGGCCGAACGGTTACCATGCCGGACTGCCACGCAGAGGTCCCAGGTTCGATTCCCGGGCCGGGAGAAATATTTGTATGGCCTACATTTATTTCTCTCGTGAGTTTGGGTGTAATTTGTGGTTGTCTATGTGTGTGTCCATGGCACCCGCTACACAGGGTTTCCCTAGTGCGGGGCTATGTTGAGTGTGAGCGTTATTATTATTATTATTATTATTATTAGTAGGGAATGTTACTATAATCAAACTAATGTAGAAAAATATGGGGTTGTCCCTAACAGTTGCAGTGCCACACAGTGCTTTAAATCACAAAGATGTGAAAGCTTCTGCCACTACGCCCGTCACCTGACACATAAGTTAACAAGTCTCATATGCCTGTGATTTCACCAGCACCCTTCAAAACCAGAACGCGCAGTAATGCTCACGTTATTGATTAGCGGCAGAAATAGATAAGATGGCAGTACTTCGACGGCCGTACTTTTTCACAAAGTGCTCTACAGGTACAAAATGTCTTTACAATAACAATCTTTCGTTTGTTATCAATTTGTATAACAACCTGTTCCGGTTGATGGTGGGGCATCCTCGTCACTGCAGTGCGTTAGGCATGTTTGCTGATGACTGGTGACGCACAGAATGAGATTAAGACGAAGCACTAAGCAGCTATATGAATCCCTAACATGAGCGTGTCCGACACGCTCTTGGCCGGTTTCAAAGTCAAAGTGAAATAATGATTATTTCATAGGTAAGCAAATTACATTGAAATCTTCACAAATTGTCATAATTATAAATAGAAAAACCAAAACAAACATCTGCAACAAACACATAGAAAAGTTCGTAAGGTCCGCTGGTTCGTGCCGTGGCTTAGGGTATGGCACGGTTGGCATAGCGTCTGGCACGGTTGGCATAGTATCTGGCATGGTTGGCATAGCGTCTGGCACGGTTGGCATAGCATGTGGCACGGTTGGCACAGCGTCTGGCACGGTTCGCATAGCGTCTGGCACGGTTTGCTAGATGGAATTGGCTCAAATCCAGCCGGATCGAAGGTATTTTTAGTGTTTTAGTTAGTTTTAACGTTCGATCATTGTATTAATAATTATAACAAACTAGTGGAGTAATTTCACAAAAAATAATTGAATATTATGGTGTTTACAATAACATCCTTTTTTTTTTTTTTTTGACGGTGGGAAATCTTTATGGATACCCCTGAGCCCAGGGAGACTCAGGGGTTATGTGGGGACTCTCCCTCCAGACTGGAGGGCCTACCCCACTAAAACCCCCCCGGGTTTCCCTCTCGCCGGTTGAGTCGGCGCCGTGGGATCAGTGAGCATTCACCACGACGCCGCCCGGATTTACAATAACATCCTGACATTCAAAAACTTAATCATCACATTTTTTAAACTCTACTGCTCATTCGTAAAGCAGATTCCCATGAGAAGAAACTCAAGGGGTTGCTCTTTGTAATTAAACAATCGAATACATTTTTAACTGACTTCAAAAAAAAGGAGGAGGTTTTAATTCCAATTTTTTTTTTGTATGTATGTTACGCGATAACTCCAGTATTTGTGAACCGATTTTGATGATTCTTTTTTTGTTGGAAAGAGGGTACCTCCATAGTGGTCCCATTTTATGTTGAAGAAAATCATCCACCTCTAAAGGTGGCTGATCATGCATGAACATTCATTTTTATAAATAGCGCCTAAATTTTACTCAAGTAACAATTATTTTAATGGTTGGTTTTGCTATTCTCCAATTCAAGGCGTTTTTCTCTCTCAATATACTTTGAGTAGTGAGAACCGATGTTTATTATCTCCTGTGTCAAGTCCTGTATAGTGGCGAACTAGGGGATATTTCAATAAAACTTAGCAAATAGACGTAATTCCATGTACTTTTGAGGTCGGTTTTTTTAGTACTCTGTACTGAGATTATATCATTTACAATATTTATTTCGAACAGCATCAAGACAACTTGCAAGGGCTGTACGGGTTACTACCATAGCTTTTTGTCACCCAAGAACGTAGAAGCTGTATAATAGCTGCGATCCGGTTTTGAAGGGTAAGGGTGCTGGTCAAATTACAGGCACATGGGACTTGTCAACTTATGTCTCAGGGTGATTAGCGTAGAGGCGTGTCCCTTAAAACCTCGCGATTTAAATCTTGTGTGTAACTTACCGTCAGTACCAGTCACTTGATATTATAAAAAAAATAACCTTTAGTTTAAAGTTTTTGTTTCACTATGTAGATTTAAACCTCGTGAATGGCAAGTTTTGAATATTAACCGGAATTTTATTATAGAACCGTATATTTACGTTATCTAGTTAGACGAAACTATTCGGGGGCTATAATTAAATCATTATAATGAACCGTAATTGACTATGTTTATAAAAATTTACTTATTTAACTACACGTCTTAACTGAATAATTAAAAAATAATTAACTCTATAAATAGCACTTTTAAGAGCCTGTGCACGTATTTTAAACGCGGTGTAGGGATTTTTTTTTTATAATATCATGTGGCGGGACGAACATATATATATACATCATTGAGTACACTTCTGGAATACGACCCTCAGAGTCGTATTCTAGAACTCTACTCAATGCTCAAGTCAGGATTTGAGCAGACTTGAGTATGATTTTCAGTGCTCACTGCAATACTCAAGTTCTGACTTGAGTATTGAGTAGAGTTCTGGAATACGACACTTAGTGTTGTGACGACCCTGAGGTGGCACATTCACACAGGTAGCACATTCCTTCAAAGAAGTTTAAAACACTGTACAAAATATATCCAGGTTCAATCCCGGGCCGGGAGAAATAGATGTATGGCCTACATTTATTTCTCTCGTGAGTTTGGGTGTAATTTGTGGTTGTCTGTGTGTGTGTCCATGGCACCCGCGACACAGGGTTTCCATAGTGCTGGGCTATGTTGAGTGTGTGCGTTATTATTGTATTATTATTATTATTACTATAACAGACAAAACTAAAATTAAAACTATATTTTACCATAATGTGCGT
Organism: Hyposmocoma kahamanoa; assembly: GCF_003589595.1. Taxonomy (NCBI): domain Eukaryota; kingdom Metazoa; phylum Arthropoda; class Insecta; order Lepidoptera; family Cosmopterigidae; genus Hyposmocoma; species Hyposmocoma kahamanoa. The sequence goes on along the minus strand of NW_020654229.1, from coordinate 3,663,985 downwards.
TTACGGCGTGTATACGCACGTCGTTAGCGCGTATAAAATACGCCACGTGCATGGTATTTGACTTTATTTCGTATGAAAATATAATAACAGTGTTAGTATGGCAATACCTATAAAATTATAATTATTTTAACAATTGTCCTGTATACATACCTAGCAAATGAAGTATACATCTCTACAACATGACCTTGGTCACAAAGTTACTAGTTACACCAAGGTTAAAGTTATCGCATGTATACAGTTTTTTTTTCTCAGAGTAATTTACACGCCAACTTGTACGAGTATACTATATTCTTTTAAAATATTCTTTTGTTAATAATTATCAATAAACCACATCTTGCACAAATTTAATACGTAGTATTTTTTGTAATTTTTATTAAAAAACCGACTTGAAAAGTGTGTGAAATTACATCTATTTGTCAAGCTTTTTTGAAATCCCCTAGTTTGCCATCCTTAGAGGTGGAATATTTTCTTTAAATTTAAATAGGAATAATTGGGTGTGTGTATGTGAAAAAGAAATTTAAAACATTTTAAATAACACAAAAAACAAACCTCCTCAAATCTATAAAGTTTGTGGGACATAAATCTAAAGTTATTTTATATAACTTTTATCTCGGAAACTAAACTAAACTTCCTCGGCGTCGGCTAAATGCGGAAACCTCGTAACTCAAGCGCAATATCGGACAATTGAAGCATAAAACATAATTCGTAGACCTTCTTTTAGTATATAATTAATTATGCCTTTTTTACAAAAATAATAAACCAAGTTTTATTGAAAACAGTTAACGGAAAGTGGTTGTAATATAATAAACCTGATTTACTCCTAATTTGCTACTCTAAGAACGGTTAAAGGTAGACGATTAGCGGTAGAATATTGTCTTCAAATTTAAATGGTACCAATACTGAGATACTGGTAAAAACGGTTCACTCAACGGTTCACACACAAATGCCTTAGGAATTATCGCGTAACATACAATAAACAAACACAATCGAATTGAAAACCTCCATTTTTTTCAATTCTATTAAAAATTCTCTATATAATCTTTTATGAAATCGCAATATATTCAAAATAATAATCTTTAAGGTTTTGGGAGAAGCGAGAGTCTGAAATAGATAATAATAATAAAAAATACACACCTTGAGCAGACGAAATCAAACAGATGTGGCACCGAGAAACCATTATGATAGTCCCCATTATAATTTCGTCAACTGGTATCATACCGAAAACCCTTCATACCGCCTTAAAAATAATAGATCTGCACCCTAAAACCTACATACCTCTACAAAAGTCAATTGTAAGAGACACATGCTCGACAGTCCGCAAAAAATACCGCTCACTCACATCCCCTCACAATACCACAACCGAACCAGAATACTTGGCTTAGGCCCGTACCTGGCTCCAAATAACCGACCTTCAATAGAGTACAAGAAAAAAATCTTTATAATAATAATAAGGAGGAAGTAGGATCTTATTACACACCCACCAAATACTCGTAGATACACGCCATACTGCATTTACTTGACTTAGGTCCGTAAATGTGGTTCAAACCAGCTAACAAGCTGAGAAGACTAAAGTAAATAATAATAACAACGCGTGTGTGCGGTCAACATAGCGCCGCACTAGGGAAACCCTGTGTCTCGGGTGCTATGGACACATACATAGACAACCACAAATTACACCCATTCGTGAGTTTTCACGAGAGAAATAAATGTAAGCCAGACAAATATTTCTACCGGCCCGGGAATCGAACCTGGGACCTCCGCGTGGCAGTCCAGCCTGGTAACCGTTCGGCCTCGAAGGCAGTTTGAAAATTCGAAATTTAAACATCAAAATAGTTCTTAGCCAATGGCTCGCTGACAGCCTTGTTGCCGTTTTGTCAAGGACCGCGGTGTCTAAAGTTAGTGAGGTGCGCAGAGTGACCGATGTCGTTACTTTTTATTTTCTGCTTTGGTGCTACATCTTCTTCCATGACGCAACGTTCTCTTATCACACTGTTCTGCAATCTCATCGGAGGCACGTCAACAATACCCGTCAATATTAAAATACGTAATAAATCAAGTAATCAAAGTTTTTTTCCTTCGTGGCATAAAAATCGATAAAGTCAGAATACACCAACCATTCGTGACCAAATAATTAAACTGCTATTAAAAGTTTACGTAGTTAAGCTAACCGTATTAGTATACCGTCCAAACTTTCATGTTAAACTGAAATAAGATGGTTATCGTTCGCAAGCGCCTAAAACGAATTAGGTTCAAGTTGAATTTTAGTTTCTTTTTCAAGTTAATTGTTTTGTCGCAGTATTACAGCTTAATGTTTGTATAATTAAGTAGAGCTTAACTCGCACTCTGGGTTTAATCAGGGGGCCTACAATAACCTTCCCAAAAACAATCTAATTTCTAATGTAAGCTTAAATTAAGCTTGTTATAATATTACTCATATTCGTACCATGACAAACCTATCAACCAAGTAATGTATTATTGCTAAAAAGACTGAAAGAACGAATGATTTCCCAATAATATTCCTTACTAAAAATAGGGAAGAGATAACGCTTATATAATATATAAATATATCTTAGATAAATATTAAGACAATAAAACTGAAAATCATATTGTTTCCATTGCATCCGTGTAACTATTTTAAGATTGCAAAATTTGACATAAGAGCTATATTACTTCAATGTTAAAGTCGCGTCATAGTACGAACTGAGTGAATGAATAGTCACAAAGCTGCCAATAAAATATCATAGTTTTAACATTACATTAAGCTTACTTTAAGCGCGTCATGGTACGAAAAGTCAATGTAAGGTTAAAGTAATATTATTTTAAGAGGTTGTCACATCTGTCCTACGACAAATTTTTTAACCGACTTTAAAACAGGAGGAGGTTCTCAAGTAGACTCGGTTTTTTATGTATGTTACGCGATAACTAGTATGCTGTCTACACTAGAGAATACCTGGAAACTTACACTAGACGAGGGGAAGGACATAACCATGAGCTACGCATTAAACACTGGGTTGTACCCGTACAGCACTTTTTGTCTACAACGGGCTAATTAATACATGTATTGGGCACGACAGTACTTAACCGGCTGCCTCTTGAAATTGTTGATTCCGCTTCGGACAACTTATTTAGATGTAGATTAGAGCACTGGCTTGTCAAGCAATCAATATAATATAACAACACAATTCACACTGATACACAAGTTGACAAGTCCCACGTGCCTGTAATTTCACCAGCACCCTTACCCTTCAAAACCGGAACACAGTAATGCTGACATTACTGCTTGGCGGCAGAAATAGATAAGGTGGCAGTACTTCCCTGGACGAACTCTTTCACAAGGAGCTTTACTGCTACATAGCTTACTGAACCTTTTTTCACCCCGCAGATCTGTATCACGCCTGCTCGAACAGCGATGAGTGTAACGACGGCTTGATCTGCGGTGCTCCTAACATCACCAACAACGCGCCTTACCTCCGTGTCTACCAACCTACCGACAAGATTTGCCTTTGCGATGCTGAGAATGGTTATAGGGAGCGCGAACACACTTGCAGCGGTAAGAATTTTTTTGTTTTTGTTTACCACCCGTATTAACAAGTAATGGGACGAACAAGTCATGCGCCTGTTGGTAAGCGACACGCCTGTCCATAACAGTTGCAGTGCCACTGAGAGAGTTAAACCACAAACATTTGAACGGCACTCAAACTCAAAATGAAATTCCACTAATCCCAACCAGTGATGGCGTGGTAGGGAGGAGTGGAAAAAAGTGCACTTGTCCCCACCAGAGGGACAGCTGGTAAGGACTAGTGGAATAGGGCAAATTCAAATATTTTTTTTTAGTTTATTGGTTCACTTACAGATAAATGTAACATACTATAAATTTAATTTGGTGAAAATCTTTGTTTAAATTGCATAACTTCTTATGAATGAACAGAGCTTGCAAAAACAAACGTAAAACGTAATTTGTAATCTAAAAACAGCAACTTAAATTAAAAAAAGAAATACAAACAAAAACAATTAAATACAAGTTGGTAACGCCAGATAGTTTATGTCTGAGCTCGCATCTCCTTTTCCTTTCCTATCCCAATCCGTGCTACGCCAAAGCTGCATAAAGCGCCAGTGAATTAAAAATAATTGTGTGTGACGTTAACATTCGAACTAAAAAATCCGCCTCCGCATCATATGTCATTTTCAAGCGCAAGTTTTTACATGGTGGCGTTATCGGTGGTCGCATATGAAGAAGGTGAAGCAATACGAGCCTTTCGACGTTTCGGATATAAAGGTGGTAGCACGGCTTCCCTTCCTTTTACTTGCGAGTTCACGTTTTTTCATCTACAGCGTCACCACAAGTGAACAAGGGTCTCTAACAGCATCAAACTAGATGGGGAAAAAAATAAATTAAATTAATTAAGGAAATTAATTTAATTTATTTCAAAAGGAAGCAAATTAGACTTAATAATAATAATATAATAATAATAATGTTTATTTTTACTTTAAACAATAATGTACAAACATACAAAATAATTAATTATAAATTATAAAATAAGGCTAAGAAAATTGTACATTTCAAATTATGTAGGTAAGCCTCTGCAGCCGAACTAGGATTAAACCTGTATCTCAGCATGCAGCGTCTAACCCCAATGGTAACATAAACTTTAGCCAATTATAATTGGTGATCAAATTCGCACAACAAACTACTTAAACAATTTGGAAAATTTAGAAATAAAGATACTTAAATATTAAAAACATGGAAAATTTGTCAAGAAATGAACACAAACCAAAAAAATAGTTAATGCAAAAGGTTAGTTTACTTGAAATCGTCATACTGATTAAACTCTACTGCTCATTCGTAAGGCAGGTTCCCCTGAGAAAAACGAGCAAAAAGCTCTAGGGTTTGCTCTTTTAAATATACATTTATCATTTGCAATACTTATTTCAAACATCGAAGATTGCCTACCTGCAAAAGCTAAATGGGTCACTACCACGGATTCTTGTCACTGCCAGCATTGCCATTGTCGACAAGTCCCAGGTGCCTGTAATTTCACCAGCACCCTTACCTGTCAAAACGGGAACGCAGTAATGCTCACTTTACTGTTTTGGACCATAAATACGTAAGGTGGCAGTACTTCCCTGGACGAACTCTTTCACAAGAAGCTCTACTGCTACTAATACACTCATTTATACGTCACACTGCTCGGCACGGGTCTCCACTTGGGCGCAGTTTTAGGCCATAGTTCGCTATGCTGACCCAAACGCGGACTTCACACGTATCCCGAGTGGTGCGAACCTTCTTCGACGTGCAGTTGTTTGTGCTGCACTACGCTATGTTCGGGAACAAGACCGCAGGCAGGGAATTCCACTCCCTAGCCGCTCGCCGTATATATGTGGAAGCGAAACGCCTCGTGGGAATCTTGGGAATAACCACAACATAGGGATGGAACCCCAACCCACGTCTAGTCCCACGATGATGGAAAGGAGAAGGGGGAATCAAATTATGCAACTCCATCGTACACTCTTCGTGATATATCCTGTAAAATACCGATAAGCAGGCAACTCTACAGCGGTGTTCAAGGCCCTGCAGCTTCGCCTCTACTAATTCCGACATATACTTATACTAATATAATATTCTAAAGGGTTTTTCAACAAGAACTTTGTTTTGTAAATCAAAATAAAACTATAAATTTAGATGACAATTATTCAAATTTTTATTGTATTAAAAAAAGTAAGGTTTGGCAATTATGAATGAGAAATGATATCTGATAAATGTCCACCACCACCACCACAGTTACAGGTGTCGATTCTTTCATCAAAGTTTTTAATCACTTTTTGACAAAATGGTGGGTCTATTTCGTTAATCACTTCACGATGTTGAGCTTTAAGGCTGCAATCATTTCGATTGGCTCCGTTCAATCACATGATCGAGCTGCTTACTTAACGGCTGAATTTCGTGAAATTGTGCGGTCGGGAAATTTGGTTTCCAATAAATTCATTGTTTCGGTGGCAGTGTGACTTGTGGCGCCGTCTTGTTGTAACCAAAATTGAGTTGTTAACATCTCTCGATAGCGTAATCCATTGACCGTAACCGAATTTCTAGCCGAATTTTCGAAAACAAACGGACCAATGCCAACGGCACATGTCACACATTCACCGAAACAATGAATTTATTGCAAAACGACCACAGGGTCGTGGTGAATATTTATTACATATCATTTTTCACTAATAGCTGCCAAACCTTACTTTTTAAATACAATAAAAATTTGAATAATTATCATCTAAATTTATTGTTTTATTTTGATTTACAAAACAAAGTTCTTGTTGAAAAACCCTTTACATTAGAATTGAACAGATAAATTATAATAATCCAAATTGAACCAGTGAAAGACCTAAATTCATATAATATATAATAGGTACGTCAATGTGTACGTAGTTTCCTTTAAGGTTTAAGGGCAAGCTGATAACCTTTGGCATACCACGAACATGCTTTCGCGCTCATTAATTTAAAATAAATAAAAGTAAAAACCCCACCAAAGAATTTCTACTCTATTCCTACCGCAATAAAGTTTGATATTGGAAACAGAATATCAGGATTTAATTTATTTTTCAAGAGCATAGACATTTTCTTTATTTTTTTCTTTATAGAGACCAGTTAGCGACGTGCGTGATTGCCCTTTGCTATTTAATTAGAATTTTATTACTTCTCTATACGAATTATTTCATAATGAGCTCTGATACTGAAAAATGACCCTTAAATTTCGTTTCATTGTCTTCTTATGTCAACTTCTACTTGAAGGACAATTGTGTCAGTAGGGTTCCCCCTATTGACACAATTGCAGGGTAGTTTGATACAGGGGACACATTCATACCCCGGCCATTATCTCCATACCTTCAAACATAATATTAATTATGATAATACTAAAACCTTTGTATGTGTGAGTAATAGACATGCTATGATGCCGCTCACAGTCAGCGGCTGTCGCTCGACAGGCCACAAAGTGTTTTCACAGCCGTTGACTAAAAAATAAGCGACACAACTACGAGTGCCACTGTAGTTTTGTTCACTTTACAGGGTTTTATGTCTTAATGCATGGTAACCTAGTGTTTCTAATAACTAGAATTGCATTGGTTCGTTCCGTGGCTTAGTTGGTATAGCGTCTGGTATTAATAATTATAACAAACTAGTGGAGTAATTTAACTTAAAAATAATTGAATATCAATTTAATAAAAAAAATTAAATAATATGCACGTGTTTTGGTTGTTAGCGACATTTTACATTATGTTTTTGTAAATAAAATAGTAGTAGAACAGCTCCTTGTGAAAGACTTTGTCCAGGGAAGTACTGCCACCTTACCCATTTCTGCCGCCAAGCAGTAATGTCAGCATTACTGTGTTCCGGTCTTGAAGAGTAAGGGTGCTGGTGAAATTACAGGCACATGGGACTTGTCACCTCATGTCTCAAAGTGACGGGTGCAGTGGCATTGCAATTGTTACGAACAGGCGTGTAGCTTACCAACAAGCCCACGACTTACTCGGCTCGTCACTTGATATTACGAAAAAAAAATTGTGAGTAGTTTGCCCATTAGGACACAGAGACTTATATCCAACAGTTACGACGACCCCATCAAATGTAATTTTAAATTGAAATGAATTTTTATCCTGTTTTTATATTTCAGATGCCGACATCTTGAAAACTTCTATTTTCGCCATTGTAGTTGTGGCGTGCATAAGAAAGTTTCTGGTTTATTAAATTATACATAATATTTTAATGTAACGTCTCACGTAATTTTTGTTTTTTTGACATTTCGATACCTTCCACGTAAGTTGTTTAAGTCAAAATGCAATTTTTTGCTTTTTAACTTAAATCATTGACTTACAAATAAATGGACGACGGGTCTAATACAAAACCAAGAAAAAATGTCCCAAGTCAACCTATTTAAACGTAGTGACATGTAAGGGAATATGAAAAAGCTAAAACGTTGAATTTAAATTGTAATGTCATCGCAGTAGTGTCTAATTTTGCTTGCTTCGCTGTCAGTCGAACAAACGAAGACTAAAGCGTGAATGACGCTCTGTATACTATTTTAACGCCCTATAAGTTCGGACACTATTTAGCGCGGACCCCACGTCCATATAATTGTAAGTCAATGACTTAAATATATCTTTTTTTATGTATATTATAGGTTCTTTAATTAAAAACAAAGAAATCACTTAGTGTTATGTTTACTTTCAAACGTGGAAACAAACTGTTGTGGTGGAATATTTTGTTCAAATTTAAAAAGGACTACTACTGAGATACCCTCTTTTTAACAAAAAAACAATCATCAAAATCGGTTCACGAATGCCGTATACGTAGAGTTATCTCGTAACATGACATACGAAAAAAAACATACGTCGAATTGAGAAACTCCTCCTTTTTTTGAAGTCGGTTTGACTTATACAACAACTTACTTACGTGTGAGGCAGCTATCGATTTGTGTGCATAGGTTTCATTAATCAGTTTCGTATTTATTTATAGTTTGTTTATATTGTATTCTAAATTATATTATTGTTTTACATGAAAGGACGTACCTATGTATAAAAAAAATGTAATAGGTAAATGTGCAGCTCGCTAACGCAATTCGTCAAAAATATATCGTTGTGTAATCCATATTTTTATGTCCGAAATGTAGAAAAACATCGAAACAAGTATTTTTAGTGTGTGTTTTGAGTAGAAATCACGTTTTATTAAATAAGTGCCTGACAAAAATTAATTAACAGTAAATGTAAATAGTTTAAAATCATTTATTCGCACAGTCCGTCCATTCCAACCAAATGTTATCTATTTAAAAAAATCACGTACTGTAAAGCTAAGTTAAATGTATAAAAATTGTCGAAAGCGCCATTGACAACGTGACTTTATGTGATTCACCGGTGGTTATAATTCCCAATATTAAAAAAAACAATGTGTTATCTCCAAAATTGTTATTGTGACCGATGTTTCTATTTGAAAGTAATACTGTAAAAGTTAGTACAGAATATACTAAGTAGGTACTTCTTTATTTTTACTAAACTAAGGCGCAAAAAAAGGCGCGAACTTACTTTAATTGTCACTAAGTTAAGGCGCAAAAAAGGCGCGAACTTACTTTAATTGTCACTAAACCGAGGCGCGAAACGATCACGAACTTAAACTGTCACTGACTATCCCGTGCATTACAATATTTTTGCCAACAGCAACAATGGACGAACTATTCTACGCGCTGCTTTTCTAAATCCATTAGCATTTTTGTCTAGATAACTTATTACAAAAAATGCAACGCAGGTTAGTAGAGAGAGCGTCAATAATGTTTTCAGTTTTGATCTAAAATGCACCTTGAAAACAGTACCTGTAGTATTTTGTCGAATGTTCATTCTTGGTTAGTTTCACCGTCCCAAGATAAATAAAATGCTGACTGTACTGTTGGTTAACGCTTTTTTCACCAATTAGACAGTCTATATTTCTACTTAGTTCAACACTGTTAGCCTTTGAACTAATCATAAGAAAATGTGCTCCTAATATTTAAGCTAATACAAGTGATAGAAAATGGATGACAGAAATAAAATAAAAAAAAATAATTAAAAAAGTAAATAATGTAGAATTTGTCAGATTCTACTTAAGGTAGTTAAGTAAGTTTAAAGTAAATTTTGACCAATCACACAATCAAATTCATATTTTTAAAAAAAGAACGTTCCGTTTCTAAATGGAGCTTAGTTTAATATACTTACTACTGAAAACCAGGGACCGAAACACGCAACAAGCTTCTCAACGCATGCAAGATTAGACACAAACTGCATGACAATGATGGAATTCTCCATGAAAAAAAAAAATGGAAATTCTAACATATCCGCCTGCATTTTGTGTTCAATTTTACACGTCTTTGGCGGTCCCGGCTCAAAATAGATATTGTACCCACCTGGAGTTATTGTTTAAACTTGTCCACCTACCTACCATAGAAATAGATATCTTTTTAATTTAACATTTGCATTAAATGAAACAAATTGAATGTTCCAATTGCAAGTTTATCTAATATAAATCACTTGGTAGTCTATGCAATTTTGATTAACAATTTTAGATTATACATAAAACTGTTCAACGCCATCTAGCAGTATTTTACCTAAACTACTAAACTGTTATATAATTGTTATCCAATGGTCGGAAAAAGGTGTTCCACTTAATAGCTACAAGGAGAGACAGTGTTGTTAAAATCACCAAACGTCGTCATGAGGTTTCGTTCAGCCTGGTTTGAAATGAAAGAAAAAAACCTTTGCATAAATTGGAATATTGCTATAATTGCAGTTAATGTTTTGGCCTAAATTACTCCAGTGTGGGTTCACTACATACTATTCACTTTTGAGTCAGCGTAAATTTGGCATTAAGCATAATTTTATCATAATTAAAATATTAATTAATCATATCTAATGTTAAATTAATTCACAGAGTTTATCACGTTATAGTATTAACTATATAGGGTGAAATTGTTTATAAGATAGGATAAATTCATATTTAAACTTTTTTGCAGTGTATATTTTTACAAAATATCCTAACTGATTGAACGACTTATTTCAATAGCGAGGTATACCCCCGAAAAGGTTATATACCGCTAATATGCCGTGACCAGGATCACGGCAATAAAATAGGATACCTCGGTCTACAAAAAAATATTCCATAGTTAAATCAAAAGGAAAAGGCTGTAAGAAGAAAAGGTACATAAAAAACATGCACTACGTTACAAAACACTCCCTACTCAAATATTAAAAACGTGAGGCGGACTTATCCTGAAAGGGCCGAGTTATACAGTATTACTAAGTTAGATTAGCATTAAAATTGGCATATGATTTAGGTTGGGAACTGGTTAATATCAAAATTAGAACAACACTGCTCGCTACAGCGACTGAGGAGGGAGTGACGACGGAATGAAACAAAATGAGAATGGCGAGGCAAATGAATTAAAGAAAGATTCAAAATTTGAAAACAAGTGTCCAGCAACGAGAGAAAAGGTGATATAAAAAGATGGGATCGATGGAAGGAGGTCACATCGTCACACCCCTATTAGTCATTGAATTAAACCTATAGTTAGCCAGAATACAAAGGAAAAGAAAGTTACCCAAGTATCTAATTTAAATTTCATTCAAAGCTGGCTACCCTTATTTCTGTCATAAGAAATTTAAAAAACAAAACGTTTATTCTTTTTTCATAACAGTCGGCTACAAACGTAAAACCTACCCACTGCAAGGTAGTTTATTAGTGGAAACACTTTATTTTGTAGAAAATTAGAGGACTACAATTTTCGTTTCACCGTATATAGTTTGACGTTAGAGCTTGATGTAAAATGTATGTGTAGAAGAGTGCTTAGATTTATAGCATTTAATGTATGTTGTACTTAAAAAGTTTAAATAAATTCTTAACTTCAAATTCATGTCTTTTTTTGAAAATTTTGAAATCTAACCTTTTGAACGCCCAGTCTTTAGTCTTTCAGCACACACGCACCTGTGCCTCTACCACGTGTTATGACAGTTGTCGCTAGTGACCGCTGTGACAGTTTTTTTTAAACACTCATAGCCCCGCACTAAGGAAACCCATGTCGCGGGTCCAATGGACACACACTTATATAACCACAAATTACACGAAGCTCACGAGAGAAATAAATGTAGGCCTTACAAATATTTCTCTCGGCCCGTGAATCGAACCCGGGGCCTCTGCGTGGCAGTCCCGAATTGTAACCAGAATAGTCCAGAGTTGTTTCACAATTATTTTGTACACCTAATCATACAACGCCACAAGCGGTCACAAAAAGAAACAACATTTTGTATATAAACATTTCACACGGTCGCGGCACTGGTGAACATAGTAGTAAATAACACGTGCCGAAACCAACCCCTATTGGTATGATGTATCCGTTGGAGTTCACTCCGGACGTCCGTGGAGACGTTGTTAGTTCTCGTTTAAAATTAAGAGGCTGACCCGCGGTACTGCTTACACCATCACGTGCCGGTGGCCCAGAGGCTAAAGTGTCGTTCATTAATTATCTGGACGGGGAAACTAACTTACACTAATTCGTCACTGCACATTTATGAAAATGTTATTTCGTAACATAATACGAATCGATCGTATGCACTCGAATCGATCGTCATAAAAATTCATTCGTAATGGGTATCCTTATTAGGTAAATAATGCAAATCTAGAAGATTGCAAGGTGTGTATTGTGTTGAATTTTCTCTTTTTCGTCTAAAAATTATTTTTTACGTCGCAATTTGCAATTTAAGTATGGACTTATATCAAATTCCGTATTCGTCGTTTCCGCTCACGATTTAGGGCCGAAATTGGTTAAATTTGGAAAAAAAATCCTGGCGCTTTGGGTAAAAACTCGGTTAAATTCCGGGCCGGTTCACTGGGTTTTAACCTACAGCCCAACTCTGGTCATAGGTGTTCATCAAGATGCTTTTAATGGTGACCCGATATCCTCTACAAATGATTCGGATTTAGCAGAGGCAACGCTTTAATTATTTTAATTCAATTGTGATTTCCCCTTTTCATCATCAGACGATTAGACGTAGACTAGGGTTTTACGGCCCTTTGTTGCGGATATTCCAAGAATTCGCAGGAAGTGTTACGCTTCCACATTTATAATGGTGAACGGCTGTGAAGTCTAAATTCCCTGCCTGCAGACTTGTTTCCTGAACGGTATAACTTGGGTCTGTTCAAGGTGAGACGGTACAAATAAAAATTTAAAATATTTAACGCCATCTACGTAAAACTATTACGTTGTTATAAATGTACAACGACAATAGTAATCTACTCAACACTAGATGTCACTACGATACATTATCTGACATTTACTTACATCTTTAATTATGTGTTGGTGTAATAATAACAGGTAATAATAAAACAGGTCACGAAACCATTCACTCAAATTTGAAATAAAGTGGATATTTTCCAGTATTTTCGTACATATTTATTTATTTATATTATATATAATATAAATTATATATATATATAAGACGGGTTTTTTATAGTTACCGTTTTTATACCAATAAATTTTGAATAAATAAAAAGTTTTAATAAATATATAAAAATCTTTCAACCGTGACCATGAGACCTGTAAAGGGCCCGAAACGTCGGTTTGTTTCAAAAAACAAATATACGCGATTTAAATCCTGAAAAATAGCTTCATTTCCTGTGTGTAACAATCGCGAAATACTAAGAACTCGATAAACAAAAAATACAGAATTAAATTTCTTGACAAGTTATTATAGGCAGAGGCTGTATAGTCGGTACTCATTTCATCATCTTCATCTTTGTTATTAATTAAAAAAAATAAAGTCAAACAACGTCGGTCACATGGTCACATTGTCGCATTTTTTTAGACGAAGTCAGTTGTTCGATATTCGCCATAGGTTTTGTGGTTTTGGTATTGTTTTTACAAAATTACCGTACATAGTAATTTTTAATCCTGACATTGGCAGAAGGCCAATCAAAGAACCATAGTGGAATTTGATGAAGCCATTTTAAAGAAATTGGAATCTAACTCTTCGGGCGAAATTTTGGTTGTTTACACAAATTTTTGTTTAAATTAATAAAAATGACACAAGATCCTCTAAACGAAATGCTGGAATTCTTAAAGCCTAATGCAAGAGTGGATTTAAAACACGTGTCTTTAGACCATATGCTGGGACTATCGGGTACAGAAGAAGGCGTCGAAACTCTACTTAAGAACGACCTTGTTATTCAAAATATTATTGAATTAACAGATGACAAACTCGACGAAATAGCTAAAACAGCTCTTCTAATACTCGTAAACATCAGTGCTCACAGCGAAGGTGCTTCAGAACTCTTAAAATACAAACCATTCAACCAAAAGAACTTGATAGAGTTTCTTATAGGTCAAATACTAAATCCTAATAAAAAGAACGCCGATGCGGCTTGTATGATACTTTGCAACATCACCAGACTTGAAGATGAACTGGAAATTTGTCTAGACGCGTTTTTTCCGCACTTAAATGATATTATAAATGTATTTGTTAACGTTGACTTTAACAAAACTGGTTCTAATTTAAATTATCTAGCCCCCATGTTTAGTAATTTAAGCTGTAGTTACCGTATAAGAAAATGGTTGACTGAAGAAAACCCCCACGTACCTCTGATAAAGTTACTACCGTTCTGCAACTATGAACAATCGCATATACGCCGGGGAGGAGCCATCGGTACAGTAAGAAACTTATCGTTTGATTCAGAATTTCATGAATTTCTACTAAGTCCGGACTTGGACCTTCTAACTTACCTCCTTACTCCAATAATGGGTAATGAAGAATACCCAGATGACGAAATGGATGTGTTACCTATAGCGCTTCAGTATTTGCCAAAAGAAAAACGCCGGGATCTGGATGTAGATATAAGAAAAATGATATTGGAGACTTTGAATAAACTTTGTATGAAGAGGAAGTATAGAGAAATGTTAAGAGACAACGGAGTGTATTACGTGCTACGAGAGTACCATAAATGGGAGACAGACCCTAAGGTTTGTCATGTATTGTTTTGTTATTATTATAGTGTTTGCCTGTTAAATAGCAAATCTTGAACATGTTCGGAATCTAATTTCACATCGAAGCGTATATATTGCCCCTTAAATAAATATTTGTCACTTTGTGAAGATTAGTGTCAAGAACATCTGGTTTATTTGTTTTTTTTTACTTTATTAAATATATTTACAAAACAAAATCAGAGAAAAAAGGATCGTCACATTGGTATCATTAGACATAGAGGGAGCTTTTGACAGCGCCTGGTGGCCGGCGATCCGGTGTAGGCTTGCCGAAACAAAATGTCCTGTAAACATTAGAAGAATGATAGATAGCTACCTCTCAGAAAGAAAAGTCCAAGTTAAGTATGCTGGCGCTGAATACAGGAAGGACAGTACAAAAGGCTGCGTGTAGGGATCAATAGGGGGCCCCATTTTCTGGAATATACTGCTAGACCCACTACTAAAGGAACTGGAGGGGATGAGAGTGCACTGTCAGGCATTCGCGTTTTTTACTTATTTAAATTCCTCATATTGTTCATCACTATTTTTCATAATTGTTGTTAAACAACACGCCTATCCATAGCAGTTGCAGTGCCACTCAGAGCTTTAAATGAAAGTATCTGCGGGACACAGCCATTGCGCCTGTCACCCAAAGACATAAGTTGACAAGTCCTATGTGCTTGTAATTTTGCCAGATCAGTAATGCTCATGTTACTGCTTGGCGGCAGAAATAGGTAAGGTGGCAATACTTCCCTGGACGGACTCTTTCACAAGGAACTTTCAGAATTACTATTGGTCATAATATAAATTACATTTCCATAAATGTACTGGGATTCTAATGTACAATTATTTAAACTCTCTCAAGTTATATTAGTTCCGGTCTATGTGGGTAGTGCTTTGGAATAATGAGTTTGAGACCAGGTTATTGTTACTTGTATAACATTTTTTTATTTGTCTTGCAGGTTCGACAAGTCTGTGAAAACGTAGTCGACATACTAATTCAAAAGGAGGAGGAAGTAGGCGTTGAAGATTTGTCTACAGTGGAGATACCACGGGATGTAGAGGAGAAATTTCAGGAGCAAAACAAGAGATTGGATGATGATTAGGCTCTCGTTGTTAAGTGATGGTTTTTAGCGCTCAGTTACACGACGCGAAAGTTTTCGCGCGGCCGCCGCGCGGAAACCGCCCAGTTACCACGTTTTCACGTACATTAATGTCGAATCTGAATTGTATTTACTACGCAATAACATTTAAATTCCTTGGAATAATACAACCGCGTGGACTAACCCGCCCGCGCGTCTGGTACGCTCATTTAAGTTAAATCGTAAAAGCTAAATAAATAGAGCATATTTTGCCATGACAGTTAGATGCACGCTCCGGGTAGTGACCGCGCGGACTGAGTGAAATTCGTGTCGAACAAACGCGCCCTTATTTGTATGCGCTACATTCATGTATGATCGTATGTGATTTGTATAGACTGCATTTTTTCAGGTTGTGCAGGTTTTTCTGATATAATTTCTACACTTTTTCTCTGGCCTTTATTTTTCGAGATTGCTACACATTGATAATGAAACATTTTTTCGGGTCCAAATTGTGTACATTTTGTTTAGGAAATGAAACTATTTATTTCGGATTTAAATCGCGTATATACGGACCTGTAAAGGGTAGGAAACGTGGGTTTGTTTGAAAAAACAAATATACGCGATTCAAATCCGAAAAAATAGTTTCATTTCCTATGTGTAACAATCGCGAAAACCTAAGAACTCGGTACATTTTGTTTCTTTAAATAAACCATCATTTCGGGCCCGTTACAGGCCCATGGTCATGGTTGACTAAGATGGTAAAGTCATCAATCAATTATTTAATTTAATAAGTCTATTTTGAATCATAGTTAGATGTCCAAAATGTAAACAAAGGGAATAACCGAGCAAAAAATACATTTGAAGTGGTAGTTTCTTGTTTTTAATGATAATAAACATTTAGAACTTTTTCCATCACTTGATCGTGTCATTTATCATTCGTGTTTCGTTTCTCAAACTCGAGCGTTTTGTTGTCTCTGCAGTGCGTTTGTTACTTACTATCTATAGTTGTTAATTTTTTTGTTTATTGTTAATGTTTAGTAATAGATAATTAAAATTGTAGAAAATGGGTAACTTCTTTTTCGATCCATTAAAAATAGAAGGTTGTTAATTTATTAAAAATAACTATTTGTTTCTGTAATAGTCTGTGTGTGTTCTCTGTTGTTGTAGATTCTCTTAGTGAATTCAGTCGAAATTCACCAGTCTAATTTTGAGTAAAAAAACGCGTACGTTCCTTACATTGTTGTCGGAATTATCGATGGTATCGAGGGAGCTATAACATTATAAATAATAAAAATTCGTACTATATTATTAATGCAAACCATCCTATTTTTCACTATAGTTTAAAAAAGTTGTTCCTTATTTCTACGAACATTCCAATTTACGCTACAGACTTATAAATTATTGTATTTTATTTTAACATGATTTTTGTTTTAAATTAAATTTATTACTTAGAATATATTAATTACTTCTGCAGTCTTATGTCTGCTTAGGATTTTTCATCAGAGAATATACTGCGTCGCAAACTGGTGGTGGTACGGAGATTCCATATTCCCTGTTTAAAAGTAGAATATTTTTTAATTTCAATATCCGACTTTGCAAAGATCTAGGATTTGTCGAACTTGATTGAACGTGTAGGTTTATCCATGACATGGTCGCAGACTATAAGTTCTATGGGGTAGAAATGTTTCGTTCTTCATCTTTCCAATATAAGGACGCCTTGAAATTAGACGCTTATAAAAGCTCTGCAGTGGCGCCACTGTGACGCTGCAGTTGCAGCCACTGCCTAGACACGCGCGCGCCACTATTGTAGTCACAATTAGTGAACTGAAAATTACATAAGCGCTACAGGCGCCCTAAGCGAGACTGCACTCGTACACACGTAAACTTATAAACTCCGGCATCATATAAGGGAACGTTAAACGTTACGGATCTCAGGAATTGAGAAACCTTCATCAGGGGCTTGAAAAAGGGGTAATAGATGCACGCCTGAGGACTCTCCCGATCTTGTCTGTAACACCTATTTCATTAATTTCCTAAATGTTATCAAAGAATAAATTTCTATACATATTTGTTATATCGTGACGATGTGGTGTAACTAAATGGGATTGTGTTTAGTCAACAAGGCCAGACTGAAAATCAGTATCACGTGGCACACAGTCACAAGGATTAAACTGACCCTGTTCCTTCCACGCACTGTTGCTATACTGTTATTATTGTTATGTGTTCTGTAAATAAATCATCATGAGAAGGCCTTTTTCTGACCCAATCATGGATGTAGGCCTCTGCCCTCTGGTTCCACCCTTGGCGGTCTTGTGCCCGACCTCCGTATCGACGGGTCCTCTGATATCCGACTCGGGGTCTCAATTCAAGTATTCGCCTTGTCCAGCGTCTCTCGTCCATTCTTGCAAAATACCCCGCCCCTGCCCACTTTTTCTTCGCTGTGACAACCATGACATCTTTAACTTTGGTCCTATTTCGGATCCAAGCATTATTTTTTTGATCTCGCAGGGTGATTCCCGAGCATTTGCTCTCTTCATGTTGTTCTTTACGACTCGGAACTTCTCGACGGACTTCTGTGTAAGTCATGGTTTCTAGTTAGTAAATAAATGTTGTTTGTTTTAAATAGATTAAAATTACAGGTCTTCCCTCGGCTGTTGGTGGTTTCACAATTATAGTTTCATTTCTAATGTGTAACAATCGAGAATATCTAAGAATTGGTTGATGTAAAGTTATTATTAAGCTTTATTTCTTCCGTTATTTTTCTTTAAATTTCTTTTTTAGAAGCTTTTTTATTACGTCGTTTTATTATTAAGGGTGCCATATATCGTCTGTCTCGTTAACTGTGGTATTTTGTTGTAACTTAGTACATTTTTACTCGGCTTAGGTAGGTACTTTAATCGTAACTTAAGTCGTAAATTGCCAATCAGTGTACCTATACATTATAATAGACTATAATATAATTCATTTATTACAACGCCACAACACAAAATATACACAAAGAAATAAAAAAAGACAGCAAAAGTAAACCAAAAATAAAATAACAAAAAACAACCAAGCAAACATAATCCAATTTAAAAACAGTCAATCTGAATAAATGTCATGTGTGCGGCTTTGGCGTATGTAAAAGGATCCACTCAGCTAATGTCACAGCCGAGTAAACACTGTGACGCTGATTTTTAGTGGACCCTATAACCTATTTTAGCCCTAGATGTGGACCCTAGAACCGACCTATTAGTGTATACCATATGCAGCGCGCAGGTGCAATCGCTACCCTGGCGCCATCTAGTAGGCGCGCAATAATCTTACAGTTATATTTTCCCCAGTGATCGAAAATTCTGGTGCATATGGTGCAATTATAAATGACGTTTGGAAGCAATAGCCCGTTTATTTCGCTGCGAGAGACGTATGCTCTTTGCAGGCGTCGCGAGCTAGCGACGCTCACTAACATCATACGGCCGTGTGCGCCGCACACCCTGCACCATAGTTATATAAAGTTGATAAGATGGACGATGTATCTCTAAAAGGTGGTACTTAAATAGATTTTTTACTATATATGTAAAACCAAATAAATTTATATAAGTTATTATAACATTTTTGTTAGTCCAATTGACATTTAATCAAATTAAATGTCTGTAAATTAACTAAAATCCGACACGTCTATCGTGTGAAGTGGTCCAAAAGATGCGCTAGTATTTAATTATGGTATTAGTGTTCATTCTTTGAGTAAATAATGTAGTTTTAAATCTCGCAATATATCGACTGCCTTGATAAGCCTCATACAGTGCATTGCTACACGGAGAAAAGTGCTACATAGCGCTAAATAACGTTACACAGTGTTACATAGGCAGCGCCATATCGTCGCCTTAGAGTGAAAACCTCGCATACGCGTTATCACATAATTGTTTTTACTGATTTTTGTTGAAGAAAAACTTTAAACCTTCTTGATCAAATATATTATTAAAGTAATATAGTACCCCCGTAGTATGCCGCCACGATAAAGCTATTATATCCAGATTTAGTTGTCAAATTCGTGTGATAAACAGGCTTTTTAAAATTTTATCGCAATAGCGAACATGGCGAGCATCGTGACGTCACATTTTTGTGTCATCGCGAGTGCCGACGACCAATTACTGCAAAAGCCTAACACAGTGCCAAACATGGCTGCAAGGTCACATCTGATTTTAAAACATTTGCACAATAGATGTATCAACGTAACATTGAGACAAACGAAATGAAAAGACATTTTTTGTTTCATGATTTTCGCGGCGATGATTAAACGACATAGATAGCTATATACGCAATTTCATATCGTTGGTTCTGCAAAATGTTTAACAATAGTTCATTACCAAATAAGCAAACTTAGATTTATCAACTGAATTATATATATTGTCACGGGGAGGTTTATCACACATATTCAGCCATGATACGGCCACGGAAAGAATAATTTAACTAATTAAAATGCTAACTACAAACATTATTGCGTTTGCGACATTTTACACCACATTTTTATCTTCGTCCTGAAAAATTACATAGAAATCGCTTTAAGACTACGATATAATGCTATACACAGAACAGTACTGTGCTACATAGCGCCAAACAGTATTTACTACACAGCGCAACGTCGAATGTTGCATGCCACACAGTTACTTTTAAATATCATCTACTTCGTAACCCGAATTCTTACTTATAACTTGTCAAAATGTTTGAAAATCTGCCCAAATAAGTGTTTCTCCATATTTAATGGTAAAACAACTCGGTAGGCAATAGCACGAGGCCGTAGCCTTTATATATAATTTTTTACAATAAGTGTTAATATAAGGTAGTGGTAAGTTGATAATGATAACAGTGCCAAATATGTTTATACGCACAAACGTTGCCGTTTAATTCTTAGGGCGCCTTCAAACTAGATGCTTATAGTGAACTAAAATAACTGAAGCACTACAGATGCGCTGATGACGCGCCACTGTAGCGCTTCTACAAGCGTTTAATTTGAAGGTGCTCTTAGGATCGTATTCCAGAACACTACTCAATGCTCAAGTCAGGATTTGAGCAGACTTGAGCATGATTTCAAGCACTGGAAATACGACTCTAATGGCAAGGACTTGAGTATGATTTCTAGTGCTTTGAATCATACTCAAGTCCTGACTTGAGCATTGAGTAGAGTTCTAGAATACGACCCTTAGAAACCAGTCTCAACATCGTGATGACATAAAACAAAAAAAGTAAGAACGACTGCTTCTACGTTGTTACAACAATTTACGAAAACTAGCGTTAACACCTCGTACAGTGACCAAACTATAGTCTCCTTGAGACATTTAACATACATTTTCGTGATTTTAGAGAGATTCATAATTAATTCATTTGTAAATTACAGGCTGTATAGAAGTTGACATGTAAGGAAAAAAGTAGGTTCACTGTGTCCGACCAAATATTAGGCCGTTTTTGAAGTCTGTTAAAAAAATTAAATAACACAAGATCTAATCAGTTGCAAAGTGAACCTTGAAATCATTTACATAAGCTTGATTTTTGTCAAATGAACAGCTGTTTTCAGTACTCGAAGTTAAAGTTACTTTTGGTTAGTTTTGACTACTTAAAACGTTATAATGCTGACTGTACGTAGGTATAATAGATAATAATAACGACTGAAATTTTTATTTCTATATTTTTGTTCTTGGAGAAATCGTAATTATTTCTCAAAGTTTGACAGATAATTCGTAAAAAGAGTGGTTAAACCACTGCAACATTGAGCCGGAAACACAGTATATGCCACTGCTCTGTCTTCTGCCTAAATGCGGCTTCCCTTGGCCAGTGATGCCAGGTGCCGTGTCACGCGCATCTGTGCGAGCGTGCTCGTGTCATTTGCCCATACATTCGAGGTACTGTCAGCCCAAATGTAAAAATATATTGACACATAAATTTTTGTCAAAATGTAACAAAAATCAATCTTATTCCAATAAAAACATGTCGTTTCAAATATTTAAAAAGTGAACCTTACATTTATGATATGTTAATAATACAATGTACCTATTTATAATTTTGGCTCACTTTCAATGTGTCATTTTTGTATTTTATCCGTTTACATTTAGATCATAGTTTCCCAAAGTGGTCCCTACCGCTGCCGGTGGGCCTAGGGTAGTCGGAAGCAATTTTAACATAATCTTTATCTTTTATTTTTTTAATAATAAATGGAAGCAATTGGTTGATGCTGTCCTGGGCGTGCTACCGCATTTGATGACAAAAATCCTGAATTATCTATATAAACTACACTACATATATAGGTATACTTTTTCCTTGTTTATTTTTTGTGGTCGTGTGAGCGTTGAATTTTTTTATTTTATTTATTTATTTTTTTTTATTTTTATTTAATAGTTTATTGTACAGGAAAAATACAACAAGTCACAAAGAATACAAGCGAAATTAAAAACAAAAGGTTCTGCTTATTTCTAATAGAAATTTCTTCCTGCAGACCTAAACACAGGACACTATAACTAAAAGAACGGGCATATGTGCACAACAAAACAAGAAAAAAAATATAAAAATAATATAAAAATATTAAATTGTTATAAATTATATAAATACTTAGATAAATACATATTTTATAATATAATACCTAAGATATGGATGGAATAGTAGATAAATAATGCTCCTTAACTCTCACTTTAAAAATAGCTAACGATTTACTTTCGTGAACAGTAATAGGAAGTGCATTCCAAAGTCTGACCGCATGAACAGTGAAGGAGTGAGAATAGAAACCGGAATTGAAGCATGGAAAAGATAACTGGGACCTAACAAGAGAGCGACAGGGTTTATCCTGGGACCTAAGGAAGCTGAAACGCTCTTTCAGGTACCCGGGAGACACAGGGTTATGTAAAATATTGTAAAGAATGGAGACAATATGCATATTCCTGCGGAGACGGATGGGAAGCCATTTGAGCTGACTGCGGAAATGTGAAATACGGTCATATTTACGAAGCCCAAAGATGAACCTTATACATAGGTTTTGCAGTCGTTCAAGCTTATTTAGCAGTTCTTCAGTAGCATCCAAATAGCAGGAATCAGCATAGTCTAAGAAGGGCAAAATAAGTGTTTGGACTAAACATATCTTGGTTTTTAAAGGTAAATCGTTTTGGAGGCGCTTAAGTGAGTGCAAGGAGAAATGGACTTTACGACTGACTTCATTAATATGTGGAGTCCAAACCAAATTACAATCCAAAAGCAAGCCAAGATTAGTTGCAGTAGAAGCATAAGCAATAGGCGTGGAATTATACGCTATAGGTGGGACAGAATCTAGATGCAATAAGCCACGCATATACCCACTTCCCACAATCATAGCCTGTGACTTTTTGGGATTCACCAACAAACCAAAACACTCAGCCCAATGAGCAATGCTTCGTAAATCAGCATTAACCGCTTCAACGGCTGCAACGACATCAGACGCTTTAAAACTGCGGTATAGCTGCAAATCGTCAGCATAGAGATGAAAGTTTGAAGACAGCACAAAAGTGACAGAATTGATGAAAACAGAG
Organism: Hyposmocoma kahamanoa; assembly: GCF_003589595.1. Taxonomy (NCBI): domain Eukaryota; kingdom Metazoa; phylum Arthropoda; class Insecta; order Lepidoptera; family Cosmopterigidae; genus Hyposmocoma; species Hyposmocoma kahamanoa. The sequence continues at coordinate 3,640,855 of NW_020654229.1, read as the reverse complement.
AAAAGGAGAGGGGAAAGAACACCACCCTGAGGAACGCCAGCAACTAAGTCACACCAATCAGAGGAAGCCTCGTCAGAGCGAATACACTGCGAGCGGCCTCTGAGGTAGGAGTCGAACCAAGCTATAACCGAAGGAGAAATATTAAAAGAGCGAAGGGAAGCAAGCAATACGTCAAAGTCCACAGAGTTGAAAGCACTGCTGAAGTCCAGAAGTATAAGCAAAGTGAGAAGACCATTGTCCATTGCGAGGCGAATAGCATCTGTTACCTTCAACAGTGCAGTCACAGTGCTATGGCCAGAACGAAAACCTGACTGAAACGGGGAAAGCAACTTATTAGAAGAAAGATACAACATTAACTGCTTGTTGACAATGTGTTCGAGGACTTTGGATAGAAATGGGAGAATGGAGATGGGACGGAATTCGGAAAGGCAAGTAGGGTTTGACGTTTTGGGTAAAGGTATAACATGGGCGAGTTTCCAATGAGAAGGGAAAGAACTAGCTTCTAAAGAGAAGTTAAAAACATGAGTGAGGATAGGGACAAGTTCAGGGAGTATGAGGCTAATCATACGGGAACTGAGATCATCATTGCCAACAGCAGTAGAAGAAATAGAGAGAATATGAGTTTTGACCTCACATTCGGTAACAGTCCGGAAGGAAAAAGAGGTACATGCAGGTAAAGTATAGTCAGCCAAAATGCGAAGGGTAGCGCTTTTACGATGCTTATCTAAAGTAACAGGTGGTAGGGAAAAATGTCTATTAAGCGCGTTAAGATCAGGAAGGGACGAATCACCAGAAGCGGTGGAACGGCCAATCCCAATGGACTTTAGGAATTTCCAGATCTGAGTGGAATCGCATTTCTCAACGTTATCGTGAATGTGCCGTCTCTTAGCATCTCTACACAAGCGACTACAGCGATTACGCAGGTATTTAAAACGAGCTAGGTTGTCATCTGTAGGAAGCCTCTTCCAGCGTCGTTTCGCCTTATCTCTGAGAGCCATAGCGATCTTAATATCTTGTGATAACCAGGGGGCAGGTGCATGTCTGATTTTAACCCGTTTTAAAGGCGCATGGCGATCATAAAGCCTTAATATAATTTCATTGAGCAAAGCTACCTTCTGATCAATAACTACGCAGTCCAACACAGGAGTCCAGTCAATATTACCCGCCTCACTCTTGAGCGCCTCCAAATCAATGGCCTTGAAATTTCGGATAATACGAAATTTCGACTTACACTTAGGAAAACGAATTTTATACGAGAGAAAGACAAGATCATGATAAGAAAATACAGAAGAGAACTGTCCATGGGAAGCACAATGTTCAGGGGACGAGACTATCATAAGATCAAGAAGAGATGGAATGCAGTTGGGAAAATGATGAGTAGCAGACAAAGGTAAAATAAGCAAGTTGACAGAAGAAATTAGAGAAAGTAATTTATGGGCACGACTGTCATTTTTTAGTAAACACGTGTTAAAGTCACCCATTAAAATAGTGTGATCAAAGGAAGGAGAATGGTCGGAGAGTAGACACTCAAGGGACTGAAAGTAGTCGATATTAAGGGAGGGGCTATAAAAAACTGCAAGGAGCACTTTCTTGTGATGCAAGGAAATGTTTAAAAATAGGTGCTCCGCGGAGTTTGAATATGAGTTAGGAGAAGCATCAACAACAACATGTTGAATATCAGCTCGTAGATATACTGCCACCCCTCCACCACTTTTACCCGTCCGGTCATTCCGAACGAGCTTAAATCCGGGAAGACTGAAATGAGTAGAAGGAAGAGAAGGTTTTAGAAAAGTTTCTGATATAAGAATAGCGTCAACAGGAGAATCTATGAAAGAAGCAAGAAGGTCAGAATAGTGAGAGGGGACGCTTTGAGCATTGATATGAACAACATTGAAATTTTTGGGGAAATTGCAGAAGGCTGAAGATAACTGATCATGCAGAGTCAGAGCTATGGAATCATTACTGTCATCAGCACTAAGAAAATGGCTTGGAGATGAGGAGCACGAGTAAAAACTATCATTTATCCCTAAAGTAACATCCATATTATTCATATGTTCAATTAATTAACTCAAAAATAAAATATATTATTAAATTTAAAAAATATATGAGTAATAATACATAAAAATATAGTATATAAAAAAAAACCAACGTACAAACTATAACTAAAACAACACCGAACCATCAGCACTCGCCGTAGAAATAAAATATAAACATGAATAAAGCAACATAATGCAAGAGGCCGTAGCCAAAAAATAATAAAGTTAAATTCATTGACAGTTGACAGCTGAGGTTTAATAGAATAAATTTAAATTTAACAAGAAAAAATTAACTTCTATAAAGAAGGTGCTATGTTACCTACCACACAAATAAGATAGAAATACCTACATATAGTGCAAAAATTAATTTAAACACAAAGAAGAAAAAAACAATAAAAAAAGAAATCAAATTACAAGAAACAAAAATCACAATCACAATTAGTGCAACCTCCGGCGCGACTTAGCAGCTGCAGAACCCTTCGTCGATTTACTTGCAGTCTCCATCGGATTTACTGCAGCCTGTGCGACGTCAGTTTTCCCAGCTGCAGCCGCAGGGAATCGGGCAATCAGGGGCCGAAGTTCAGCCATGGCCTCCACTTTCATTCTGGTCTTATCAGGAAGAACGATCATGATTTTCCCCTCTGTAGACCAGCACCGATTAATACCGAAGTGTTTACGAGCTGCGACAAATGTGGAGTGCCTCGCCTTAGTCAGAAACTCAGATATGGTGATACCAGAGCCCTTCAACGCAGTTTTACTGTCCCAGACAGATCGGCGGAGTTCGAAATCACCAAATCGAACCAGCACAGCTCTAGGTTTACTTTGTGAGGATCTCCATGGTCCCAAACGGTGACAGGCCAGTAAGTGTTTTTCATGGATTTCCGCTAAATGCAATTGGTTATGCAACAATTTCACAATTACTGGATTTAATTGTTCTTCCTTGTTCTCAGCTACACCATGGAAAAGCAGGACCTTTTTGCGCAAAAATGTTTCATGGCGGTCAAGACCCAAAGATATAAGCTCAATTTGAGCCTTAAGTTTAGACATAGTCTGAAGTACAAAAGACTTGAACTCACTGAAGTCCCGGGAAAGCGATGCAATATTGCGGTGAGCAGGAGAAGTTTCCGAAGCCTGGAGTTTGGCCTCATAGTCCCCCATTCTTGACTCAAACATCTTCTGTAAGTCGTCCAGGTTGGCAGCAAGTTTGGCTGACAGGTCCATTTGTGAAATTTTGTGCACAAAGTGTTTAAAGTGGAAAGTTGATTGTGTGGCGAGTGAGATAGGTCAGTGAACACAATTAACTGTGATTATACATAAGAAAATACTAATGTAAGTAATTAAAATTACAATTTTTATCTAAGTGGGCGGCAACTCAAAAAGTTTGGGAACATATGGTGTAGATCATTGTTACGCAGACTGTTATAAAATAGATAATAAATATGTACTGAATAAATAATAGAGTTCTCCAAATGAAGGTTACATTTTCTCTTTTTGTTTTTAAATCATTGGGTCATTGACATTAATAACATTAATGCCTTTAAAGGTTTTTAAAACCTTTATAGGCTTTTAAGAATTTTTAAAACCTTTATAGGCTCTTAACAATTTTTAAAACCTTTATCAAAGCATAACTACAGACGGCATGTTGCATCATGAAGCATAAAATTTATGAACGTTTGCGTAATTAGGCGTAATGGTTGACTTAGAATATCTATGGTAACGCCCTAAATAGCGTGTCGTAAAGCGTTAATTACGCACGTTGCTACTGATCTGATGTTACACACACGTTAAATAAAAATAACCCATTACTTTCTTTAATTATAAGTGTAATACGTAACTGAATCAAATAAAAGCTTGTAACAATGTTAATGATTTATTTTTATTCATCATCATCAATTTTTTTACAATAAGCACATAGAAACTACTATAGAATTGTATGTTGAAACATTTTTATGATTATAGTGAAGTTTTTAAAAGTTCTAATGATAACATAATGTATAATGATTGATTACATTGCTTACCACAAATGAATATTTTTTGTTTAAATGTATATTAAATACCTTATAAACTAATATGACACAATACAGATGAAATGCAGAAGCTAAAACGTATATTTTCTACCATCTGCAAGGGTTACACAATATGCATACATTTCCTAAGCTGGTCCGCTGGTTGACATTCAAAACCACAGAGAGCAAGCAAGGAAATAAAAAAAACTGGGTAAGCTGGGTAAGACCGCGAAGCAGTAATGCGAGTGTCACTGCGTTCCGGAGGGTGCTAGTGAAAACTTTAATGGCGCCTTGAAATTTAGAGGCTTTTAGAAGTGCCGCTTCAATAAGTATTAGTCGTTTATTCCCATAGTCAGTTCCAAGTCGAAACCAAAAGTTCCATATATTGAACTAGTGAGAATAAATTCAATGTTTTTGTCTTTATTTTCATTAGTTGCATATATAGAGAGATTCCTGAAGCTGCACATCATAGTTGCTTTTACCATTTCTCAAATGCTATTTGAACAGAGGCCAAAAAATTAAATTTGGTTAAAACTAATGATTTAGGATAAATTGTTAACCTATAAATAATATAAAATAATATAAAAGTAAATAATATAAATGTGGTAGTTTCTTAATTGTGACTGAAAAATGGCACGCGCGCTTCATGAGTAAGGTGATTTGAAAAATAAATCTACTAACACTAATTTATAAACACTTTTCTTATTATTATTGCTAACAAATTATGGAACTAATTGTCTGAAATAAAATTATTTTATTTTATTTTTATTATTTAGTCGACTACAGTCGCAATAAACTAGATTTAGTCGCTGTTTCACTGTCTACGCTGGAACAAGCTTATTCCTGCGGCACCATTTTTTAATCACGAGAACGGCAGCTCCTAGGCGAGTACTAATTGCACCCAGAAAAAAGAAGTGAATTAATCGGTTCTAGTCTCTCTGAAAACGGTTTTGTTTTATATAATAACAAGTAATGGGACGAACTAATCGCGCGCCTGGTGGTAACACGCCTGTAGGGCTAAAAGGGTCGTACTGGCTGAATCATAATACGATTAATTGACAATTCATATTATGAATTGCTTACATTTCATATAACGCAATTCATCTATTTGACAGTGTTATATGGAGGTCTCCATAGAGCACTGTCAAATAGATCAATTGCGTTTTTTGTTTTGTTTGAAAATTCATAATATGAACTGTTAATTAACCATATTATGATTCTGCCAATGCGGCTTTTTAAGCCCTGCTCTTCACAGTAGTTGCAGTGCTACTGCACCCGTTACCCTAAGACATAACTTGACAAGTCCCATGCACCTGTAATTTCACCAGCACCCTTACCCTTCAAAACCCGAAACGCAGTAATGCTCACATTACCGCTTGGCGGCAGGTCTAGGTAAGGTCGCAGTACTTCCCTAGATAAACCCTTTTACAAGGAGATCTACTGCTACTGCAAGGGTTGTAGCATTGACTTACAATTATATGGACGTCGGGTCCGCGCTAAAAAGTGTCCGCACTTGTAAGGCGCTAAAATCGTATACAGAGCGCTACACTCCGCTTTAGTCTTCATTTGTTCGACTGACAGCGCGATACTGCGATGACATTACAATTTAAATTTGGAATAGGTTGACTTGGGACATTTTTTTCGTGGTTTTTTGTATTAGACCCGTCGTCCATTTATTTGTAAGTCAATGGGTACGCGTGATGCTTTATACCAGACACAAGACTTATTCATCCCGTCACTAATGACCACTTTCACTACACTTAAGTTTTTTTTATATAAAAACAAGTTATCGACTAATTTTAGAATCTTTAAACCTCTTATAGAGCTGTCATTTTGCAGATGTTGCCTTATTTTGTGACACAAGTGTGAGATATCGCTTTATTTTCAAATATCGTGTCGTAAAGCGTTGTAAGCGTGTGTTGCGTACCGGTCGGTTGTTACCATGAAAACGAAATCTTAACAAAATAACCTATCGAATACTTACTTTTATTATAATCAGAGATCTGCAGAACTAAAAAGGGTATGATTAATTGACAATTTTTTTATTAATGATTATTCAAACAAAACAAAAAACGTAATTCATCTATTTGACATTGTTCTATGGAAACCTCCATAGAACAATGTCAAACAGATGAATTCCGTTATATGAATTGTCAACTAATCATATTATGATTCTAGCAGAATACGGCATGAATGGTAAGAAATTCATAATATGAATTGTCAGTTAATCATATTGTGATTCTGCTAACACGGCCTTTTTAGCCCTGCAGAATAAGCTAAGTATATTAACCTAGAATGTTAATACCTCTCTTTGAAATACCTGAATTATTGTATTATGTTTCATATTTTTAGAGTGTAACTAGAGATTAAGAGCCGGATTACATTACGATGGTATTGTGTATAGGTAGAAGAAAAGTTTTGTAATTGTAAGTGGAAATTCAATGTTGTTTTTTGTCCTTAATATTTGCTCATTTGGGATGCACGAAAGTAACCTCCACGCAAAACGTGCCATCCTTTTAAAAGTACTTTACATCGTTTGGCAAATCCTCTTATCACCATGGCAAGCATTGTGTACGATAATAAGTCATTTCGGGTTTTCCGGAGGAGGTATTTATTATCTACACTTGTGATTTAAAAAAATAAAATTCATCACGCTGATCTTCGTTTTATATACCTTTTAAAAATTCTTACAGCTTTATTTGAAAAAACAAATATACGCGATTTAAATCCGGAAAAATAGTTTCATTTCCTATGTGTAACAATCGCGAAAACCTAATAACTCGATATCTTACAGCTTTGTTGAAAATAATGACCAATGAAAATATTTTATTTTTTCCCCTCCTATTTTTAACCATTCCGGGATTTCAGAGGGAGGTATTATGCACTCTATGTGTATCACTTAAATTTTAGTGTCTATTCCGATCTTTGATCGTAAGCGTTACAACAAAGGTAGCTTAATGACACACGGGGCCAATTGACCTGTCGTTCCACAGAGATAAGCCATTCAAGCCAATCTAGTGAAAAATACAAAATTCGCAAATTCCATCTACATTTCAGCCAGTATTACAATAAGTTTCTTTTTAATATTTTGGCAAACTAGTGGAGTAGCTCAGGATGCACGTACATATAAGGCCAATTCAATGCATGTGTGGTGGGGGAAGGTAAAGTAATTCCGAAAAATTTGAAAACTCGTCTGGAAACACTCCATAATGGATTGTTTCTATTTACACGACACCAAATATCGCTTGCTTAGTGGAATGGCTCGTCGACGTCGATTGGCTAAACTTTAAATTGGGTAAACGCTCTAGGGCCTGTCCAACTCGGCGGACGGGAAGGCTGAGGACATTAAATTTTTAGAAAGAAAAAAAAAATTCAGTATCATTCATTATAAATTGTACTTACTAAATAAATTAAAACTAAAATTAAAGATACTCAATGGGCACCACTTAGCACATGCCGTGGCTGAGGCCAGACGGTGCTGGTACTATGTGGAGCCCACGGAGTGCGTCTCGCGTTTTTCAATGTATATATTTTATATTTCGATTGAAATAAGGTATAAATTGCAATGCTCTTGAGACCGATGTCGGAGTATTGCGGCGTATATCTCTCTGCGTGTTAGAACATTGAAATGTATACCTTATTTCAAATGAAATAGCATAAAATACACATTGAAAAATTTAAAGTACTCTGCCTTGACATCAGCCGGTTTGCGTTGGCCTTAAGGGTCGAAACACAAAACTGCGATGCAACGTCGCATCGCAGAAATCTCCCAGCTCGCACGACGCATCGCCTGAATTTGCGAATTCCTCCGCATAGTGCATTCGCATCTCTATACGTTCAGTACGGTTGATGATCGTCTAAAGAACGGTTACCCGAACCGTAGCACGTCGCGCCGATTAGCAGTTTTGTGTTTCGACCCTAAGAAATACAATATCAAATAAGGAACAAATGAAAAAAAAAACATTATTGTTAAGAAATAATAATTCAGTAATATAGCAATTTATAATACAATGTGGACAGCAGAAAAACGCTGGCGAGTCATATTTTGTGCTTCGTCACTTTGTGCAACTTTAACTTCCGTCATATTGTTGTCTAAAAGTCATATTCCGCCATAGAGAATATAAAATACAATAAAGTAGACAATCATGTCAGTTATTCTGTATCTGATTAACAGTGATCGGAATTGCATCTGCATGAGGGAGGGTGGCCGATGGAGCAGATTATCGAATGGCTGTATACGTTTTTACAACAAGATTCCGGAGAATATATTAAGATTATCATTTCCTAAGTTTAAAACATTAAAAGTATTTTAATTGAAAAATCATATTACAAAATTGAAGAGTATGTTTTAGATAGAGAAGTATGGAAAGACAACAAGAGTCTAGATTCCACACAATTATGATTCAAAGTGTTATTCCATAGCATTTAAGTTTATTTGAAAAGAGCAATCCCTAGAGTTTCTTGCTCGTTCTTCTCAGGGAGGTGTGGGAGTGACTTAGTGAACGAGCAGTAGCTTAAAAAATGACGGTTTCAAGTGTAAAAATGTTACCTATGGAATAAATTATTTCAAGGAAACCGTAACGATAGCTGAAATATCATTAAACAATTCAAATATTCTAAAGCTGGGTTATGATTTTTTAAGATATCTCAAAAAAAAACAAATTTTGTCACTTAACCGCGTTTTAGCTAGCGGACGGCAGTTTTCGTTACTCAATTTTTCGCTTAATTAATTAATTTATATTAAAAAAAATACTCCGACGACTTTAAAAAACATGGTAACTAAAAGAAAAAACCCTGCAATAACCAAAATATACTGGATACGAATTTCAAGAAGTCACATTATACTTCGATGACGTTGAAAATGCAGACGGAGAAATAAGCACCAATGACATTCAAACAACAACTGACAAATACATAAGGGACCAGTCCTGATTGGTCACTTATGTATTTGTCTTTAAGAAATTTAAACGACCCAATTGGCTTTAAGTATTAAAATTAACCAATTGCGTCGTTTAAAACTTTAATTTAAGGCTGTTCCAAATTCAAACAGACGAATCGGCATCAATGAAAACCTATCATATTGTTATAAAGTCACGTGATCGAAGAACCACTAAGTTCTATAATACAAGTTTAATTATATATAATATGAAGAACACTCAGTTGGACTACACTATTTTTGTTTCTTTAAATGTTTCAAGATTGGAAATCCGAAGATTAAAACTACTGTACCACCTTGGTGTTTAAATGATTTTGGAACCTGTCTCCTGTATTTTTAATTGCCCCCCTCATTAGGCCTGTATGTTTGTACTCCCATCATGCGAGCTTGTCGCCGCTCGGACGGAGTAGCGCCTTTACATTTTACTATTATATTTTGTGCTCTCTTCAATGGCTCCGGTTTGTATGAGGTAACGTTTTCCTAAAAAATAAAACACAGTATCCTGTAAATACTAAAGCAGTACACTATAAGTTCAATTAACATTACTGCGGAATGTATTGGATGCGAAGTTTCGTAACGACACGAGCAACACAAATAGGTCGCGTACTTTCTGCCCCTGCCATTGTATGCTAAACCGCCTTTCAAGCAAAGGCCGTGGGTTCGAATCCCGACTCGCACATCTGAGTTTTTGGGAATTTATGTGCGAAATTGAATTTGAAATTTACCATGAGCTTTTCGGTGAAGGATAACATCGTGATGAAACTTGTGCGTTGAAAAAGGTTCACAACCATCGGAAACCGTGTCAAGTCTCCAACCCGCATTGGGCCTGTGGCAACTATGGCCTAAATCCTCGCCTAAGAGACCAGTGCCCGTGCACAGCACCAACAGTGGGATGTATAAACGGGTTGATGGTGATGTATCTTCCGAAGAATTCGGGAATTCCCGCAGGTATTGTATCGTATATATTAGTACGTTACCACACCCCGGTCACTCTATACAACGGTAGAAACTTATTTACCTACTACTACTACCACGAACAAAACGCTGTCTGCACACACGTTAATGTGTGCTTGAAGTGGTAGAGTTATCCATCACTTCTTGTAATATTTCGATACCTCCAATGAATACTAGGTTAACATAATTTTTTTGGTCATTTTCTGTTTTTTGTAATTTATTTTCCCAAATTTAGTAAAAAAAAACAAAATTCGAAAAAAAAACGAATTTGTAAAAAAAATTGCAAAAAGAACAGGTCCAGAAATTAAGTTGGCGTAGAGTTAATTGTAGGTATCGATTTACTATCTTAACGTACACAGTGACTTTGTAAGGGCAAATTAATGTATTGTATATTATAAATAATATGATCATTACGTACACTAATGTTATATTTATTAAATACTAAAACAGCAGTAAATTACGCCAGTTAAATAAAGTCAAAAGAATAACACTACCATAAATTACCCACACTAAAATTTTCTTTTAATAAAATAATAATCTCTAAATCATCTGTTATAAAATCGCGTTATATTGAAAATTCGAAATATTACGGGTTAAAGTATGAAATTGCCGTTTTATTGCAATAGGTTCTTTGAATTTTCATAGAATCTTCATGGTTTGAGGTTTTCGAATGAAACTTTTTTCAAATGGTTTCTGTGTTTTTTTTTTTAATTTGAAACATTTGAATATCGACTTTCAATTGTTTTTGTTATTCAATTTAGACAAGAAAGATGGATACTGCGAAAATTCGAGTGATTTTTGAATACGAGTTCCGACGCGGAACTAACGCAGCAGAAACAGCCCGCAATATCAATGCTGCGTTTGGAGAGGGGTCTACTAATGAACGCACCGTGCGATTTTGGTTTAAACGCTTTCGTGATGGAAATTTCGACTTAAAGAACGAGCCACGAGGAAGACCGCCCACACAGGTGAATAACGATGAATTAAGAGAGATAGTGGAAGCCGATCCTAGTCAAACTACCCAGGAATTAGCGGCATGGTTTAACGTTACCTTACCCACAATATTGACTCACTTGCGTCAAATCAATAAAATAAAAAAATACGAAAAATGGGTGCCTCATGATTTGACTGATCCGCAGAAAGAAACGCGTGTTGAAACTTGTGTTGCCTTGTTGAACCGGTACAGAAATGAAGGAATATTGGATCGAATTGTAACATGTGATGAAAAGTGGATTCTTTATGATAACCGGAAAAGAAAATTGCAATGGCTGACCCCAGGTCAAATGCCACAACAGTGTCCTAAAGCAAAACTTACCAATAAAAAGGTAATGGTAACTGTTTGGTGGTCTCAGCATGGTGTTATTCACTATAGTTTTCTCCGATCTGGTCAAGCAATAACGGCAGATGTCTATTGTGCCGAACTCCGAACCATGTTGACAAAACTAGCAGTAAAACAGCCCCGACTCATGAATCGATCTTCACCATTATTGCTCCACGACAACGCGAGACCTCACACAGCACGAGAAACCATTTTGACCCTTCAGGAACTGCAGTTAGAAACCATTCGTCATCCTCCGTATTCACCAGACCTTGCTCCAACGGACTACCATTTTTTTCGTGATTTGGACAATTATCTACGTGACAAGAAGTTTTCTTCCCAGGAGGCAGTACAAAATGCTTTCACACAGTTTGTGCAGTCTAGATCGTCGGAGTTCTATCGCAAAGGCATTAATAACCTTCCCATTAGATGGCAGCAATGTATAGATAATAATGGCAACTATTTTGATTAAATAAATTTGTTAAAAATTTAAAAAATAAACAATTTAGATTTTCAGTACAAATCGGCAATTTCATACTTTAACCCCTATTATAAACATCACAATCGTCCTTAACGAATGGCTTGTTGTTGCCGTTGTTGCCGTTGCGTCAACGTGATCGTCAATATGAGGGGTGCGGTGCGGTATCTAAAACTAGAGAGGGGCGAAGAATGACCTTTCTCGTTACTTTTTTATTCTCTGATGTTACACAATTAATTGACATAAAGTTTATTATGCCATGTAAAATTTCGTTACAAAAGTTCACTTCCATTCCATTCCACAGCACTGTAAATTAGGCTGCACAGAATTATTGTAAACTTTTGGTACGTACGTCATCCCAGCTCTCTTCGCAGTCATTTCTCGTGGATGGTTGCTGTATAACAGGGACCACAGGTCGGTGGTCATCATCGGTGATGTACACTTGGCTGTCGAAGAGGTGCCGCTTTGAGCATGTGCTTATGTGATACTGGAACAACATGAGAGTGTTACTTTAATCACTTTTGGTTGACTGTGAACATGGTCACAGTTGACCATGGTCACAGTTAACCATGACCATGGGTCCTGTGAAGGGGCCGAATCGTTGGTTTATTTAAAAAGACAAATATACGCGATTTAAATCCGGAAAAATAGGTTTGTTTCTTATGTGTAACAATCGCGTAAACCTAAGAACTCGATTTGTTATTTCTTTTTAAATTAAGAAACTACGATAATCATTATCGAGATTTCATTATACACCTTATGCGCATTTGAGATCAAAAAGAAACTATTTAAATGGCTACAATCACAAACTCATGATGAGACCGAAAAAATTTTGTTAATATAATTTTTCTGTTTGATGCTCTCCCCTTAACTTACTTAGTAATAGTATTTGCATGTATCAGTGTTTGCTAAAAGCATAATAAATAAATAAATAGAACATAAATAGAAAATAAATAAATAAAATAATAAACATATCCACTGGAAGATGGCACAAGCTACATAGGTATATGGTTTGTGCTGTTTTATTTACTATCATTACATTCACACTCTTCTCTACACATCTTCATAACCGGTTGTAAAATATTTGTAATTTTGTTTACTGTCGAAGGGTCGTCATCAGCTCCCTAAGTACAGGGTTACCCTAGTTTGGGAATTGATTGATGGCCTGTCCACTTTTTTTCCGTCAGTTTATTTACTTTTATCCAACCTAAATTGTATGTGTTTTTGTCACTTAGAGTATTATTGTTGTTTTTTTTTTTTTTTATACCTGACAGGCAAATGACTCCACTCCACCTGATGTTAAGTGGAAAGTGGTATCCAAACGCAAAGGAACCTAGTGCAGTACTGAATAAATTATTATTATTATACTTTTTAACATAATGATTGTGTGAGTTTTGGCAACAGCGATTCTGATAGTAATTGAGGCTTAACACACTTCCATTGTTTTTTTCCATGCTCCAGGTTAACAAATATGGTGTACATGCTCATTGAACGCATTCAATCTTTTTGTGTCAAGTGTTGAGGAGCATGCGACCTTGAAAACACCAAATAAAGCCAACAAACAGGACTTTTTTTATAATACTAAGCGACAGGACGAAAATGTCGTGGGCCTGGTGGTAAGTGACATGCCTGTTCATAACAGTTGCTGTGCCATTCAGAGCTTTAAATTGCATAGATCTTATGGGCATCGCAACTGCGCCCCTCACCGTGAGACATAAGTTGACAAGTCCCATGTGCCTATAATTTCACCAGCACCACAATTTCACATTACTGCTTCGCGGCAGAAATAAGTAACGTGGCAGTACTTCCCTGGACGAACTCTTTCACAAGGACCTCTACTGCTACTGGAATAGGCAAACAAGGCAAATACTTTGTCACACATGCTATCTACACTTGGTGATTGTGTGCCAAATACATCAAATACGCAAATTCAAATAGCAATGTGAAGTGCCACCATCACGTTTTCTTCCAACAATGTCAAAATAAACTATCAAACAAGTTTGACAAAGTTATCCGTAGTTCACACTTGGTCATCTATTTCTACAGCCGTACATACCCTACAATGAGTAGGTAGTATCTCTTTGTAATTTGTGCAATGAGTGAGAATAAAAAGGTTTCCGGCATTATTAACTCTTGCACTATGTATTAAAAAAAGAAATATATGTTTATTTATGGTTGCAATTAAGTGAAAAACATATATATATAATTCGATAAACATGAAAATTATACAAATTATTTGATCATTTACGGTGAGCTAAGAGGTTGTTTTAGTTAATGCGGATATTGTTTATACTTTTATTGTCCTACGATCCACATGCAAAATAGGTGCTTTGTCATAGAGTTGTGGACACTGGCCCGTTGCACCAACTTTACTTTCTATTAATTTGAGGGTTTTTATCTTTCCTTCGACATAGAATCAAGCAATCGTTTTATTAAAAATGTTGTAAGGTGTAATAAGGAAAATAACTCACATCCAACTCCACGTCGTTGACAATATGCGTAGCATCAAAGGGGCAAGTAACCTTGTTGCAATTCGGATACTGCTTGCGGCATTTCTGCAAATGAATATGCATGCGATATGTAGCCACCTGGTGAGATGCATTGTAGGGGCAGGTTTGCAGCTGTTGAGGATCAGGGTCTGCCATTCTGTGGAGTAAATAATATATCAATAAATAATCTGGTAAAAAAGACACAATTGTTCATATCACAAAAATGTTTTCATTACAATGAAGCGTAATTTGTGGTTGTCTATGTGGGTGTCAATGTTACCCCTTGCGCAGGGTGTTTCTAGTGCGGGATTAAGAGTGAGCGCGTAACATTTATTATATTTCTTTTTATTTAATTTTGATGTCGCAACAAACTGTTCATTGTTCAATAAACAACGTGCCGCTTGTATTTTCGAGAATTTGCAATTTAATAATGACCTTGTTAGAAGGTATTTACGAAATCATACTGTTTTCAACTTTTATCAGTTTTCTTTGTGCTACCAATTTCGATAGTTGTGTTGTGTGTCGAAGTGTTAGGTGTTGAAAAACTTACTTACTTGGTATTCTTTGGCTTCGAACTCTAAAAAGTGAAGAGATTACCAAATTTATCGCCTAAATTTGGCAAATAATTAAGAATTAACTTTTACCAGTTCACAAGTTAAAATTTGCTGAAGACTCAAATATTTTTTTTTAATTTATTGATTTTAGCTTATTGGTTTTGGCAGCATAATGGTTCGACGACAGTTCAACAAACATATCAATTAATTATTTTTCTGATTTGGAGTTCGTTGTTTTTATTTAATTAGATCTTAAAATAAACGTATACATTAAATTGAAGAAAATTGTTATTCTTAAGTAAAGAAAAACAAGTCGTTATTAAAGACAAGAAGCAATGTTGGTGTAGTAAGTGGCAAATATGAATGAGTAATAAAATGAAATTGTTTGTTCCGTTCATTCATTTGTTTTTTGGCATTTCGAACAAACTACTTTTTGAAGTCATTTGATTCGAAGTGGAAGTTCTTGTTTTAAGTGTCGGCTGTATTATGCAGGCAGTAAATAATTGAAATTTCCTTCTTAAGTCTTGAAATTCCAAAAGAAGTAGTAATCATAATGGAAGACGTTTTCAAGGATCCCACTACTTTATCCAAAGGTGTCGAACTAAAGTAAGAAAAGTTTTCGTACTTTTTGTCTCGCAACAAATCGATTTTGTTACGTCTAAATTGCAATAATTTTAACTTTTACTCTCGTTTTATATTGTAATGGAACATTAAATCAACCTTTGTATATACAATTTACAGAAACTATACTACTTCAGCCGTTCTAGTCAACTAACTGGTCCAATATTTTTACTTATATTAACGTTGTGATCCGTATTTTCTTCAGAGACCTGATGTCAGGATCAGAGTTCGAAATTGACATGGACTTCAAGAAGAAACCACGAGGCATTCTTGTCAATGGAGATGATGATTTGTTTCCAGGTTTGGAAGATGACGATGACAGGTAAGACATTTTGTTTTATTTTAAAGTTTCATTTTATTTGATTATCACAGAAACAGCCTGTTATGCTGTAATGCTTCTGCTCCTGTGGGGAGAGGTAGCACATGTAGTGTCACACTCGGCCATCTCGCCTGATATTCCCACATAATTGCACTGCTATTACAATAGTGCTGTAACTCAAAGTATGTGTAATTTAATATTGTATCATTACTGAAAGTAAAATTTGATTCTCTACATGTCAAAGAAACCGTTGTTAGAATATTGTAAGAAACAATCAAAATATATCTACTTAACTCAAAAAGAGACACACTTTATGTGAGCTATTTTTCGCCAAAATAATCCTTATTCAATAACATGAAATTATTTTTTCCATTTTATTCTTAAATATATTTGAGAAATTGTTTAAGTGTCTATAATAAATGCTGACATATAAATTTCAATGCATTTTTTGTGGGAAATGTGTAATTAATTTTTAATCAATTTTGAGAAAGTCCTTTTTTTTCAGTTAATACACTATTGTATTAACAGTGCCATATGGTGATTGTATTTTTGAATGAGAGTAGATTATAAATACAGGGTAAACCGAAACTCAATGTCAAGTGGCAAGAAACATCAATTCTTGTTGATATAACAGTCGATGAATGTAAACCACAATAAGGCAGCAAATTGGTAATTTAAGTTTATTAAACTAGCTGATTGACACAAGAGACTTTGGAGATAGTTGGCATTTTTCAGATTTCAAAAAATTTATAACAGGCATCTTGCACACACCATGCAATCTCTTCTCTAACAGTTCTAATTAAAAAAAAATCCAAGTTAAGTGATAATGGGGTATGTATGTTTTTGAAAATGTTAAAAGTCATCGCTTTAGACCTACACCTTTTACACTACAGTAAAGCCAATGTAAGAGCATTGAAAACTATTACTTATCACAGTATGAGTTTTTTTGAAATATAGTCCTTTAAAAGTGACAAATATAAGCAAGGTTTTACAATGGTATGCCATCTGGGAGACCGAGCATCTCCATTGCCATAGAATTGCAATTTTTGAGACTACAAGGGTGTGAAGCTTTGCAAATGATACTTTTTAATATTCCAAGTGCAGGGTGAGAATGCCATGAGCCAATTTTGTATTATTTTTTCAATCTTTTTTATGCTTTCGACCTCATCATCGCTTTCCACCAAATGAGATGGTGGTCAAATGCACACTTACATTAGAATAAAAAAAAACTTAGAAAAATAATTACGACTTAAAAAATAATTATTAAATATTGACATGGTTAAATATTTTTTGTAATAAAAAATGTACATTTTTTTATTGCACTTATTTTTTAATACAACTTGTTATTGTATATCGTCTGAAAAATCTTGCCGAAATTACCCCGTGCGCAGCATGACATAACTGATACGTAAATTAACACTGTACCTCAGGAACCGATTCATTTAAGCAGTAGGCCTGTAAAGGTACCTGTTAATACAGCTCTATATTGTCTATGTTTCTTTTTATTTCAGTGATACGGAAGACTTTCTCAAAATTATAGAAGAATCGACAGAAAAAAAACTGCTATCGTCTCCGGAGTACCTGTCTTTCGAGGAGTTGACTACCAAAATGGTGGACGTCATACCGAGCGGAGAGGTCAAAATGAGCATTGTGGAAGAAGGTGATTTTCCAAAAGTACACTTTTATTTGAATCTAATTGCGTAATAGCGTAACAATTAGTAGCAGTAGAGCTCCTTGTGAAAGAGTTCGTCCAGGGAAGTACCGCCACCTTACTAGGTCCCACTTTTGAAGGGTGTTGGTGAAATTATACGCACATAGGACTTGTCAACTTATGTCTCAGGGCGACGGGCGCAGTGTCAGTGCTCATAAGATATTTTTGCGATCTAAAGCTCTGACTGCCACTGCAACTAATGTTGACAGGCGTGTAAGCGACCAGTTACACGATGCGAACCGAAGGCGTTACCACGCCTACACGTATATTACTGGCGAATCTGAATTCTGTTTACTAGGCAACAACATTTAAATTCCTTGAAACAATACAACCGCGCGGCCGCCGCGTAGACCTAAGGCCTTATTCAAAGTGGCGGCGGGCGCGAGTGCGTTTAAATCAAATGTACGTAGACGCTCGTTGCGTTCACCGCGCGCATCGGCGCCTGTCTCGAAGCGGGCGCGGACGCGGGTGCACGCGCGGGGGGGGGGGGGGGATCTTTTGGCTCGGTCCGCCCGTACCTTTCACAGTGCTTGGTCTAGCGTGTGTTTGCGATTTTGACGTGTTGATCTACCTGCTCGTAGCCGTTTCGGTACTGTGAAAGGGAAGACGCCAAGACCTGCGCACCCGCCACCGCTCCCGCGCCTGCACTCTGAATGAGGCCAAAGACAAGCCAGACTCGCCCGCGCGCCCGGGACGCTCATTTAAGTTAAAACGCAAAAGCTAAATAAATAGAGCGTATTTTGTCATGACAGTTAGATTAACGACGTCGCGCGGGTTTATTCGACAAGCCACTGACTCTAAACTCTACTAGCAAACCTGCCCTTTGTTGGCGGAGCTATAAGGCACGATCACTTCCAACGCCGAAAAACGCCGTCTCTCCGGTTCCCTATGATGCACCATTTGGTATACGAATATTGCAAACATAATTAATTATCCACATGGACCGTATAAAATAACAAAAAAAAAAAAAAATATGTACAATATTGTTAGTACTATGTAAGAATGTCAAATTTAGTTATTAATGTCCATACTAGTTAATAAGATTGAAACAAATTCATTCATTCAAAAACTAAATTAATTACAAATGTCAATCTGCAACGAAGGCGAATAAGATTAAGTTATAATGTCATTCAAGAAATCGTTGATGTCATAGTAACATTTATCTATTAATAAATTACTCAACACATTTTGGAACTTACGCGTCTCAAGTGATTTTATACGATCTGGGATTTTAATATATATGACCGGTGCAAGTTGAACAACACTCTTTCTAAGTAGAGCTGTTTTTCAGATCTTTGTGCACAATACCTGTGGCCTTAGACGTAAGTTACGATTCTTTACCGTGGGTCTAATTGTGAAGAAATTTGGGTTCATTTTGACAAATTTAGAGATTTCTAGTACATACAGGCAAGGAAAAGTCAACAGCCTTAGAGACTTAAAATGGACAACAGCTTTCCGTATATTTTAGTTCACAAATTGCTCGTATACATCGTTTTTGAGCTCTAAAAATTGTATTTCTGTAGCTAGAGTTGCCCCAAAATATGATTCCGTATCTTAAAGTTGACCCTACGAGACCATGATACGCCTTAATAATCGTTTGCCGGTCTACCGTTTTTGATCATTTATACAAGGCGTAAGAGAATTGGTATGGCACAAACGTTTTGAGAGTGAGATTCGAATGACATATTTTTGTCTATACTTACTCCAAGGAATTTAGTAGCGTCAACCTTCTCTAGGCAAATGTCACTATATTTGACACTTATATCTGGTATACTCAATCTTTATTCAAAATGCATTATTTGTGTTTTATTTAAATGTATCTTTAAATTATTATTATTCATCCAGGCTATAAGACTTTTGAGAGCAACGTTAATTTCATTTTCATAATGTTCGTAATTATTGTTCAAGCATTCAACATTTACTATGCTATCGTCTGCAAATAATATTAATGGATATTTAGTATTTTTTGGCATATCATTAATATATGTTAAGAATAGTAGAGGGCCCAGTATGCCACCTTGAGGCACCCCATATTTCACGGCTCTACATTTCGATCTGAACTTTCTAACTTTAGTACATATTTGTTGAAACTCAGTATACTGGTATAGATTTGCCAAATAAGATTCTATAAGTTTCAGGGCGTGCCCTCGGATCCCATAGTGATCAAGATTTTTTAATAATATACAATGGTCCATGTAGTCAAAAGCCCTTGTTATGTCCATAAAAATAGCGGAGGTGGGAATTCTTTTATCTAAGTTCGTGTTAATCTTGTACACTAGGTCATAGATCGCTACATTAATAGACATATTTTTTCTAAACCTTTTCGGCTCATTAGTTAAGATATTGTGCTTGTCATACAAATTTTGGTATATAACTTTCTCAAAGATTTTCAGTCTCTCCGGAATACCCTATCTCTCGAGTCGGTAGATAGGAACAACTGCTATGGACAGGCGTTTCATCTAACACCAGGCGCAAGACATTTCTCCATCATATTTTTTTTTAAAGTAGGATTTGCATGGCCGTTTCTTCCCTCTCCTTACAAGCTCTGCATAGAGGGCTGACCGTGATATCTAAATTGAAAGGTGTTTATTATATCGACCATGCGGCAGTTAGAGTGCTCTTGACTTTTGAGCTTAAGGAATTTTCAAGGTAAACTGGCGCTGAGCGTTGGGAGTACTGCCCTACCTTGTCTACGACGAGATAATTGTAAAAAACTTTTCATAATCTCACTAACACATCATCACCTCTGTACTGGACTATATCAATGAGATTTGGGTGGTTCCTATCAAAGAGTGAGCAAGACCAAAGTAAACGTTCTTACAACGCACTGCTATCAATCAAAACAGAAACAATAGTCAATAATGAGAAAAGGCGCCAAAAACAAATACAATTAAATTTAGAATTTAAATATAAAACTAAACTATAACAAAACAAAAGAGATTTGCAGCGACTACTGCGACTCGCTATAATCTCTTTAAACTGAAGTGACGTCTGTATAAATCTCACGGCTAAATATTGGTCTCTTTGAAATGAAAACCTGATGGTAAACTACCATTTAAATTGTGACCTTTCAGGTGACGGTCCATTGGTACCAGTAGATGCTCAAGTCACGCTCCATTATGCGGCATACTGGGAAAAGGCCAAAATTCCCTTCGACTCTACACTCACTATGAACTGTGGGGAGCCGTTTGTAAGATTTCCAATTATTTTATTACTACTTTACTACATCATGCAGGATATAGAACGTAGACTTTGACTTTATTTTTTGTTAAAGCGAGGTATTTCAACGCGAATCCATTTTATGAGGTTTTGGGGTCGGGTCGTACTTCGCGTCTCGCGTCCAGATTGTTTCTTTTGTTGATAAATGTCGCAAAGTCATTGAAATAATGATTATCACTAATATCAGGTTTCTTACCACGGTTTGACTTCTTTTTCTTAACTTAACTGAATCAGTTTCGCGTGTGGATACAGTGAGTGTGGTTTGTGTGAAAAAAGTGAGTAACAATGGTAATGCCACAACAAATCGAGATCAAGGTAGTGGTTACAGCGCAAGAGGGTAGACAGATATGTCTGCTCTTAAAGCTGTCATCTGCCGCCGTCCAGTCAACCCGTGAGCATGGAGCGTGCAACCGTTCCGTATTATCGGGAAAATAAAAAGAAGTCATACCGTGGTAAGAAACCTGATATTAGTGATAATCATTTAGTGAATAACCACGAGTCTTAAAATGAATATATCATTGAAATAATGTTTTAATTCAATACCAAAGAAAATTTAAAGCTATTTCGTGTAGATAGATTCAGTGTGAATGTACATTTTTCGGGTTTTATTTTAAATACATTACACACAAAAATCAGCATCTGAGGATAGTGCAATTACGCGTACCTATCATTGGATTATGAGTTTCCATTTCGGTAATCTAGTGGCCAAATCAACTCCGCGTAAATATTGTGGCAACCAAATTAGCGTGATTTACGGGAATCTAGTGTTATCAGTCCGTAGACAACGTAAATTAATGCTTACTGTGCAAAAATTAAAATCGTAGCCATTGAAATAACAAAGTAATAACGTTAAATCCCTTTCTCTCTGTCTTTTTCTTAATCTTTACCAATATTACATGCGCGGATTTGCACTATCCCCGATTTGCTGAAGTTAATGTAAAAAGTCAGTCAACTAGAGATGGGATTATACTCGATAAATATCCGTCTAAGGATAAATATCCATCTAAGGATAAATATCCGTCTAAGGATAAATATCCGTCTAAGGATAAATATCCGTTTTTACTGAGTATTTATATAAAACATATAAACATATATCCTACAACACACAGACACAAAGTTATCAAAATAACTGGAGCCCTTGAACTGACCTATCCTTCGTTAATAAAGTGCGACCTAACATTATGGTCTTGGGGTCTAACTGCGTACTAAATAAAGTCATATTTGGACTTGAAATAGCCTAAGGATTCCCTTTCACATTTCACACACAAAATCTATTAATTAAAACACATGATATAAAAAAAAATGTTTATAATTGTGTAGGTACACATAGTGTTTTAAAAATAAACTTTGTTTTACTAAATATAAATAATAAACCACGATTAAAAATATTTATCTACGTTTTTGAATAAATATCGAGTAAAAATGGATATTTATCCTGAGTATTTATCCCAGTGATATTTATCCATGACCCATCTCTACCCTGGACTGAAGACAGATTGTTGTTTGGTCGGCCATATTTGTTTACCTATTTGGGAAAGAGTGGGGATAATGACTTTGATAACTATCATTTGTATTGTTACAATAATTTTACTGTACATTCTGTTACAATAAATTAGATGACCAATGTTATTCTAGTGTCTTCGCCTGGGCTCAGGCCGATTTCTCCCCGGCCTTGAAATAGGCTTGACAGCCATCCGCGGGCCCACCGCCCGATTCCACCTGCTCCTACAACCTGCGATGGCCTGGGGCAAGCTTGGAGTCCCACCAAGGATCAAACCTGAGCCAGTATTGTTTGTCATCGTGCTGTATGGTGTCACTGATCAGTATGCTGTAAGCAGGTAAGTTTACATTCAAAGGATAGTCAGATATTCTATTGTTTATGCGCTTTATGATTGTATGATGACAAACCATTCTAAATAAGCTGTAAGTATTATAGTGGGATTTTTAATTTGATAGTTCGGGTTCGCGGAGTAGCAAATTAATTCCATTTTCATTCCATCCACTTCCATTTTTGTTAACATGGACTTCCGCAAAGTAACGGATGAATCCATTAATTACTTTATTTAGATAGGTATAATAAAGTGACATTTAGTGGGTTGCCAGTTATTGATGGAATAAAAATAGTGTTGTCTCAAATAAACGATCTCACTACTCACTCAGTAGGTTATAATTATTAATCCAGGCTGATCTTTGTGACAGTTCATAGAAATGTACACAATGTAACCTTGTAACGACGTGCACTAATTTATGTATTTCATAAATATTTTTATAAGTCTCGCATTTAAATGAATAGCCTTTGTTTAAGTAAATACATTAAATTAAAGTATTAATCGCAAACACCAAATCAATGTTAATTTGTGAGAAATGAGCGGAAAAACTTTTCTTTTATTAATTATTTTTTTACGATATCGTGGAAGGGTTACTTTATTTTCATTACACTTCATTTGCTAAAGATGAGTTAAATCGATAAAAAGTTTTCGAGAATTAAATGAATAAATATATAGTGCGGTTATTCATTCTTAAAGTATGAACTAATCATATGAAATGAATTAACATGTCAGTGTTGTTACATAAACGTTTTTGAATAAACATCTATTGAAATTGCATTTGAATTATAGTTATGTTTTATGCCTTCGATATAATTCAAAACACTTCATACTTCGCTCAGAATACGTCAGAAAAATACTAATTATAAGCAACTTTATGAGAGTACTTTTGCTTCAAAAATCAAATACACTAAAAATCGATCGACCTCATTTCTGTGACAAACGTCAAATGTAGTGTCACAGGGATCATACTAGTTTGCGTCTAGTATATTTATAAATGTAGCTATCCGCACCAAAGTTGTGTAACCCACGTTAAATTATTTTTTTTACAATATTATTTTCAATTATATTAATTTCCAAATGTTAGTTGACCTACTTTAAGAAGTAACAATTATTTTACAGATAACGAAACTGCTATAAATAAAGTAATAAACTATCTTTTAATTGAATAAAAACAAAGTCATGTTTATTTTTAAATAAGTACAAAATTGTATATTCAAAGTAGTTGTTCGGAACTAAAGCCTCTCTATGAATGTCATGTGAAATGTATGGGAGCGTTAACGTTAAAATTTTGAATATTTCTAGCTTTATTTAAAAAAAAATTGTTAATATCGTTTTACTCATTAGATAACGTACTTTCGATACCAACTTAAGGATTTTAGTATCCAATAAGTTATAGCGATCAAAGAAATAATATATATTAATTTATTATATTAGGAATAGCCATAAAATAGTGAAATGTAAAAAAAATGTGTTTCTTTTTTTTGTCATGCTGTAGTTTGCTGTTAGTCGGCCATATTTATTTATATTATTTTTAGACCACGGACTTTTATCTGCTTAATTATTCTATGATAAGTTTTCTTTTACAGATTCAACGACCTACCTTCACAGGAGCAATCAAAGTTCGAAGTGACAATTCGCACAGTAAATTCCCTCCGCACGAATGCGAAAGACTTATTCCAAAGACATAAATATATGAAATGCATTAAAGATTACCAACAATCAATAAATATTTTAAACGTGTCACGCCCAGAAACCGAATTTGAAATTTCTGAAATTAAAAGATTAAAAATATCTTCTCTCCTAAACTTGGCTGTATGTTATTCGAAACTGAATAAAGCAAAACATGTCATACAGATGTTAGAAAATTTAGACTACTTAATAGATGTTGACAGTCATTGCAAAGCGTTGTTTTATTACGGTAAAGCTAATGAAATTTTAGGTAAAACTGAATTAGCTGTACAATATTACCAAAAAGCTTTAAAATTGGAACCAAAAAATAAAGATATAGGTAAGGCTTTGGAGAAACTCGATTTATACATTAAAAAGTCGTCTAAAAAAGAAAAAGAAATGTGGCTGAATGTTTTTAAATCGGAGTCAAAAGAGAATTTTAACGTCGATGATGATTTTCAAAATGGCGTCAGAGAATTGTTTAAAGATTTGGCGGGAAATAAGGAGTATGCGAAATTTGATTTGCCGCCAGGCTTAAAGAGTGACGAAGTTGAGTTTGTAAAGCATTTGGCTAAGGATTTTGAGGGGTTGATTGTACATGAAGAGGGTGAGGGAAGGAAGAGAAAAGTTACTATTGTTAAACAATTGTAAGGCATTTCTCAGAACTTTCGGCAGTTGTTTATATGTCATTCTCCATAATCTTACAAAGTGGAGGTCTACACTTTCGGTACATTAGCTTTAATATCTAATAGCCAGCACTAATCTCCAACAACCATAAGAATGCAGATTTTTGGCAAACTGATCGAAGCGCATCGAGCGAAGCTTTCTTGGTATTATAGCATAGGATGTAGCTCAGGTAGCGTAGCGAGAGATACTTTTAGATATAAACTGGGATTAATCTTCATAAATAAATATTTATTACGTATTTTACATGTTGATTTTTGGAAGCTTCTTTTTGAATTCCCATGATGTTCTTCTTTTTTAACCGACTTCAAAAAAGTAGGAGGTTATCAATTCGACTGTATTTTCTTTTCTTTTTTTTTGTATGTTGTTACGCGATAACTCCGGTATTTGTGAACCGATTTTCATGATTCTTTTTTTGTTGGAAAGGGGGTCCACAGTGGTCCCATTTCATTTTGAAGAAAATCATCCACCTTTAAGGGTGGCTGTTCACGCATGAAGATTCATTTTTAAAAATAGCGCCTAACTTTAATTTGGGAGCAATAGTTTTAATGGTTGATTTTGCTATTTCTCCAATTCAAGGCGTTTTTCTCTCGATATACTTTGAGTAGTGAGAACCGATTTTTATTATCGTAGTGGCGAACTAAGGGATATTTCAATAAAACTTAGCAAATAGACGTAATTCCACGTACTTTTGAGCTCGGTTTTTTTAGTACTCTGTACTGAGATTATTCTATCCTATTTTTTTAAATACATTCTAAACACAAATCTATATTCATTCAGCCAGTACTTCTACTCATAGAGTAGAGCCTAAACTACAGTATCCATTGAAATTGCACAATATACCCAAATCAGTGAACGGAATCACTCGGCCGTTCCCAATATATAATAATAATATTACATTTATTTACATTACATTACATTTATTTCAAGTGCCAATTGATTCCCTAAGTGTTAGTATATACAATGATGTGCACTTTTCTATTTTTAGTAAAAATTAAAATTTAATATATATTTGGACGCAATGTAGCCCACAACAGTGTCTATTAGAGGTCAATGTAAATGATCTTATATACACAAAAGGGTAAAAAAAATCTACAAAAAATTTAATTTGATAGTAGCAAAAAAAAAATTCTGTGGTGACAAAGACAAAATTTAAGTTTTGAATTTCCATCCATGTTGAGTATGGAAACTATACAGGATGGAGAAATTACTATTCGTATTAGGAAAAATAAAAGAATGTTTCTTTTAAAGTAAGATTAGCCATCTTAAGCATTAATGATAGTTCCCTACAAGTATCAATTTTTTTCCACCCTATATTATTATTCATTTATTGAGCATTGGCTATAGAGCAATAAGCTTAAACCGGTAACAAATAATTAAGAAAATCAAAATATAATAATACATACACTAAAAATGTTAATGAAAAAAAAACCAATTCTCCTAATTGCGAGTTATGTGGAGTAGTGGAAAGATGCATATCATTTGTTACTGGAATGTATCCGGTACGAACAATAGAGGGCGGCGTTGATGAGAGACCTGCAGGTCAACCGATCATCCGTAGGTGCTATAAATTGTATACTAAGCGCAATCCCCATATGAAATATACTAAAAAACTAAACTAAAAGGCTATACTAAAAGGCTGTTAGTATTTGTTGATTCGGCTCTCCAGCAGCGCCGCCCAGACATGTAAGCTATAGTTTAGGATACGATGAAGCTGGCATATACATTGTATAAAAGTTCCATTTTTACCATTTTTTTCCATCCTATATTTAATTGTAAAATTTTGCACGTGACAATATGCATAACTGTGAAAAACGAAAATAAGAAAGACTGCTGCAGTTTACTAGGGAATCTACATTCCGCCTAGTATTTTCTATATATCAGTTTATTATTCTGTATTTGTTGTCAGTAGAAAAAACGTCCGAAAACAATTGATGTTTTTTTTTATTAGAACCTGGAGTACCGGGATGCGGGAGTCTGGTATAAAGCCATTTTGGCCGATCTCCCAACAACTAGGTTATTCATAATTTTTGGCGGGAATTCTCTGGAGGTTCATTACTTCCGTATCACGAAATATCTCGGTAGATCGTATATGTTATCACAGTTTATTTTGCATCCATCGTGACGACCTATAATTACTATGTTTTTTAATTCCCAAAATGCTGAATTTGGTGAAATTAATTTTTAAAACATCTCAATGATCATTAAGGTGCGGAATTTTAGAGAATTAAATTCTTCCATTAAACAACACGAACAATGGTTTATGTCAAAATGACTGCCGTACTACAGCAATTATAGTTTTTCAAGTGCCATGATTTAGTTAATAAGATTGAACATTGAATGTACTTAGATTTTTTTAAGTAATCTTTTACTAAATAAATTTTCTATTTGATTTTTACTTTTTGAATTATTTATTTACCTATCGATCCTGTGCCCATTGTTGTTGTCCTTTCTATTGCCACTTATTTCCAATTCCTTCTCTATCTGTGCTTTTTTCGAGGCTGTCCCGTTAAACAGTCACTGGTAGCCATAGCTACCCTAAATTACAGTACCCTATTGGTGAACTGTTTTTCTATAAGTTTTTTTTTTTATTATTTATTAAGGCTTTGGCAAAGCCGTCAGCCTAAACATGAAGTTTAATTATGTTTCTGTAAATATGGCCGCCACAAAGAGGATAGGCAATTTGAGGCGGGGCGTGCTTGGATTGACTCGGGATTCCTTAGAAAACGGGCCGATACGGGTATTTTAGTTCGAGATTCGTATAATTTCGCGTTTTAATCTTCGATTAAGGCACAATAGCACTATCCTATTCCACTTTAAACTAGATTTCACAAAATAATTGAAAGTCAAAATAAAAACGACACTTTTCCCTCCAAAAGGTCCAGAGCGAATTCTTTTCTGTAAGCTTCTTTAAGCTTTTTTATAAACCTAACAAAGATTTTTTTTAATTTATTGAGACTGGCTAAGCCCTAAAAAACAATGACCTGTTTTTTGATTACAATTGAATTTGTCGGTACCATTTTGATTTATATAATAAAAGTTAGGCTATGTATCGCAATGAGCGGGCTTCGGCTGTAATATGACTGGGTGCGTTAAAAAAATGCATTTTAGGGACTTAATACACATTAAATTACTTTGTAGATATACGCAGGTTTGCTCACGATATTTTCCTTCACCGGAAAGCTCAAATTAAAATTTCACTTATAAATACCGAAAACTTAGAGGTGCGAGCCCGGAGTCGAACCCACGGCTCCCTGCTTGAGAGCGGTAAGCTCAGGGCCGTATTCCAGAACTCTACTCAATGCTCAGCAAGTCAGGATTTGAGTATGGTTTATGGCACTAGAAATCATACTCAAGTCCTTGCTATTAGGGTCGTATTTCCAGTGCTTGAAATCATACTCAAGTCTGCTCAAATCCAGACTTGAGCACTGAGTACAGTTCTGGAATACGACCCTCAAACCGTTAGGCTACCACGGCTGTCTTTTTATTTTTGTTGTGTACGTATTGTATTGTATGTTTATTTGGGGTTTGTTACGTGTTCTATATGATGGAAAGGTTCAATAATCAATTTAATTAATCGAATCGCGAAAGATCGACGTATCGATAGATCGAGTGACGTATTTGCGATGTGAAATTTATTTAAATTAAATAGAAATTTTCGTGAGTACTAGTGTCGCCATCTACGAACGGATAGCATAAGTAAGCGAAAGCTTATTACGGCATTGGCTGGAAGTAAATGGCAAAATAAGAACGTATGGAATCGAGACAAGTGGGTGTGTAAAGCAGATTGACATTATTTTCGTTTAAAAATCAAGTTTTCTTTTTTTTATCTTAACTGACTGACACGACAAAAGTCAAAATCTCTGACGTGTAATCATAGTTCCCATAATTTTGAAAACGTAGTCAATTTGTGGACTTGCTCGCTAATAATTTATCAAACCGGACGATTTGATAAGGATTTTAACCGATTAATGTCGACGTAGCTTACGTTTCGCAGGTAAAAGTGTTTTTCTTTTAATTTTTTCCACTTCAAAATCGCATTAACATGTTTGGTTAGAGTACGTGTAGAAAACTTTCTTTAAATTTAAATTTAGAAGTTTTTTTCCGAAGTACTTGTTTTTTTAAATATCAATTCGTTTTTAATGGTGTTGTGACAATCTTGTGCGTGTTTTGAGGAGATATTTTTTATTTTTCAGATATATAAAAATGTTCAAGTTTGTGTTATTTACTGCAATTTTGCAGTGCATACTTGCACAGCAGTATCAGCAAAAAGTTGCGCCTGGTGTGCCACCTCAAAACTACCAAGTAAGCAAATACATTGTTAATAATGATCACAGTCATTGAAACATTATAAAATAGTTAGTTTTTTCACTACTTGAAGAAGGCAAATCTTAGCCCTTATGTATAATATATCGTCCTTTAAGCGGCATATGGTACTAATCCCTGGCCACCAGAGAAGTAGACCCTCCAGCCAGAGAAGATGCTAAGAAAGATACTTTGTGGTTTTTGTGGTGTCGCCATCTCTATACCGGGTTCGAATACCGGATGGGTCAGTGTAGAAAGTAAGTTTTTAAATATCGGCAATCCACTTCAATTTGCTAAAGAAGGCAGTAGCAGGCGCAGTTGTCTCACTTTCCGACCGAGTCGACTGTCGAGTATGGTCTCAAACAACTACAAGTGTATACACTTGGTAGGTTGCTGCCTCCAACCTGTGGACCTTGTGTTTAAACGCATCATTATGTCCAAACTTGAATCTGTGATTTGCATGTGGAGATTTTAATTCTCTTGGTTTAAACAAGCATTTATTTAATTATTATGCATTTTGTTTCTAGGATGATGCAGGAATGGTATAGTATTAATTCTACCTTTTTTAAGCTCTTAAACAAAATCAAACAAATTACACAAAACAAGGCTTTGTTTGGGTTATGGAAAAAAGAACAAAAAGTGTGTTACTAAAAAGTTTTAAATATAATTTATGAAGTCACCATTTTTGTCGACATGGAATCATATTAACCCGTCATTTGTATTAGAGATAGAGACACACACACACACAAACACAGATGGTGTCCCTAATGATTTTGTTAAAAAAAGAAATTATAAATTTTTAATTTTTATTTTGTCAATTTTTTAATTTTTTTTTATTATTACTTAAACATTTCTATAAATTTAAAATAAAAAAATCAGACGAAGGTAGCTAGCTAGCTGCGCGTTAGAGACACTGTGTGGCTCTAGGACGGTACAGTATCAAAATCATTAAGGACACTGCTTGTCTTTAGGATGCGTGATCAGTTGAGTCAGACCTCAGAGAAACAGTTTTATGTCTATTTAATCATATCGAGAAAGCCTTGGTACGTTTCGCGTCGGCGGTAGGAGAGAAATGCGTCGTCTAACGACGAAACGTCTTTTTCACTCTAATTGCACAGACCTAATGATTTTTTTGACTGACTCAAGCGGAATTCGCGTTAATAAATGTAGTGACTCCCTTAAGATAAAAATTTTGAGATTTTATTTTATATCGATAAATTATTTACAGAACTACCAACCACCACCCCCGCCACCTCAACAGATGCCTCCACAACAGCAACAAGTAAGCTTTTCACTAGTTAGTGTATCTACCTATAAAGAGTGTCCCATGGTTACATGACACGGAGGGAAAGTAGTTTAAATATTGTTGATAGGATATTTCGATTCGTGGATTTCACTTTTTTCATGAACATTTTTTTGAAATTGTTTCTACAACCTCTGTGGCCGAGTGGTCTTGCACATTGCTTTACTAACTTTGGAATCAGAGTAATGTGTATAATATTGTAATTGTTTTGTCTAACATTTATTTCATAATTATTATATCACCGATGGGATTATGCAATAATTAAGAAAAAAGAACGGCAGATTCTACGCAAACGTTTGTTATTCTATCTGGAATAGTTAAGAATCTATACAACCTCAAATGGGTTTGGTTGATTCTGCATAATAGTGAGTGTTGAATCAATCATTTTATATATATATAGTAGAATTAAGAATTTACGCTATCTATTAGGTGGTGAGAAAACACGATTCCTAAAAAGTTTCACAATATAAAAAAACACAAACTTAGCTTGAAATTTACATATACGAACATTGACTCACAATTATATGGACGTCGGGTCCGCGCTAAAAAGTGTCCGCACTTGTAAGGCGCTAAAATCGTATACAGAGCGCGACACTCCGCTTTAGTCTTCATTTGTTCTACTGACAGCGCGATACTGCGATGACATTACAATTTAAATTTCGAATAGGTTGACTTGGGACATTTTTTTCGTGGTTTTTGTATTAGACCCGTCGTCCATTTATTTGTAAGTCAATGTATACGAAGTAAGTTACATATACTTTACATATACGAGTACCAATGATTTCTTCTTGTATCAACTGCACTCATCGAGTATATAACCAGAAATAGAGACGAAATGTCATTTAATTTGTTTGAAAACTATTCAGCCATATCATTACTGTGACAACTGCGCTCCGATTGGCCAGCCCGAATTCGAAACAATTGACGGGTGTCGTCAATTGTTTCACTTAAAATCGACCAGTTAACTTGAGCTTTGCTATAATGGGCGAAAATTGCAAAATTACATATTTAATATTTAATTACCAATGAAATTTGATTCCGTTTGTTTTGTAATTAGATGTTTTGCTGTTTTTCCCCACACCACCGAATGAAACAGTACGCCATTGTTAGAGATATTATCTTTATTACAATAAATACAGAATATTTTTGGAATACACGGAGACGTACACACAGGTCGGTTACTGGCGCTTCGATATTTCAGTGCCAACGAGAGTTGATGTTTATAAGTGTTGTATCACTGATGAGTTACCAGGAATGTGTGGTCTTTATTTCGTCACTATTTCTGGTTATATACTTAACTGCTACTGACATATATCAATGATTTTTTTAATATCAACAGAACTCAGAAACACATGTAGTATACGATATTTTCAAATGGCTCTAAAATTGTTTGTAAAAAAAAAATAATTCTGTAATAAAGGCCAGGCCACTCGAATCAAGCAAAATGAACCGTATTAGTACAGGAAAAGTATGTATTCGAGCTGAGGTAGTATCGACTTTTAAATGGAATATATATTTTTATGCAGTTGTTTGCACCTGTAGTAGCAGTGGAGCTCCTTTTGAAAGGGTTCGTCCAGGAAAGTACTGCCACCTTACCTATTTCTGCCGCCAAGCAGTAACCTCAGCATTACTGTGTTCCGGTTTTGAAGGGTAAGGGTGCTGGTGAAATTACAGGCACATGGGACTTGTCAACTTATGTCTCAGGGTGACAGGCGCAGTGGCAGTGCCTAAGTGGCACTTTAACGCTATGGACAGGTGTGTTTCTTAACATCAGGCGCAGAAGTTGTTCATCCTGTCACGTGATATCATAAAAAAAGCGTTCATGGGTTTAGTCACAACAGACGATCCCTTTCACAGCTTTGTAGAGAAAAAGATTATGTGACGTGGAGAGATATAATTTGAAAGATCTAAGATAATATTAAGCTTACAAAATAACATTTCTTTCACTCTTTAGCATCCTCAACAATACGCCCAACAACAGCAACAATATCAGCCGCCACCACCGCCCCAACAGCAACAGCAATATCAGCAGCAAGTGCCGGTTCAGCATCAGCAAGTTCAACAACCCGCGATGGGTGGTCACGATCCTCATGGACACCATCCCGGTAAGTCTGTAAAGTCAACCAGTTAAACAAAACTTACGGTTTAAACTTGGTCATCAACTACGTTTTAGTTGCGGACATACAGGAATAATACTTCCTTTTACAACACCCTTGAAAGAATGTGTCGGCTTTACAACGAGATTTGTATGAAAAACATAGATTTCGATATTTTTGATCCAAGATCCAGAGTATTTAAACAAGTAGCAAACAACTTGCACTTGTATAGATTTTCACCCGTTCCCTTGACGTTAGTACTAAGTAAATAAGTAAATTATTAGCAAATTTAACAGTACTTCTTTCTTGTTACTTTAGAATGATGTGTCGACATAAGTAGGGTTACAATCTAGTACAAAACTTTGTTAAATCATATTTTGTTTGTATCAATGTGATTTGATTGGTATCTGTTGTCCATATAATAAATAAATAAAAAATAACTGCTCCTTTGCTGTCACTTTCTAAGCGTGCCTACGGCTCCGGTACCTATCTGGAAAATAGGGAAGGTGCTGTACATGCACCTTTGGCGGCGCACCTAAGGCACTAGCCTCCTAAGAACCGGAAGTAGTCCGTGCAAACGGGCTGATCTGGGGTCAGAAACTGATTGAGTAGATCCCTGTGCGGGCTTGCTTGCATAGGCTATAGTGCCATTCCCTTATAACCAAGAGGTTAATTGGGAGGGTCACTATTAACAAAACTTACGTAGAAAAGATATGGGCGCTGTTCAAAGATCGTCAGTTCTTTTTCCAGTTAGTGTAACGGTTTTAGTCACAAAATGTATATTTATTTGACATCCACTTGTCCCACGGACGCATTACAATAATATGATAACCTTGATCTGATGCTGCGACCAGGACCGTCTTCAGGTTATCCAACTCACAGACTTTTTGGGGTACACAATGTTTTGTATCAGGGAGAAGGTAGGAAATATATAACGTACGCGATATATGCTACAATTGAGTTGTGTTTCCTGGTTCTATGTCATAATTTAAATTGTAGTGTACCTAGACAATCTCATTGCAAATAAATTATTTTGTATTTTTTAGAGGTTTATTATTAAAGATCATGGCCCCACCAAAGTATAAAAACTGTGTGTTTATATGAGTACTTTACAATGGTATGTGTCGCTTTATTGTGGGTACTGGGAATTATGGAATAAAAATAGTTATTTGTTATGCAAGGCTGCAAGGTTGTTGTTTGACGCTAGTGCTTGTATTGAAAGCTGAGCAAGCGAAGGAACGCAAGATTAAACCACGAGGGAAGAGGGTGGTTCAAAAATATAATCCTGAGCGTAGCGAGGGTTTCAAGACACGAGACACAAATAAACTTTGCTGCCGAGCGAAACACACAACTTTTCACCTCACTATAGCTAGGAAAATGTAGATGAAAGAAAAACAGTTGAACTATAACAAATTAAAACTAATCAACAAAATTAGTTATTGTTGTCAATTTAATGTCAACAGTAATAAGAATAAAATATGCCAACGGATTCATATTATATAAATTATGTACTACAAATCGCGTAGTTGAACGTGTTATTATGTTTTTTTTTCAGTCCATCGGCAAGTTCGAATTTCAAAAACCTTTTCCACGCTAGAGCGGAAAAAACGTTTTTGCGCACAGATTTCTAGTGAGAAAGATAGGCTTTCCGAGCTTAGGTTTAAAAGAAATTATATAAAAAATGTATATTATTCGTATTTATTTTCGATCACCCAGGGAACGATTTTGGTCTTATTCTTCTGCAACTGACCGCGCAGCGGTGATGATATTTATTTTAACAAAAAGTCTAATATCCTAATTAGATTTTTCACACAATTAAAAAAAATGTTAACCCCGTACCTACATTTTAATTTTTTTAACATAAAATAAAAAGTGGTTTATAACTGCATAATTAAAAACTAATGTGCTTATAGTGGTGGTCAGATTATGGTCCCAATCGTTTTAAATAGAAACGTTTTAAATAGAATTGTTTATATGTTTTATCCCAATTTGTTTTGGTTATCATTTCGTCATATTTAAACCAAAGTTACCAAATAAACTATTTCTTTCTTTCACAGACCCACAATTGCTGAATCCTGCCAACATTGCTTCTGAAAGAGAGTAAGATACTCAAATTAATATTATAACAACAAAAGTACGTACAGTACAGTACACTACAAGTATTCCGTGGTTTACACCAAAATGGAAACAATTACAATTCAATATAAAAAAATCAAGTTTTTCACAGCTTTCAAAAAGTATTTTCACATTATGTTATACATAACTGAGCTGTAGATTAAGTAACTTCACGATATCGGTGGGCTTACGGCTTGCACGGATGCTAAATGAGAAGACGAAATTAATGAGCTTTTCTAAATTGGTTCTGCAGCTTGATTTTGATTGCCTCTCCCGATCGGAAACTGCGTCTTTTCCGAGTCGAGGCGCATAATTGCGATTCACAACTGGCCGATCGGAAACTTTGACATTTCTAATCGGAACAATAGTTGATTTAACTTACAAATTAAAAAGATATAGTAGGAATCAGCTTTATCTTCTCGCTTGGAAACCCATCTGATTTCGAGACTACCCGATTAGTTCGATTCCGATTTGAATGAAAATCAGCATGCCTGTCATGTGGTTCTGGGCAGTGAATTCCGTTGCTCCGGTATTCATAGTACAGGAATGTCCTTTTTTTATAATACTAAGTGACGGGCCGAACATGTCGTGCTAGTTATGAAAGAGACTTAGTCTTTTAAGGCTTTTTAAAAAACCTCGACTAATTTTTAACGCCTGACTACTAGTCTAGTCTTTTAACCCTCAAGTCTTGAGTCATAAGGCTAAAACTGAAGACTAATTCGAGTCGAAGTCTTTTAATCCTATGAAGCTTAAAAGACTTATAGGACTAAAACGACTAAAACGACTGGCGCCTCATGGCCTCGGGAGTCGCGAGTCAAAAGCCGTATGGCGTGATTTTATAGATATTAACAAGGTATTTATTTTACGATTTTTGTTATAAGTAAATAAACGTGATTATTTTCTACATACTACTTGCCTAAGCTACTTGCGTCATTTTCATTTATAACATTCGAGTTTAATAAGATATAAAATAGGTATAAGTCCATTGCAAACAACTCGAGTCGTTTAAGTCTTTCAAGTTGTTCAAGTTATTTAAGTCTTTGATATAACGATTTTTTATAACTACTGAGTCTTATTAATAAAAACTCGAACCTCCAGTCTTAATTTTAGAGTCGAGTCCAGTAAAATGGACTCGAGTCGTTATAAAACGCCTTAAAAGACTGAGTCTCTTCATTGCTATGTCGTGTGCCTGGTGGTAAGCGACACGCGATCCTTAACAGTTGCAGTGGCACTCAGAGCTTTAAATCGCAAAAATCACAAAGCACTGCCACTGTGCCTGTCACTCTGAGACATAAGTTGACAAGTCCCATGTGCCTGTGATTTCACCAGCGCCCTTACCGATTGAATTAAAGTAGGTTTTATTACTTATGAATAACGTGGAAACATAATTGATAAACATTTTTTATTGTTAAAACATGTAGAAACTCCGTCATGGAGAAGATTGACATGCTTTTCGCCGTTTTTTTTAATCCATCTGACGCTTTAACTCGTCATCCGTCGTCATCGAGTATATAATCAGAAATAGAGACGAACGGACCAAGGCCCAATAAGGGCTAGGGCTAAGGGCCATCCGTCCCTGGCAACTCATCAGGCAAATGGACCTTATTTCACTTTTAAATATCAACTCTCGTTTGCGCTGAAATCGCAAATTAGAAAACTGAAATAGTACAGCGCCAACAGAACATGTAGGAAAAACAGCACAACATCTTATTACGAAACAAACGGAATCACATTTCATCGGTAATTAAATATTAAATATGTAATTTTTCAATTGTCGTCCGTTTTTGCTATAACGGCTCAAGTTAAATTAGTCGATTTGAAGTGAAACAATTGACGACACCCGTCAATTGTTTCGAATTCGGGCTAGCCAATCGGAGTGCAGTTGTCACCCTAATGATTAGGCAAAATAGTTTTCAAACAAATTAAAATTACATTTCATCTCTATTTCTGGTTATATATTCGACGTCTTTCGTAAAGACATATGGTGTAGAGTGACAAGAAAAGATAAGAAATGAGTACAAGAAGTTTGAAAGTGGCGCCAAGGACGGAAAAGATGATGCGTAATAGGTTAGCGTGGTATGGACATGTCATGCGGAGGGATGAATGTCATGTGGCGAGAAGAGTGTTAGGTGCGAATGTGGGGGGATATAAGGGGAAAGGAAGGCCAAAGAAAAGAAAAAATGCATTGCGTGAAAGATAACATGGATAAAAAAGGTGTGAGTATGGAAATGACGGCTCGTAGGCTCCCCTGTGGAAGAAAAATACATGAAGACACGTGGTGTCCCTGCTGATTTTGGTACTATGGTGTCCTAGAGGCATGCGGTGTCATTAACTCACAGCTATGTTTTCATCCACCATTTTTAATTTTTTTTTAATTTCATTTAAAATTCGTAAAAATAAATTTCCAAAAGCGCTAAAGACACCGTGTGTCTCTAGAACGCGAGGCACGTTTAAAGCGTTTGACGTTTCAAAAGTGAAATTCACTGTTTATTATTTCTCAATTTATTAAATAGAAGCAGCCTTATTAAACTTACATTTATTATAAAAAAAAACGTTTTGTCACACAGGCATATAAAAGAACATATGGACGTGCCAATCGACACTTCTAAGATGTCCGAACAAGAACTACAGTTCCACTATTTCAAAATGCATGACAACGACAATAACAACAAATTGGACGGATGTGAACTTATAAAATCTTTAATACATTGGCATGGTAAGTGATGTTTTTTTAATTTTAATAAATTTTGTAGCTTAGGAAGGTACGATAGTTTCCGTTACGTTTAGTTTTTTCTGGTATTTTATCTATTTAATCTTCTCTGCAAAAATCACGTAATTGTAAATCTACGTTTTGTTATGTTTGGAGTTCAGATTAGATTCTGATAATTTAGTTTTTATTAACTGTTTGGACACGTTTCCGTTATACTCATAACAATTTTTATGAAGAATATTAACACTATCTCGCCGATTACTGCATATACCTACAATTTTAATACATTTATTTTGAAACTAATTTACATAACGTTCATTGAAAAAATATGAAGCCGATTTTTTTGAGGCGACAATTATTTTTTTTGCAATGGCCTTGGCTGTTGAGTTTTGACCAGACGACCAGGTAGAAAAGGATATCGGTTGTGATTTTATTTATTATTTTGTTTTAATGTCATAATTGCTTTCATTCGGTCTTGGGTTGGAAGGGATATTTGAAAAATGTTTGTAATTTTTGTTGACTTTTTTTAAAATTTTCATGGCTATGGAATATGTTTTGTCCATTCCCATGGGTTTTTCGGAATGTTTTCTTACATTTTTTTTTCCATTAATTCTTTACCATAATTAAGACTGTTTTTTAACTATGTTGTTCTGTTCGACTCAAATGGACCTATTATACAATTTTGATGAAAATAATTATCTACACAATTCCATTAAAAAATTCATATTTTTTGTTTTGACGTAAATTATTAATTTAGCTGCAAGTCCTTGAGTGTTGTATGAACGAGTTGCTGCCCCTGATTGTCAAAACAAATATAGAGGCTAGATTTTTTAAATAATTATTTAAAAAAATGTCATGAAACATTCTGATCATAAACAAGGCTTTTTGTGTCTTTTTTTAACTACGCAAAGTTTTTATCATAATAAACCGCCATTCATGAAAGCTTTTTAAAAAAAGACAGCAAACTGTTGCATCGGGCGTGATTTCACATTGCTTTTTCATTTCTTTTTTCGGTGTTCCCCATCACTAGAGCAAAGTCATAAACAGCCCCAACAAGGTCAGGCGCCGGTTGGAGAGAAGATTTTTGGCGACGACGAGTTAGTCAACCTAATAGATCCAATACTGAATATGGACGACCACAATAGGGATGGTTACATTGATTATCCTGAATTTGTGCGAGCACAACAGAAAAGCCGACAGGATAACAACAAATAATATTAGTATTATGTTAAAATGTTCATTTGAATACCAACTAACTTATTTAGGGGATTTTAAGTCACAATTTCTTTTATTATAATTATTAATCCATAGATCGAACACTTAGAAAAAATTCCTTCCGAGCGGATTCGAACCGACATGTTCGATCTTTGTATTAATAATTATAACAAACTAGTGGAGTAATTTCACAAAAAAATAATTGAATATCACGATAGTGAAACATTGTGACATTCAATAAAAAAATATTTTCTTTTATTTTCATAAAATATGGTTACACTACTTACCAAAACTTTGTCTTGCTATTTATTTCTTTACCTAATAAGAAGACCAACAATTTACTACCATAGTATAATAAGATATGTATGGTAACCAGAGATGGGCAGTGGATTAAAACCGAACCTACCCGCCCGGGTTTTAATCGTGAGCAGAAAGGGCTAGTACGGAATTTGCTATAATTCCATAATTGATGACATGAAAAAAAAACTTTATAAAAACCTTCGACAGCTCGTGGAGAGCTACTGGATAGGTGAGCCCGAAAGTAAAAGGACGGGAAGCCGTGCTATCACCAACTTTTAAATCCGAAAGGCTCGTATTGCTTCACCTTCTTCATGTGCAACCACCGTGTAAAAACTTGCGCACACTTAATGCCGGCCGGAGATGTGGATAGTTAAATAAAAATGTTTGATGATGAAATTTGAGACGGAGATTTTTCAGTTGGAATGTTAACGTCACACAATTATTTTTTATTTCACTGGCAATTAATGCGGCTTTGGCGTAGCAGGGATTGGGATGGGAAAGGAAAAGGAGATGCGAGATTAGACATAAACTATCTGGCGTTGCCATTTTA
Organism: Hyposmocoma kahamanoa; assembly: GCF_003589595.1. Classification (NCBI taxonomy): domain Eukaryota; kingdom Metazoa; phylum Arthropoda; class Insecta; order Lepidoptera; family Cosmopterigidae; genus Hyposmocoma; species Hyposmocoma kahamanoa. Next base: position 3,601,439 of record NW_020654229.1, on the reverse strand, counting down.
TTACAGTCAGTGCAAAAAATCATTCGCGTCATGTGGCGAATGAAGCTTCATACTTGACATTGTGTTTTAATTAGGTTGAGTGTTAATTATTTGACAGTAATTGTTTTTGAGAGTAGAACCCATCGAGTATATAACCAGAAATAGAGACGAAATGTCATTTAATTTGTTTGAAAACCATTCTGCCATGTCGTTACTGAGACAACTGCGCTACCATTAGCCAGCCCGAATTCAAAACAATTGACGGGTGTCGTCAATTGTTTCACTTCAAATCGACCAGTTAGCTTGAGCTTTGCTATAATGGACGAAAATTGCAAAATTACATATTTAATTACCGATGAAATGTTATTCAGTTTGTTTTGTAATTAGATGTTTTGCTGTTATTCCCCACAGCACCGAATGAAACAGCACGCCATTGTTAGAGATATTATCTTTATTACAATAAATACAGAACATTTTTGGAATATACAGAGACGTACACAGGTCAGTTGATGTTTATAAGTGATGTATCACTGATGAGTTACCAGTAATTTATGACTCGTATTTCGTCTCTATTTCTGGTTATATACTCGATAGTAGAACCCCTGCTACGTTTTTACGGAGTTACCATTATTGTCTTACTGTACTATGATAGTAGGCACTGCCTCATTTCACTGGTTTTTTTTTAATAGAAAAGTGAAAGATCTCCTATCGTGCTTCCATTCGAAATACCTAGTCCTTTTCCGTCCTATTTAAGACTAAACTTCACAGTTCTTACTAGGAATTTTAATTTAACTAGTTCTATTTAAAACCTTAGTAAATAACCCCTTAAAAAGCTAGTTGTTATTTAAAAATATTATGTACGTACTTGGGTTTATAGTTGCGAGTCTTTTCATAATTTTCACTTTTGTAATATCGTCTCTGGAGACTGATGGTCGTATTCCAGAACTCTACTCAATGCTCAAGTCAAGACTTGAGTATGATTTAAAGCACTAGAAATCATACTCAAGTCCTTGTCTTTAGGGTCGTATTTCCAGTGCTTGAAATCATACTCAAGTCTGCTCAAGTCCTGACTTGAGCATTGAGTAGAGTTCTGGAATACGACCCTGAGAAGCGACCTTGAAACTGCAGTCGTGAAACGAACGAAAAAGCAAGCTAAAGTGGTATAGGCAAGAGCCCGTCATACTTGACACTTTGTATTTTGGACCGTTCCTATCGTAAGCGTCATAGAGTTGGATTTAAATCTTAAGTGTCAAGCTTGACGTGCTCTTGACCATGTACCTTTTTAATGGATATAAGACTTCTTATAGTTAATTTAATTAATACAATTTCTACGCTAAAATAAAAACGGATTTTTGTATTCATAATCGTAACAAAACTAGTTCAGTTGTTTCACAAAGAAAAACTCATTAAATACATTTGATCTAATAGCATCTGCGTCAGTTGTCATACCTGTAAAGGTATCGACTGCGGTGAGAAAGTTATTCAAAAATCTCTCAGTAGATGTCACTAGCGGCGACGAATGCCTAAAGACAAAGGAGGATTTCGATGACTCGGTAACTGGATCCGTGGTTCAGATGGTTGGAGCAATGCTACGGTGCAGCATGGTCGTGAGTTCAAGTCCCACCGGGTCGGTGAAATTTTTCAGTGTGTTTCATCATTGTATACATAATCATAACAAAATTAGTGGAGTTATTTTACAAAAAAATCTCGTTAAAAATGGAAGTAAATAAATTTGATACAGCGCGAACCTAGTGGAGGTTAAATTGCAAAATAGCTGCGCTTGTGTAGAATATTTTTTTCATGCAGTTCATTTTTCCCACCTTCCTCTTCTCATAAAATTAACAAAATAAATAACACAAGCGCTGTTAGGATCACAGATACTACCACCAAAAATATACCCGACATGTTTCAACCTCTCTCCGAGGCATCAGGAGGTAGAGTGACCTCCATCTCACCTGACAATCTAAGTGCCAATGCACTGTTGACAATGCGCAGTTGTATTGTCTAATAAAAAAAGGTAATACTTTGATTTTTTTTCGCACATTATAAGCTACTAAAGCAGATGTTGCAAAAGAAACACTACTGCAGTCCGTGTGGCGTGATCAATTGTATTCGTACATTAGTTGACAATTGCGGCAGCGCTCGCCGCCGCGGTTTCAAGTAACGCCGCTACCGTGGTTCGTGTATGAAAGTGTATAAAAAAATGCAAGAGCGACTAGAACTGCGGCGCCGTGTGTAATCAGCCTAACGCGATGAAAAGTAATCATCCATTAATATTCCGATATAACGCAATTATTTAACATCTGTGTCTTGCCCTGGTGACATATTCTAATATACGAATGAATATTTGAATATCTAATAATGTAGTGTGACACGCGTAAAGTGTCACGAATTGACACGAAGGTCTTTAGCGTAAAATCAGTTCGAAAACATTTTATAATAAAATATGCCATGTTATGAAATGATGTCGTCGTAAAAACTCCAGTGCCCTGAAATGCATTACAAACGCAGCATTTTAAAAATCAAGCCCCTTGTATAAGCTTGTCAGTTGTTATTGGTGTGAGTTAGCCCAGGGGTACCTACTGTACCTAATGCCGCCAAGCAGTATATACTGCGTTTCGGATTTGAAGAGTGCTGTTGAAACTACATGTCAATTTAAATCTCAGGCTGACGGGTGCATAATGCCACTCAGATCTTTGCGATTTAAAGCTCTGAGTGACACTGTAATTGTTACAGGTAGCTGTGTCTCTTACCACCTAGTTCACTACTTGTTCGTCCCGATTGTACATAGTATTTTATTCCATAGTATTTTATATAACAGCAAAGAAAACCTTAACGATAAAAAGCGTATCGGGAAAATTCGAAATCCTACTTGAATTTACTTATAAAGCTCAATTTACATCGCTGCGGATCGGAATGGAAGTGGAGTGTGGTTGGTTCAAATAACAAGTATGAAGCTTCATTCGCATCGTGCTTCTTTTAATTTGATCGAATTTTATTTATTTCATTAGTTCTCCTTTCGATGTGATATCGGACGAACAACGGAAATAGACCCCTAGATACCAGTAAAAAAAATAGATCGCGCGATTTCGGAGATTTTTCGCGTGAGTTCGGGAATTCGTATGACTACCGTCTCGTATCTAGTTTGTAGGTAATACAATTGAGATAAATATATATATATACTATGTACAATTTCCTTTAACCAGAAGCTAGTAACTTTAAACCCACGTAAGTATGTCTGCCCTCCTTGGCGTAACTAACGCATTTGCGTTTTAGTAACTTTCGAGATATTGACACCTAAAGTACAGATTACATAATAGTTACTACGTAACAAATACATCGCTCAAAAAAAATCGAAAATATTTACGCTCTATAAGCCTACTAAATCTGACTAATGACACCAGGCGCTCACTACGAGGAAAAAGGACGTTGCCCGATGTATGCACTCGTGCGGAATCGAATGTTCATATATGAAAGACTTGTACGAGCGCTTGTGCCGACGTCGGTACACCCAGCGGTAGGCACTTATCGCGTAATCTTGAGCGAGTGATGGAGCCCTGCCTACAGTTTTATTATCCTCTAAAAAAATGTCAACAACGTTGATTTTGCTTAACAATAAAATTGAAATTACGTAAGATATAAAAAACCAATTAAAAGGGGTTGAAGATCTACTAAAAATGTCGATAACGTTAGTTATGATAAGGATGGTAGATTGATTTGTTAACGTGCTGCATTCCGAAATACATTGTTAAATCGTAAGTAGTTATTCTAAACTTTATATTTACAAAATTAAACTAATATTTTTGCCGCCGTTATTTGAAAGGGCGCTTGTGACAAAAACTCAAAACCAAGAAAATAATGTTTAAAGGAATGAAATTAAAAAATATATAGAAATACAAATAGAAACCATTCATTGCAATGTCACATTATAAAAAAGGCACAAAAAAAAACTAATGTAAATAAAAACAGAAATAACAATAAAATACAACGTAACAACATTCAAACAACAAGTTGTACTATATTACAAAATACTATGCTGACATGTGTGCGACTGTGGCGTATGCACAAAAGGTCCCATTCAGCTAAATTCGCAACCAAGACTAGGCTGTGACGCTGGTTTTCAATGGGCCCTAGCCGAATGACTGACGGACGTTCCTATATTTACTTTTCTCTTGTGGTTAATTCATATATTAGGTGTCGGCCTTTTTAAAAAAAATGTCACATGCTCCCTTTCAATTAATGGCGGCGGATATTGTACTGTACACACAACCACACTGTCATATTTCGATATTACAAATGAAAACTTTGTATTTACAACTTTTCAATTTTCAATAGTGAATACCTGTCATATTTGTAACTACGATCCTTCGTGACTCTGTACACTGATGGGTAAATAATTGGTCGCTTAGTATCCTTTTGAGTGCCAAAGAACCCATACAGGGAAATCGTAAATAGCCCAGATTGCCAGGTGCCCGTTGAGGGTTTTGATTTTATTAAATTTTTTCTATGTTTCAGCAAAGAACAACTATAGTTTTTCGTACCTTTAGCAACAAAAAATAGCTTAAATCGAGATTTTGAATTCTGATTCGCAGGTTAATTTCCTGCCATTTTTTTTTGTTGGCAATATTCTGGGTGTCAAATATTAGGGAGGCAACTGAAAGGTTCTCTAAGTTCTAATCTTCGGAGCCGTTCTAATTTTACGAAAACTACCAATTAGAATTAGGTACTTACTTCTGAAAAACTAATCCGTTAATACGTAACATGAAATATTAACCTTACTTGTATACATGTAAAGTAAGTTTTTATTTGGATTGAAATTTCTTTTTTTTATCAGAATCAGTAGGAGACGTAACGGGTTAACCTTAACTTTCTCAACCATTATCTACCTAGTCCTGAGTGTAAGTCTCTTCCAATGCTCACCCCAGTCTTCCTCTTCCAAGTTTTCCTTGACACGTTGACAACCTTCGGTTGCCTTCTCTGGGGTCAATCCTTCCTTCCACCCCTTTTAATATTATGGTCTTGTCTACGACATGTATGGCTTACCTTGGCTATGTCGATCAGAATCGTTCTTCTCCGAATGCCTGCCTTCCTGAACCAATGTGGGAGATTCTCAACATAACCCGTTCCCATAGCTCTGTAGGTGACCTGTCCTACCGTGTCGAACCAAAACATTGTAATATAAAAAACAACATTTTGAGAAAAAACTGCGTTAATATTTCACGTTTTCAGATTTAAAGGACTTTTTCAGATTTTTGTAATTTTTGATGTTAAAAACACTTTAACTTGCCTTATACATAATATACTAAATCTATCTATTCAGCCATTACAATTTTACTTAGGAAAATAAGCTTTTCTATTGAAAAAATAATAATTTAATTTTGTCCTTGATAACAGTAAAGATTCATGTGGTTATGAAATTACAACGTGTGTTCTATTGGTTAGTCACGATAGTGTCGCTCAAGTGGCTTTTGCGCTGTCTTGACCGTGTTCGTTACTCGGGTCCATAGGTTAATCAAATATTAGCCGTATGTCTAAACCGGTAAGGTACATTTTTAATTGCAGCCGTGAACTCCGAAGCTTAGGCCTCAGAAAATAGTGTTGTAAAACTAGTGTAATTTTGTAAATGTAAGCTATATATACAATTGAGATCTGTCATTAAAGGGTAAATAATTATAACTCTTAGATATTGTATAAATTGAAAAAAAAAGTAACTATTTTTTAATATTCTGCTACCGCCAGTTGAAAGGGCGCTTGTGACAAAAACTCAAAACAGAAAAAATAAGGATTAAGGAAAAAAAATCGACTTTTCTCTTGCGGTAACTTCATGCCTTATCCACCTAGGAAAAAATAAAAAATGTCTCAGATCGGCCTTTTTTTACTGATCATGTCAGTATACATAATATTTTTTAACCGACTTCAAAAAAGGAGGTTCGCAATTCGACTGTTTTTTTTTGTATGTACATATATTATGCGATAACTCAACAATTTTTTGATTTGACGAAAAACAAACCGATTTTGATGATTGTTTTGTTATATTAAAGAGGGTACCTCAGATGTGGTCCACCTCTAAGGGTGGCAAACTAGGGGATGAATGACTTTTGAGGTCGGTTTTTTTAGTACTCTGTACTGTTTTTTTTTTTAAAACAATTGAACCCTTTGAGCTAACGGCGGCAGTATTGTTCAAAGCAATTGAAATTAAAAAAAAATTTTCGTTCTTTTTGTTGTCAAAAGAAATGAAAAATTAATACAGTCGTTAGATTGTCGTCATTGCTACATATTAAAAGAAATTATTATTTTTTGGATCTGAAATCGCATTTTTTTTTAAATAAATAAACATTTCGGGATCTGTGCTGACTGATGGTTGTTACCTCATTTGAAAATACCAATAAACGCGACTTTGGATCTAAAAAAATATTTTCATTTCTAATACTGTTTTTTTAAATATTGTAATTAAACTTGAATCTAGAACAGTCTCGTGTGAAATTTGGAAATTGGCGATTGTTTTGTAAATTTTGTATGCAATTTCCAGAAGCCCTAGAAGAAAATTTGTTAATTAATAAGCGAGTTAGTTTCTCAATCATTGTAAGGAAACAGGTATAATAATCCACATAGTGGATGTAAATTAAATGAAAAAGAAAATTTATTTTTTATTTATTTCGTAACATTACCTACGCACACTTACAACTTATCTTGTAGATGGCAAAACGTGAAATTACGGTTTTCGCCATTATCACATATTGAAATATAACAATTATTTTTCGGATCTACTATAATATATCGCACTGCTATTACAATAGTGTTGTAACTCAAAATATGTGAAATTCACAATTATACTATTTCTGAACGTAAAATTTGATTCTCAGCACGCCAATAAAACCGTCGCTAAAATGTTCTAAGAAACAATTAAAATAAATCTATTTAACTCAAAATGAGACAAAATTTTTGCGAACTAGTTCTGGATAAAACAGTCTCAATAAATATGTTTCTAAAAATATTAAGTTGTTTTTTCCTTTTATTTGACAAGTAGGAAATTGTTTAGACGTCTGTAATAAATGAACTTTTACCGATTCATAAATATTAATAATATTTCGTTGGAAGTGAATAATTCGTTTTTCATCGATTCTGAAAAAAATACACTTTTTGAGTTGATACACTATTGTATTAACAGTTCCCAAGGTCACGTTAGTTGGTTACTAAAAACAAATATACTCGATAGATCCGAAAAAAATTGTTGCATTCTCATTTTGAAATTGTTATTGGCCCATTTTGCACAAATGGACAAAGTTAAAATTATGACGTAATAAAACTACTTTATATTGTTCCATTTAGACTCTCGTGCTCAATGTCGCACATGAAAGTAAATACTGTCATAACTCAAAGTTGTGGTATTGAGAAGACACGATTTTTGAGAGTTCATAAAATGACTGAATGGAACCAATAAATTTGAAGAAAGGGCGAAAGCGCCATTTCGAAAAATATTTCAAGGAAGCATGTCTTTTTTAAGCAAGTTTTTCACGACTGTTTTAAAATATTGGAGTCCTGTTCTACATTCAATTTTAAAATTTAAACTTAATTAAAACCAAAATTGAATTTTAAAATAGGACGTAAATATTTTAAAACGGTCCTGAAAAACTAAAACATGCTCCGCTGAAAAATTTTTCGAAATGTCGCTTTCGCCCTTTCTGCGAAACTCCGACGATATATTCTCGTATATAAATGGATAACTAAATTTAATGTATAAATAAAACTAATCGCATTATTTGCAATAAGATCCATTCAGTATTTTTTGGATTTTCAAATTGGTTTTCTTCCATACTTTTGAGTTACGATATTATTTGGTTTCATATGCGATGTGATGTCTAAAAATTGGTTGTATAATGTTTTTTAATGTAAAAAACAATAAGAGGTTGTTTAATAAACTAATATACTCAAGAGAGATTCCACGTTAAAATCAGATTTATTTTCTCTTGCATACTTTTGTATTTATAAGAAAAAAAAAACATGTTTTGTCCATTTTCTGTATTCCATATTGTACAGAAATAACACATTTATGTATGTATACAAGTAAATACTTTATTGTACCACAAAGCAAATTATAAATTTTAAGAATAAATTTAATAAAATATTAGTGTACAAAGGCGAGCTTATCCCATAAAGGGATTTCTTCCAGGTAACATTAAAAAAAAT